>NC_084802.1:149836218-150192609 GCF_963169125.1 Humulus lupulus | reverse complement strand
TCAAGTCAAAGACTGCCACCAACCACGTTGCCGACCTGGAAGAATGTTTTAACATACTGCGAGAATATGGCATGAGGCTCAATCCTCAGAAATGCACTTTCGGTGTCGCATCGGGGAAGTTCTTGGGTTTCATAGTCAATACCCGAGGAATCGAGGCAAATCCCAGGTCGCGGAAAGATGTCCAAGGCCTCACAGGAAGGGTGGCGGCACTGAACCGGTTCATTTCCAAATCGACCGACAAGTGCCTGCCTTTCTACAACCTGCTCCGCGGAAACAAGAAGTTCGAATGGACAGTAGGGTGCGAGGGCGCATTCCTCGACCTAAAAACGCACCTAGCTGAGCCACCTGTGCTGTCAAAGCCCAGGGTAGGAGAACCTCTTTTCCTCTACATGGCCGTGATTGAGGACGCAGCTAGTGCCGTTCTGGTGCGAGAAGAGGACCAGGCTCAGAAACCGGTTTATTACATCAGCAAGAGACTCCTCGGAGCCGAGTCAAGGTACCCGTTGATGGAAAAGCTGGCGTTCTGCCTAATCACGGCCTCGCGAAAACTCAGGCCATACTTCCAGTCCCACTCTGTACACGTCATGACCGATCAGCCTCTAAGGAAGGTTTTGCAAAAGCCTGAAGCCTCGGGACGCTTGCTAAAGTGGGCGGTCGAACTCAGTCAGTTCGAGATTTTCTATACTCCCCGAACTACCATAAAAAGTCAAGCCTTGGCCGACTTCGTGGCAGAATGTGCGGGATTCCGTGAGATCCCATCGGAAGATTCACAGCAGCTCACATCCTCAGGCTCATCGTGGAGGATCTTCGTTGATGGTTCATCTAACGAGAACGGCTCCGGGACCGGAATCATTCTGATATCCCCAGAAGGACATAGATTCCATTCGGCGCTGAGGTTCGGGTTCAAGGCGTCCAACAACGAGGCAGAGTACGAGGCCTTGTTAGCCGGACTTAGGATAGCTAGCGAGCTAAAGGCAAGCTCTGTCCAGTGCTTCAGCGACTCCCAGCTCGTGGTGAATCAGGTCTTAGGCGAGTATCAGGCGCGGGGTCCCAAGATGGCCTCTTATTTGGCTAAAGTAAAATCCGAATTGTCTACGTTTGGGCAAGGGTCGATCGAGCAGATACCTCGGGAGCAGAACGCCAATGCAGATGCTCTCGCCAAGCTCGCCACCTCGGGGGAGGCAGAAAACCTGGGGTTGGTGCCAATTGAGTTCTTGGACAAACCAAGCATAGAGGGAGATCGAGCGGATATTGAGATGATTGACATCAGGCCGACCTGGATGACTCCCATTGTTGAGTACCTCGTCGAGGGCAAGTTACCCGAAGGGCGCAACGACGTACGGCGAGTCCTTTATCAAGCTCCGAGATATACGCTAGTCGAGGGGGTGTTGTACCGACGTGGGCATTCATTACCTCTCCTCCAGTGTGTTCTTCCAAGTGAGGCGAAGGCCATCCTGCAGGAAGTTCATGACGGATTCTGCGGAGATCACACTGGGGGGCAAAGCCTGGCCTTGAAGATCCTTCGGCAGGGTTTTTACTGGCCGACTCTGTCCAAAGACTCGATCTCATACGTAAAAAAGTGCGACAAATGTCAGCGGTTCGCCGCGGTTGCACGAGCACCCCCGGCCGAGCTAAAAATGATATCGTCTCCCTGGCCCTTCGCCATTTGGGGCATAGATCTAATAGGCGCCCTGCCCACCGGAAAGGGCGGGGTCCGTTACGCCGTGGTAGCCGTTGACTACTTCACAAAGTGGGCCGAAGCAGAGCCGTTGGCGACAATAACATCGAAAAAGATGCTAGACTTCGTGGTTAAAAGCATCGTTTGTCGATTCGGCCTACCCAAAAAGATCGTTTCCGACAATGGCACTCAATTTGACAGCGACCTGTTCACCGAATTTTGCGAAAAGAACGGAATTGTGAAAAGTTTCTCATCCGTGGCCTATCCCCAGGCGAACGGCCAGGTCGAAGCTGTCAATAAAACTCTGAAGGCAAGCCTCAAGAAGAGGCTAGATGAGGCAAAGGGGATCTGGCCAGAACAGCTCCCCCAAGTTCTGTGGGCCTATAGGACCTCACATCGGACTCCCACGGGTCACACTCCTTTCTCCCTAACCTTTGGAAGTGAAGCGGTCCTCCCCGTGGAGGTAAAGGTCCTGTCGCACAGGGTCCGGTCCTACGAACAGGACAAGAACCACGAGCTCCTATGCCACTCCTTAGACTTGATGGATGAGAGGCGAGAGGATTCACAACTCCAGCTCGCCCATTATCAACAGAAAATCACTCGCTACTTCAACACTAAGGTCAAAAGACGTGCCTTTAGCGTCGGCGATTTGGTCTTGAGGAGAGTTTTCCTGGCCGGGAAAGATCCCAAAGATGGGGTTTTGGGACCAAGCTGGGAAGGACCATACCAGGTCATCGAAGTCATCAAAGAAGGGACGTATAAATTAGCTCGACTTGGTGGAGGGGCGGTCCCGCGGACTTGGAATGCAATCCACCTAAAGAAATATTATCAATAAACATTTGTAAGACCTAGAAGGTCACCTCCCATGTATAAATAAAACTCAAATGTTTCTCGTTATTTGCAAGGGTAATTTTAAAGTAACAACGAAAGACCCTTTCCCAGTTACTTGGGGGGCATATGGTACCCGGATATATCCAGGTCTCCTTAACGACTTAGGTGTTAATTTTTATCTATGGATAAGAGTTATCACAAACTAAGTCCTATCCTGGTCTTAACCAGGTCATAAAACTTTGAAGTTAGCTAAAATTTGTTGACCGAGGTTCTTCTTTAAAGAGCCCGGGATACGGATAAAAGTTGACGCGATCTGAGTTTTTTCAAAATAAGCTCCTGGTCTTAACCAGGTCATAAAACTTAGAAGTTAGCTAAAATTTGTTGACCGAGGTTCTTCTTTAAAGAGTCCGGGATACGGATAAAAGTTGACGCGATCTGAGTTTTTTCAAAATAAGCTCCTGGTCTTAACCAGGTCATAAAACTTAGAAGTTAGCTAAAATTTGTTGACCGAGGTTCTTCTTTAAAGAGCCCGGGATACGGATAAAATTTGACGCGATCTGAGTTTTTTCAAAATAAGCTCCTGGTCTTAACCAGGTCATAAAACTTAGAAGTTAGCTAAAATTTGTTGACCGAGGTTCTTCTTTAAAGAGCCCGGGATACGGATAAAAGTTGACGCGATCTGAGTTTTTTCAAAATAAGCTCCTGGTCTTAACCAGGTCATAAAACTTAGAAGTTAGCTAAAATTTGTTGACTGAGGTTCTTCTTTAAAGAGCCCGGGATACGGATAAAAGTTGACGCGAACTAAGTTTTTTCAAAATAAGTTCCTGGTCTTAACCAGGTCAGAAAACTTAGGAGTGAACTAGAAATTTGTTGAACGCGGATCTTATTTAAAGAGCCCGGGATACGGATAAAGTTAACTCGAACTACGTTCATAAAAATAAAGAGATAAATTATGACCAAATACATGAAAATATATATGTAAAACTGGTTGAGCAAATTGTCTCGAGGCGGAAACGCCTCACATAAAAAAGAGAATTACAATAAAAAAAAAAAGTGTTCAAAATACGAAAACAAGAAGCATCCTAAGCCCCATCAGCTGGCCCTTTGGAGGTCGCGGTCTCACCCTGCTCCGCCGCGGCAGAGGCCTCTCCAGTCTCCGATGGAGGAGCCTCCTTATTCAGGCGGGCTTGAAGCCGCGGCAACAGGAATGCCCAGAGGTCCGGCGGCATGAAGGAGATGTCCGCGTCCGGATTGTGGGACCAGCAGTGATAGAATAGGTCCTGTAAGGACTGCTCCGACACGACCCGCTCGTCTTTCAGGGCGGTCTGGGAGGTCTGGACTTCGGCCTTCGCCACCTCAAGGTCTGCCCGCGATACGGCCAGGGAGTTTTTAAGCTCTAGGTTCTCGGAGCGAAGCTTCTCTAGCTCGGATGCGGCCAGGGAGCGTTTAAGCTCTTGGTTCTCCGAGAGGACCTTCTCTAGCTCGGCTTTTGAGGCCGCCAAGGCGTCTCTCGCCTCCTGAGACTCCTGGAGGGCAGTCTGGCGATCTGCTTCCAAACCCTCGAGCTGGGCCTTGGTCCTAACGATGCCTCTATAGGCGGCAGCCATGCCCTGCAAGAAAAGAGTGATAAATTAGCAAACTGGAAGGAGAAAGGCGGCGTGTGAGTGTCAAAGCCTTAGAAGAAGGGGGCACTTTACCGTTAAAGTCATGTCCATAGCGGACTCTACAACTCGGACCGGGCTCGTTGTTTCGATGGCCCGGAGCTCCTTCTCCCTGATATTGTAATAGTGGCTGACGGCGTAGCTGGCCGACTCGTACACCGTTCCCCGGAATGCTTCGGGCATCTTCTCCAGAGCCCGGGGGTCGACCGGGATACGCACATCCGGGGCTGCCGCAGCCAGATTCCCGACCTCTATTACCCCGTCCTGGGCGGCCAGTGGAGATCGTTGGGGTGGCGGATGCATGAGTCCTGTCCTGGCGACAGGGAGGTTCGCCCCCGCGACCTGGGATGACGGGTCTCTCTCCTTCTCCGTAGCTGGGGATTTGGTGGAGACCCCGGTCGAGCTCTTGGACTCGTGAAGCCTCTTTAACCTCGGCCCCGCTGGGGGATTCCCACCAAACACAACGCCCCGCAGACTATTCCCGGGCTGAGACATCTCTTCTGCCAAAGAGCAAAAAACACGGTTATCAGCAATCATACAGAAATAAAGGCAATAAGAAAGCAAATACTAAGGGAGCCCTACCCCCCGAGCTGGAAGAGCCTAGGACGATTATCTCACTAACTGGCGAAGGTTCTAGGTCCGGTTCTGAATCGGGGCTGGACTCTTCTACGTACTGCCTAATCTCTGGAGCGTAGACGCCCCTCTGGAGCGCAGGCCACGTGCGTAAATTGGTCCCGTACTCCTCAAAAATGGCCGACCTAAAGGCTAGGGTATTATCTACTACTACGGTACCCTTGGGCCAACTCTCTTGGTTGTCCAGCACGAGCTGGTCAACGCAGTGGAGCAGAAGCGTGTCCAGGTTCGGATTCCTTGGGTGACGATGGACGAGCTGCCTAGGGTTGAACCTAACCAGCCGGGGGTCTGCAGTGGCCCTATCTACGTTCTTAAATAAGTAAAAGTTACCTTGACCGGAAGGACCCGCGGCTGCTCCGGATTGGGCCCTCTCCTCGATCATCCCCTGGGCGACCTCCAAGCTCCTCTTCCTGTTCCTCACCAGAGGAACTTCCTCACCTTCTTCCACGCCTTCGTCATCTGCGCCCTCCTCCGCGACGGTCGGCCTGTTGTCGCGGGCTGGGGGAGGACCCCGGGGCCTTTTCAAATTCAAAGTCTGATTTGGGAAAATCAGCTTGCAGAATACCATCGCCTCGTCTGTCACGAGCACGCGGTAGTCTTTCTCACTGGGAGGTAGGTTCGCCAGTGTGTCGTATTGACCCCCGAGGGTCACGGACTTTTCGGTCCTCAAGTAGATGGCTGCAAGGATGGTTGAAATCAGAATTGGAATAAGGGACGAGCTAAAATAAGATAACCGTTAAAAGGCGAGCTAAATGGAGGATTACTTACGAGGGCAGTTGAAATAATGATGATCGCAGTTTCGGAACCCAGTAGACATAAAAAACTGGTCTTTGAAGTCGTTTGGATGGCTCGGCAGCTCGATCACTGCTGCTGTGTTAGGGAAGCGGGTTAAGTAATAGAACCCGTCGCCTCGCCCCCGCTGGTCCGGGCTGGCTTTGAGGCAGAAGAAATACAAGATATCAGCAGGAGTGGGGACCTCCCACTCATGCTTTTGGAACAAATACCTCAGTCCCGCCAGCAGACGGTAGGAATTGGGGGGGAGCTGAAATGGGGCCAACCCCACATAGTTCAGAAAATCAGCAAAATACTGATCCAGGGGGAGGAAGGCCCCTGCCTTGAAGTGTTCCCCGCTCCAGGCCGCGAACGACTCGTCGAGCGGCGTGCAGCTCCTCTCCCCATCCGCAGCAGGTCGGGCGATCACGGAGGTCTTCCCCAGAGGAATGTTGTGGTTAAGGAAGATTTTGGTGATCTTTGCCTGGCTGGTTATCTTCGAGACGATTCTCTCCGCCTCGAAAAACGCGTCAGGAGCCACCTCGGCCTGCTTCTCCACCGCCGGCCCAAAGTGAGGAATTGGCGAGCTGGTCACCACCGCCTTTCCTTTATCCTTCTGGGAGGCCGAACTTCCCACATTCTTCTGTGGCAGATTTCTCTTTGGAGCCATCTGGTTGCCTATCGAACAAAAGAAAACACTTTAGAAAAGGCGACCCAAGCAGGAGAGTGAGGCAAGTATTAAGTACACGAGCTGGGGTAAGCCCAACCCGTGGAGAGTGGTGCCACGCGTTCCAAGGAACACGCGCCTATGCCCTCAACAGATCCCAGATTACTCGGAATTCGTGTGTCAGATGGCTCAGAGTAAGAAAAAAAAATTTGCCTTGGGGGGAAAGTTTCAACAGGCAAGGCGTGGCAAAACCGCTTTTAAGGCGTATTCCCTAAGCTACCCGGTTTTTGCACCCAAAGTTCCTACGGATCCTACCCAGAAATTGTTCCTAAGAGAGAATCATGGAACCCATGTTCTAAGGCGATGTCCCATGGCAAGTGTGCCCTAATCAAAGAAGGGCCATCACCCTCCATATCCGCGCGACCCAGAAAACCTCTGCATGTGGCTACAGTAAAAAATTTTTACCTAGGCTACAGTGGCATGCTTTCAAAAATAAACAGGGACAGAAGACTTACAGTATAGGGTTGGATGGTGAGCGAGGTTGCTGCGCTGGTAGGAGCTTCGTTGGCACAGTAGTCTCCAAGGCCTTGAAGGAACTCGCACGCTTAAGCTTCGTGAACGGAGAAGATGAGAGCAATGGAAATGAGGGTTTTGCTCTTCGGAAGGTCAGAGAGAAAAGAAGGAAATTTGAGAGGTTCTGAATGGTAAGGTGGTCCGTGCGTGGGATGACCACCCCCTTTTTATACAAGGGGGGATCACGTGTAAAAGGCTCCTGGGAGACCCTCCACTCGAAATGTGAAACGACGGCTGGACAGTAGGCTAGGCCATTTAATGCGGTTCTCGTAGAATGTACCGTCGCCACCCACGGCGTTCCACGTATCAGACGCATGCGAAAAGCATGGAATGCGAAGGGTTGTGGGAGAAGTCTAAAAGCTCCAACTGTGGTCTCCCATGTCTGACGTCATGGACCACGAGCAGGAGTTTGGGGGGCAGATGTACGCCCTGGATTTCCCACGGGCTGTTTAGCAGGACGATCCTTGGACTAAACATGATTTAGCCCGAGGCTCCCACAGGCCAGAGGCTTTATCTTCAGGACGGGCCCTTTCTAGCTCGAGGGGATGGAGTTTCCTGCTCCCTCTTGTTGTTCCAGGAGCTGGGAACAACATCCGACGACCACTGACGGATCAGCTCGGGTTATGGATTGCTCCGGTAGCGAGCTTCTCAGGAAGCTCTGACCCTATGGGAAGTCAACACGCAAGATAAACGTGCATAATCCTGCCATCACGTGTCCGATATCCCCCTGACTTCTCGGACACGCCGCAGGAACGTGCGTATTCAGACACCCACGGACGGGTTGGGCCGTGCGGCCCATTATCTCCTTCCATACTGATTAGACCACACTTGTGTGTCAGGTTTAGGAAGTAATCATGAATATCACAGACTTGATATGACAAATGGTAAGGTCACGGGATGACCTCCCTACCAATTTCCAGGTGCCTTCTCCTATAAATACGGAGACCCTGGGAATTGATAGGGGTTGGAAAAAATAGTCTTGTAAGAACTATATATTTTGTAAACCAATTACCCAGAAAAGATCAATAATATTGACTAGTGGAGTAGAAGGATTTTAACCTTCGAACCACTTAAAAACGTGTTTAGGGTCACCTAGTTCTTCTCACAAAGATTTCATATCTGCGGCGGTTCTACTTTTAAGTACTAATCTCTTTCTCTTCTTCTCTTAATTACCTGTTGCCGAAGAACCGCGTCAACAGTATACTTAGTTTTCTTACATACTCATTAATCTTAACATACATACTTACTTACTCATTAATCTGACCATACATACTTACTTAGGGTGTCAGAGGAACAATAAAACATAACTTAACATATCTAACCACAACGTCGATGGGCGTAGACTAGTTACACCGGTTACCCAGGCTCCTACAAGAATTCGATATACTTTCTTAGTCATGGACATTTGATTCCAGAATCAACTTACTTATGTGTCACGAAGTTTAACCGAACTCTTATGTAACGAGTATTAAACAAGACTTCTTATACATTGTGGTGGCCAACAGACCATAGATACATTGTCACCAGTGGCAAACCAGTTTCTTAATCAGTTCCCTATGGCTAGACGGAGTTTATAGTCGTCATGGTAGCTAGTCGGACTGCTTACCTTAGTAATGAGTATGTGAACCTGTTGACCACGTCTTTGGCCAATGACGTGTGAACGTCAAAAACCATAAAACCTTCAAGAGAAAATAAACGACACAGACGATTTTATAGTGGTTCAGCCCCAATGTGTTGGTAATAGCCTAATCCACTTAGAGTTGTGATTATAGACCTGCACTCAAGATCAGATGAACCTGAGTCAACTGAGTTTCTTTAGTGCAGATTACAAGAATACAACAATTCTCTCAAATACAAGTATTCTCTCTCTAGAAAATTCGGATCAAAAGTTCAAAAGTCCAAAAGTCCCCCATATGATGCCATAAGCAATGTATTTATAGGCTTAGGTTTAGGATCGTACAGATGATATCCCCCATAATCGGGATATTTTATTATTCTCATTATATTAAAATTACAATAATATTCAAAATATAGCAATACACTAAATTCGTGGGATAAATTGAGAGATTCCCGCGTATGCCAAGACCGATTCTTGTTGAAGCCGTTTCTGGGAATCTTGACGTAGTCCTGCTCTATCTAGTCGATCCATATCACATTCAGTCTGGTCGGCCAAACCTTCACTGGGTAGACACGCACTTAACTGGGCACACTTGGCTGGGCAGAAATGCACTTGACTGGGCAGACACGCACTTAACTGGGCAGACATGCACTTGGCTGGGAAGACATGCACTTGACTGGGTAGGCATGCACTTGACTGGACAGACATGCACTTGGCTGGGCAGACAGGTCATGACTGGTCGGACATGGTCATGACTGGTCGGACATGGTCATGACTGGTCGGACAAGGTCATGCCTGGTCAGTCATGACACTTGACTGGCCAGTCAAAACTCTTCATTGGTCTACAGGGTCACTTCTAAACCAGATCACTTTATCACAACTCTCAGGAGCCAATATATTTATTGACTATTAACGTGTCGTTTACGGACTATGCACTGCCACTTGTCACCTCTATTGCCATGTCATCGATCTCCAATTTTTGGGGATAACATTTGCCCCCCAAGTTTATTATACGATTTTCTCGTATGATAAACTTTTCTTCTAGCAAAATGTTCTTGAGGTCATTCAAAAGCTCCTATCCGGTCGATAACTTTCACGTAAACCCACGACTGAACTTGTCTTTTGATTTCTTCAAATCCTATTTTTTGATCTTGTTGCAGTATGTGTTTTGGATGAGAAATGGTGTTTGTGCTAGATGGAATTTAGGGATTTGCTTTTCGGAATGGGTTTATGGTGAGGTTTGGGTATGGGACATGGGGTATGACCATTTGGCTATGGCTCTTTCTTTTGTGTAAAAGGTATGGTCCGATCAGACCATACAATAGCCCCTCGGTCCCAAGGGCATCCGATCGGATGCTAGCTATAGTCAGACTAGGGCCCTCGGAACCTCAGCCACGCACGTTTGAGCTGCTCGGACTAGACCCCACGGAGCCCTCGGACATGCCTCCTCAGACACTAGGCGTACCTCTCGGATGAGGCGCAGCTCCTCGGACCCAGGTGCGCATCTCCTCGGACAGCAGCTTCATGCGCACATCTCCTCTGGTGTCTAGGCATCCGATCGGATGCACCGTCTAGCTCCTCGGCACTAAGCACGCTGCTCGGACCAAGCATGGCATGCCCTAGGCACTTGGCACGCCACTTGGACCAAAAAAATTTCTATGCCCAAAAACTTTTAATTCACGCTCACCCTAGGGACCTTAAGCACTTTTTAGGCACTTTAGGCACAAAATTTATTTTTTCTCCATGCATGCTAAATTTTCACTACTTGGATAAAAAATTTCTAAGTAGAAAAATAAATTCTGCTCTTGTTGAATTTTATCTGTATGGTTACTCACCTCCCCATTTTTTTATTTTATGTAGAGGAATCGCTTCAATTATAGGGGAGGTGATAACCACACGCATTCTGATACTTTCATCCCGCAATCGAGCGATACTCCTCCAAGTAGCAACTCTTCGATGTTAGTCATGCTCAATAATAGAGTTTCCTACTCGTCCAGTGATACATGCTCAGCTGACCAGGGAAGTTGTATCCCTCCCAACCAGGAAAACGTTGCACCTGATCGGCTGGACTTTGTACCTTGCCAGTAGTTCTCTTTTTTGTTGTGAAGACAATTGTTGCTTAGCAGCTTTGATATTTTTCTCGTACAACCGAGCTATTGGCATTTATACTTTACTTTTCTTTGTTAACTTAAAACATTCTAAGTCTTTTTAGACTTAAAAAGTTATAAGTTTTTTGTGAATAGTAAAGTCACTCTGATGTATGCCTTATATTTTCGCATGAGTACTTAGTTTTCTAACTTAGAAATTCTAGACATTTCATAAGTCCATACTAAGTATACTTTCTCACACTCTTATTGCTCTAACATTTTATGAGCATAATGTTTATTGTCACACGAATATCTACTCCTAACTTGAAATTTTAAAAAATTCCAAGTTACTTAAGCTTTGTCAAACAAGTTAGCTTAATGGCCTTTTTGGACTTTGAAAATTTATAAGTCAGCATAAAAACAGATATATTAACTCGTGCTCGTATTGCCCTTGTTAAATTAAATACTAGTATACCCCATGTGCCCCCCAGGTGATCGAGGGTTGAAAGATCCTTAGTCACTTACTACTTGACCGAATCTGTTCGAGCAGTTAATTACTCGTGACATACATATAATATATGGAAAATATTCGAGTAGTTGAACACTGCTTGAACGTATCGACCAATTGAACACTGTCCGATTTTACCGACCAGTTGAACACTGCTCGGATAACTAATACACATGCATATTTGTAGCAAGAATCGACCACGCTGCGCGTAGTCTCTTTTATTACTCGTAAATTAAAAAGGACAAAACATGTCTAATAACGAGTATTAGACAACCAAAATTGTTCCAAAATAAAATGACTGGTTAGCAAATAACCAGCTCATAAACAAAACTTAAATAACAAGTCAAACAACTCGAAATCAAGCTACCACTCTGAAAGCGGTATTTAGAAATAATATATCCTTCAATGCTCACTACTCCAGTGGTTTCTGATCCTAGCACTCCCGCTCAGCATACTTCTCCTTTGCTTCGTTGCTTTCCTCAGCCAAGTGTGGACCTCCACATATAGTGTCTAAGGTAAAGTCCACAGGTCCAGGCTGCAAGGGTGGAGATCTTTGTCGCTTGAAACCAGGATTGCTGCTACCTCCTTCTCCCTGGGGTGTCTCTGCCCGATACTTCCTCAACTTGCCTGACCGGAGAAGAAATTCTATCTCGTCCTTGAGGTGATTGCATTCATTCGTGTCGTGACCATAATCTCCATGGAAACGACAAAACTTATTCGTGTCTCTCTTCCTCATCTCTTTTCTTATGGGTGGATGTTTTTTGTAGGGAACCTCTTCATGACTAGCAAGATATATTTCTGATTGGCTAGCCGAGAGAGTGGTGTAGTTAGTGAATTGAGGCTCATACTTGGTTAGCTTTTCACTTGAATTCAACTTTGCTTTCTTCTCCTCATGGTGGTCAGACCCGTTATTTCCACGTTTCCTTCCACCAGAGTCAATTGATCCGCCCGGATTATTTATGCCATTCTCCTCTTTCTCTATTGCATCATCCAATTTCATATACTTGTCCGCCCGGTCAAGAAATTGTTGAAGTGTTGAAATTGGATTTCTATGTATACTGTCCCACAAAGGGCTCCGATAAGTTATCCCAGCAGATATGGCAACCATCTTCCCCTCGTCTCCTATAGCAGTTGCTCTATTGGCTTCTCTCATGAATCTCTGTATATAATTCTTTAGAGACTCATCTTTTCCTTGTTGGATATCTGCCAAGTGGTTGGCATAAACTGGTGGAGTCCGGGCAGTGTTGAATTGTCTACAAAACTCCATCCTCAATGCTTCCCAAGAGGTAATGGAGTTTGTCTTAAACTTCCAATACCATTCCTGGGCAGTATCCGACAATGTAGTCGGGAAAACTCTACACCGATAATCGTCACTTACTCCAAGCAATTCCATCTGGTCCTCGAATTTCCCAACATGTCTGATGGGATCTGCCTTTTCTGTATATACTGGCAGAACCGGTGCTTTATATTTTGCCGGTGGCTGGGCTGCTCTAATCTGGGCACAAAATGGGCTACCACTCTGGTGGTCTATCACATCTATCCCGGAAGGTCATTTTGACAAACCTTGCACTGCATTGGATGGCTGGTGCAACTGATGAAGTTCCAAGATCTTGACTGCCTGGTCGGGCTTTACCATCTAGCGCACCATCGTCAAGTATTTCTACTTGACTGGCAGGGCGGTCCAGATTTTACCCTTCGACCGAGACGGTCCTCCTCTTGTTGGTGATCACGTCCCTCAGATCCTTCCGGGAAGCATGCTCTCCTGCCTGATCAAACACCGTACTTTTCGATTTTTCAGAGGGCTTACTACGCGAGACTTGCTCTCTCCCACTACGTTGCTGGTCGGGGTGCAGTGGAGGCCTTTTGGTATGCCTCGGGCAGTCTTTTCCTCCTTGTTGGTCATTGCCCTCCTTTTCCTTTGACTGGTCAATGTGATGACTATCAGCCTCATCACGACCATGCCCATCTTTGAATTGTGAAGTCCTCTTCTCTCGAGGAGTCTTGGTCTGATCCTGCTTGGGTGAAGTCTTTTTACTGCCCGACTGGTGACTTCCTGATCTAGAAGTCTCTAATTGGTGGCTCTTGGAGGGGGTTCTAGAGTGCTCCCTTTGCGTCGAGGCAGTTCTGGATCGGTCCCCATCATCTTCCCGACCAGGGGGATACTCCTGCTTCTACCCAGTCCTCGAGAATTGGCTCTGTCAGTGGTCCTTCGACCAGCGTTATTATTACTTGCTCCCTGGGTGGCTGCTTGTGCAGCAGCTTGAGCATTGGCTTGGGCTAATTGGATAGCTGCTTCTAGAGCAAGTGCTACTTCACGATGTCTCCGGTTGACCTCCTCCTGTTGTTGTCTGAGCTCTTTGCTTATGGCCTCCATATCGCGCCTTTGCTGCTCTAACGCGGCTTTCTGCCTGGCCATCTCTTCTGCGAACGCCTCCTGTCTGGCGTGGAATTGTGCCATCTCCTTCTGCAAGGTCCCCATGGCCTGCTGGAGTTCTTCAACCTCTGCGGTTACGTCCTCGAGCACGACTCTAGGCTCAATCTCATGGTCTTGAGGGCTAGTACCTTCTGATCTGGCAGGCTCTTTAGAGGAACCTGTCTTCTTGGAGGTCGCATTGGTGTTCTTAGGCACCATAATACTTCAGGGACCGTCTGTCTTTCTCTTAGGCTCCCAATGAAAGTACCAAAATGTTGACCGCGTTTTCGGCGAACGACGTGTGAACGTCAAAAACAATAAAACCTTCAAGAGAAAATAAACGACACAGACGATTTTATAGTGCTTCAGCCCCAATGTGTTGGTAATAGCCTAATCCACTTAGAGTTATGATTATAGACCTGCACTCAAAATTAGATGAACCTGAGTCAACTGAGTTTCTTTAGTGCAGATTACAAGAATACAAGAATTCTCTCAAATACAAGTATTCTCTCTCTAGAAAATTCGGATGAAAAGTTCAAAAGTCCAAAAGTCCCCCATATGATGCCATAAGCCTTGTATTTATAGGCTTAGGATCGTACAGATGATATCCCCCATAATCGGGATATTTTATTATTCTCATTATATTAAAATTACAATAATATTCAAAATATAACAATACACTAAATTCGAGGGATAAATTGAGAGATTCCTGCGTATGCCAAGACCGATTCTTGTTGAAGTCGTTTCTGGGAATCTTGAAGTAGTCCTGCTCTATCTAGTCAATCCATATCACATTCAGTCTGGTCGGCCAAACCTTCACTGGGCAAACAAGCACTTAACTGGGCAGACTTGGCTGGGCAGACATGCACTCGACTGGGTAGACACACACTTAACTGGGCAGACATGCACTTGGCTGGGCAGACATGCACTTGGCTGGGCAAACATGCACTTGACTGGGAAGACATGCACTTGACTGGGTAGACATGCACTTGGCTGGGCAGACAGGTCATGACTGGTCGGACATGGTCATGACTGGTCGGACATGGTCATGATTGGTCGGACATGGTCATGCCTGGGCAGACAATCATATGACTGGTCGAACAAGGTCATCCCTGGTCGGTCTTGACACTTGACTGGCCAGTCAAAACTCTTCATTAGTCTACCGGGTCACTCCTAAGCCAGATCACTTTAGCACAACTCTCAGGAGCCAATATATTTATTCACTATTAACGTGTCGTTTACGGACCATGTACTGCCACTTGTCACCTCTATTGCCACGTCATCGATCTCCAATTTTTGGGGATAACAGAACCCTTTAAGTCCACGGTCTTGAGTAAACCTTCAAAGAGTAGTTCTAATTATTAGCTTATATATTAGTTATCGAAACTAGTCATGATCGTTTTGTAGCCAAATAAATCATAAGTTGTCTTACCCCGATTCCTTAGCGCATACTTGTGGAAATCTTCTATCCAGAAGCAAGCCTTCCCCGCTTGGATAACGCTGTAGTGAAACGACATTGTGACTTGGATTAATTATGGCAATTATCTAAGATTGTTCATTCGTAATTTCAGCATTGAAAGTCTAATAGTCAGTTCTTCCCATGCTTTAGCATTTAGAATTTTTTATTCTTAAGCGTCAGGGAAAACTTGTTTCCATAACCAGTTTAATTGTAGGGTCCTTCGTTATCTTAGTCCCTAAGGCATACCCTTTCGTA
Organism: Humulus lupulus; assembly: GCF_963169125.1. Classification (NCBI taxonomy): domain Eukaryota; kingdom Viridiplantae; phylum Streptophyta; class Magnoliopsida; order Rosales; family Cannabaceae; genus Humulus; species Humulus lupulus. Next base: position 150,177,455 of record NC_084802.1, on the reverse strand, counting down.
TTCGTAATTGTTAATGATCCTGCAAAGTCTTAAGTCTACTACAAGTTCTTGCAAGTTTTGTAAAAACTCCAGTAAGTCATATTGGTAAGAAAATACCCCTTTTTATCTCTTATTAGAAAATACCATCAAGGTGCCTCTCTTAGGGAGAATTAGTTACAAATTCTTATTCTTTTTTATTTCCTAAATTATTTGATAACCCTCTAGAATTATTATTTGGTCTATTTAAGGAAATCCAATTTTAGTGTTTATTTTTCAAAAGTGGGCAATTGGACCCATTAATTATTTTTAAGAAAAAATTTCTTTCATTAATTTAAAGAACAATCTATAGTCAAGTTAAAATGATTTAAATTCTGTTAGAAACAAAATTTGTGTATAAATAGTTTTTGAAGAAATTTGTTATAAGAACCTAATATTTTCTAAGTGTTGGAACACTATCCTTTTTGTGAAAAAGTACCAACTTTGGAACGCCGCCATTTCTAAACCTCAAAATATCGTTGCTATACACGATGAAGAATTTATCCAGAAACTCGCTAAACACTTGGTTCATGACGTCCATGAATGCGGCCGATGCATTTGTGATTCCAAAGGACATCACTATGTACTCGTAATTCCTATATCATGTTCAAAATGTTGTCTTAGGTATGTCTGACTCCTTCACTCTGAGCTGATGATAACCTGATCGTAGATCTATCTTGGAGAATATCGATGCTCTCTAGAGTTGATCAAATACATCATCGATCCTGGGAAGCGGGTACAAAGTTATTAATCGTCACCTTGTTCAACTTCCATAGTCTATACACATTCTCATGGAGCCGTCTTTAATTTTTACAAACAACACCGGGGCTCCCCACGGAGAATGACTCGGTCCTATGAACTTTTTATCGAAAAGCTCCTGCAGTTGCGCTTGTAGTTCTTCAATTATGTTGGCGCCATCCGGTATGGAGCCTTCAAAATTTTCATCGTCCCTAGAATAATTTCTATTTCGAACACCGCTTCTCGCTCTGGCGGTAGCCCGGGAAGGTCATCGGGAAATACTTCAGGATATTTGCATATGATGTGTACTTCGGCTAGTTGTAACGTGCCCTCATTATCCTTATCCACGACATGGGCCAGATATCTAGTGCAACCATCCCCTAACATCTTCCTCACCTTCATAGTGGAGATCATCACAAATTTTTTTTCCCTGGCTGCGCCTAGGAATGTAAACAACTCTTCTCCTGCCGGTTTGAAAACCACTCTCCTCTTCTAACAGTTCACTACAATGCCACACTTAGATAACCAGTCCATCCCGAATATTACATCATATTCGTGTAGGTCTAAAATTAACAGGCCCATTGTCAATTCTTGTCCCTCTACCCAAACTGGTACGACTCTTACCCATGACAGCACCATCATATCTTCGCCTGAAGGCAACGACACCCCACAGACACTAGGCATAGTTTCAGGGATTTATTCATTTTTTCGACAAAAGAGGCAGCTACAAAAGAATGTGACGCTCTAGTGTCCATTAATTCATATGTTACGGTTTGGGCAATAAAGATCTGACTTGACACCATCTCAGACGGTCCGACTTCTTGGTTGCCTTGAGTAAGAGCGAAGACCAGTGTAGGTGTATTTTCACTACTTCAGCCGCAGCTACTTCTGGTTCGTTCCGGTTGTTAGCCGGTTCTGCTGGGAGGCGTTGAAGTAATGTTTGAAACATCTCTTTTTGGCAGGCATCAGAGTCCACCTGCCACTTATAGCCTTCCTTAATGAGAGCATTCTGAGCTTCCATATCCATACGGAGCTCCTCCATTTAAGCAGCAAGGTCAGGTCCTTGATTCAACCCCTGACCTCGACCTTGGCCCCACCCTCGGCCTCGACCTTGGCCTCAGCCTATTGGAACTTGCGGGTTCATAATCGATTGCTCTACGGATCCTATGCATTATCAGCTTGACGGCCTTCCCTGGCTCTTCTATTATGAGCCATGATGAGTTCCTATATATATAGACAGGGATGAGGGATTACTAAAATTAACAAGTTAGTAGCAGCATACACATGCTACTTTTTGCACAAGTGATCATCAACCAATCATAGAACTCAACCATTAGACAAAAGATTTAATTTAAACATATCAAAACATAACATAAATAGTCAATGAAAAGTCTGAAAGGTTTACAAAAGTAAATAGGAAGGGAATCTAACCCTAGTCAGGCTCGGGGTTTCTAGCATAGGACCCTTAATAAAAAAGAAATACAAAATAATGAAATTTGAAAAACATAGTGTTTTTCACAAAAGATAATAAAACGAACGATCACTATCCAAATCGACACGCATGTCCCCATCCGAATCCTCATATGAATCCTCCGATACTTAAAAAACAATGCCATTCCCAGTTGCCTCTTTTCTCTAGCCCTCAGCCAGATCCTCCTCTGGTTCAGCTTTTGCCTCCAAGCCCTCTCCATGATTCTGGTCTGTGGTAGCCATATCCTCAGGTTGGGCTCCTACAGGTACTGGAAAATCCTGCACCACCTGTTGTGCCGATCGGTCACCCTCTTTCGCATTATGAACGCGTTGAGCTATCAGGCGCTCATGGTACTACGCCTACCATGTCGATATGTCATCAAAGGGGTCGAACACATGGAAGCTCGAAACTCTAGCCAAGAGGTAGTGGGCGGTCTCAAATGCCTTATCTGAAACCATCAAAAAGGTTTGTCTCATAGGTAGAAGCTGGCTAATCTCACCATGAAGCTCGGAGGAATCTCAATCTCCTCGAAGATGTTTGCCAGTGAATGAATCCATGACCATAGGTCATACGAGTTTTCGGCTTCCCCAGTGAATACAAGGGGACATGTGCTATGGAATTCCTGATAGAACTGAAGCTTCTACGCGAAGGTATATACTATAGGTGGGTCCTCTAGGACGTGGTTATTCACATCGGATTGCTCAACCATGCAACCTACAAATTATAGAATCGAGGAAAATAAAAGAAAACAAGGAAACAGATATGAAAATACAATACTTACAGTGAGTGTTGGTCTATCTTTGTGAATGTACATGTGTTTTTGTCTACAAAACCAGTTTAGCTCGGTGCTTTGATACCAACTGTAACGTCCCGTAAAATTTCTTAACATAATTTGCGGAAAAACATAATTCTTTGCTAAAAATAAAGAAACCAAAAATCCATATGAAAAGAAACTTTTCAAAACATACAATAGTTGGGAAGTATGTGCATACTTAAATGTGAATTACATTGTCATAATTTAAAAAATTCAACAAGCCCAAAAAAAATTCTTAATTATCATATGGGTTCTAGTCCCCAAAACATAACGTTCCCAAAAGGTCGGTCCACATGTACATCCTTGCAGATAAACTCCAGCGCTCGCTGATCCACTTTGCCTTTGAGCTTACCTAAAACATGAAACAACTAGGTAAGCGAAACGCTTAGAAAGAACAACTTAACAAACATAACCACTTAAATGGACCAAGAACTTAAACCAACTGTAACTAGGCAGATAACCAACCAAGAATAGGATTCTGATGAAATAGTACCCTAGCATACAATTTTAGAACGCGCAAACGTTCTGGCAAACTTATGGTCATGCCTCATAACCAAAATTCATAACTTGAAAATACACCTGCACCCAGAAAATCCCAGAGCATACATACAGTCTTAACTGGTAACATACATAACATTCTTAACATACTTAACATTCTTATTATGCATACTTAGTTTTCTTACTTACTCATTAATCATAACATACATACTTACTCATTAATCTTAACATACATACTTACTTAGGGTTTCAGAGGAACAATCAAACATAACTTAACATATCTTACCATAGCGTCGACGGGTGTAAACTAGTTACACCGGTTACCCAGACTGCTAGAAGAATTCGACATACTTTCTTAGTCATGGAGATTCGATTCTGGAATCAACTTACTTATGTGTCACGGAATTTAACCGGACTCTATGTACTGAGTGTTAAACTAGAAATATTACATATTGCGGTGGCCAACCGACTTTAGATACATAGTCACTGGTGGCGAATTGATTTCTTACTTAGTTCCCGGTGGCTAGCCGAAGTTCATAGTCGTCACAGTTGCTAGCCAGACTGCTTACCTTATTCATGAGTATGCGAACCCTCTAGGACCATGGTGTTGAGTAAACATTCTATGACCAGTTCTAATTATTAGCTTATATCTTAGCTATCTAAACTAGTCATGATCGTGTTGTAGCCAAACAAATCATAAGTTGTCTTACCTGGATTCCTTAGCGCTTGCTTATGGAAATCTTCTCTCGAGAAGCGAGCCTTCCCGCTTAGATAACACTATAGTGAAACCACACGATGACTCGAATTAATTATTGCAATTGTCTAAGATTGTTCATTCGTAATTTGGGCATTGAAAGTCTAATACTTAATTCTTCTCATGCATTAGCGTTTAGAATTTTTTTACTCTTAAGCATCAGGGAAAAATGGTTTCCATAACCAGTTTAAAGGTAGGGTCCTTAGTTATCTTAGTCCCCAAGGTGTGTCCTATAGTATTCGTAATCGTTAATTAGCCTGCATAGTCTTAAATCTAGTAGTAATAAGGTCTACTACGCGTTCTTGCAAGTTTTGTAAAAACGTCATTAACTCATCTTGTTAAGAAAATACCACTTTTTATCTCTTATTAGAAAATACCTTCAGCGTACCTGTCTTAGGGAGAATTAGTAACAAATTCTTATTCTTTTTAATTTCTTAAATTATTTTGAAAAGAAAACCTTGAAAGAAATACCCTTTTAAAAAGTGATCACCCTCTCATAGGATTATAAGGTCTATTTTTAAGGAAATCCTATTTTAACTAATTTAAGGAACATTATCTAATAAAGTGAAAATGATTTAAAGTCCATTAGCAACAAAATTTGTGTATAATAGGTTTTGTAGAAATTTGATATAAAAACCTAATATTTTCTAAGTGTTGGAAAACAGTACTTTTTCTAACAATGTCCCAATTTTGGATCTCCTCCATTTCAAAACAGCTTACTTTTTAGTGATGAAATTTTATGAGTTCAAACAATGATATAACTAAAACAATCTTACAAAATTTCAGCTCAAACGGAGCTCTATTTAATAGTGAAAGTCATTTACAAAAACTCTTACTTAAACTTTCTAGTTTCTACAAAATTCCAGTTTTGAACCCCCAACTTTGAAAAATCATAACTTCGAAACTACAATAAATTTTTAAAACCTGTTTCAGGACTACAATATTAAATATGTCATGAATATTCAGCAAAAAATGTAGCCAAACATAACACCTTTTACCGATTCAACTAACTGTTCAAAGTTTTAAGGTTGGAACTGCCAAATCCTAATCCAACTTGCACTAGATTCCCAAAAGCTCATAAATTGAGATATATAAAATGTTTTTCTGTGGTTTAAGATATTAAAATCATGTAATCTTTCCAAATAATGCATTACAAAAACTTTCATTGAATATTTAGGTCGTTTAGGTATGATTTGGTCCTTTGGAAGCCACTGTAATTTTTTTGCAGCAACCATGCATCAATAAATCCTATGGAACGTTGGATTCCAAGCTACCAAACACCACATAAACCACATGCATGCATCACCAGCCAAATAAATAATCTTATTACAACCTTAATAACTAATTTAAATCGCAAAATAACAATCAAATTTAGATTTGTTAAAGCCATTAAAATATTATGGTAAGAATCAAGATTTTTACCTCTTTATGTTCAAGCCTTTGGGGTGGTTGAGCTCTTAGGCTACTGGACCACTTCTCAACACTTCACATACTTAAATCCCTTTCCATAAACACTAAGAATCAGATTATAGAGCTAGAAAAATAAAATGAGAGGGATTCTTAAAAAGAGTTTGCTCTAGGGTTTATCTCTTTCAAAAATTTCCTTCTAAACATGCATGCATGTAGATGACTGTGCTCAACATGGAGACCTGACTAGTAAGGCTTTTCTTGAATCCTAGAACACAACAACAAGACCATGCATGTATTTTAGATCACATGTATGCACAAGGAACGCTAGGGTTTCAGGTTTCAATGAGAAAGGGAAGAATGAATCACAAGAGAGGATTTCACTTACCTTGGGCTTGGTCTTTGCATAGGATTGGCGCCCTAGCTTCAAAGCAGTCCTTTCATGACAGGGAATGGAGAGAAAGAATTCCAAAAGTGGAGGGTAGAGAGACTTAGGGTTTCAGTTTTAGGGAGAGGAAATGGAAGAGAGTATTTTTCTTGACGGAAAAAGAATTAAAAAAAAAACTAATTAGAAGTGTAAGAGAGAAATGATTAGGGTTTAGCCAATGAGTGGGGTAAGGCTCTTACTCTTCCCTAGGATAGATGTCCTAGGCACTTGAGAGCTCTAGGCATAGCCTTGCCGCCCCCCTTCTCTCTCTACTCCCTTGGAAAAGACCTTTATGCCCTTGCTCATTTTTACCTCTCGCCTTAGACACTCTAGGGCCCTTTAATAATTTTACTTATCTAAAATTCCCTAAAATTTTACCATATAGTTTTTAAATATCTCCAAGCATAATTATGTAAATTAAATGTGACCCAAAAATAAAATGTGTGACATATCACATAATTTTGGTAATTTTATCAAATTGACATAATGCCCTTAAAAGCCCAAGCAATAAATGCTCATTCTTAAGCCCGATTGATTGGAATTCAAACCTCAATCAATTTTTCTTAAAATTATTGGCTCGACTATAAACTCCTAGTTGCTAGACAAAATTAATATTTTTATGACATAGTATTTTCTATTTTATTTAATCCGAGATTTTTCTCCCACTAGGGTTTATTCCATGGTCTGAGACCAAATCTTTCTTTGCATAAAGCTAGATCCGTTACCGGATCATTACAGTGACTATAAAAATTCAAGAATCATCACAAATTATTATAATATCATTTATCAAAGTAATATTCTACATAATTCTTCACCAACTCTAACCGACTACTAACGGGTGTTCAAAACACAGGATGTTACAAGTATATTAATTACTTTAATAATTTGGCAAACCTAAGTTAATGATTTTCAAAAATAATAAAATAATAAAATATTTTATAATAAGTTTTTTAAAAAATTAAATTCAATCTCCACCGTTGATTTAACACGGCTAGAGTTCATTGGGCTCTCATGGCGCTTTGATTTCGTCTCCATACGGAAGGTGTTCACTGGACTTCTTAACATCGTTGAATTTCTTAGGATAGATTGTTATAGATGGACCTTCTATAGACTCATCACTACGGTTACTATAGGAATTAAGTCTATAATAATCGAAACTGTGGGTCAAACTCATAAAGTAAGAAATAGGTGTAACTCTCGCCTACCGGGGGACACAAGAGTTTTCGTTACTTTGATCGGATGGATAGGTAGTCAATAAAATCCTATGACATTTTACTAATTGAAATGTTTCTCTATTTAACCAAGTGAATATTTATGACTCTTTCCTACCAGGACACATGGGTTCATGGCTAGTGAAAGTACCTATGAAATAGAAGATAAGTGTATTAGTAGTTTGCTTATCTCAAAACATTTTGTATTTATGCTATTTCTAAAAATTTAATGAATAAATGTTAGTCAAGCAATGCGTTGGTTTCTACTTAGTTGAAAATCATAGCTCTAGGCTTCCCACCCCATACTCTCTCCAATCTCTAAAAAGTTTCTCTATGGTGAGAACCTCGCGAAGTGTTTGTCCAACATCAACATGGTCTTGATTATGGACAACATCGACTTTGTGATAATCAAAGATAATCCTATTTTTCCTATGTAATGATCATCAAATCTTTTAAAGAAGATTTTTGATGATGGACCAAGCAAAAGAAAGAAGTTAATACAACTAGACATGCTCAAGGAGAAGTTTCCTTAAGCTTCTTCTTCGAAGAGCAAAGGAGGAAGAAATTCAAACAAAAAGAATAAGAAGTCTACTGGGATGGCACCAAATGCTGCAAAGTAACTTGGAGCAATACCTGATTATAAGTACACTAAAGGGGAGTGTTTCCAACTGCAAGGAGACTGGGAATTGGAACAAGATTTCCAGGCACTCGAGGCATATGGAACCCAAGATAATAAAAAATTTCATGGATGCATTTGATTTTAGAGGATGATACTTCGGTTTTGCATCGCTGAATCAAGATCTAGTAAACATGCAAGTTATTTTTCTTTCACCTTTTTAGCATTGGGAAAGACATGAAGGATAAAAAGCCAAAGCTTGTAATCCATCAAGGGTTGTTCCTATCAAACAAGGAAAAAGGATAAGCTTGAATGAATTTTTGAAATAAATGAATTGTTTGAGGACAATGTTTATTTTATTCCAATTTTCAATGGAAATTTTAATTTCAATTCTTCTTATTACATCAACAACAATTTGTAGTTACTTTCACAAGTAATAAAATCCCATTTCATTAAATGGATGAGAATTGTGGGGTGGATGTATGAAAAATGGGCTATACCTATTGCAACTAAACAAACCCTATGTTCTAAATAATGTGTTGTTTATGATTGCTAAATCTAGGACTGTTAAACAACAAAAGGTCAATAATGTTGGAAATGACGTACCTTTGGAATCTTCGCTTTGGTCATATTTGCTATGATGGGATTCAAAGACTAACAAAGTCTGGGCCTTTGAGGGAGCTCACCTAGGGTGACCTACCTGTTTGTGAGTCTAGCCTCAAGGGTAGAATGACAAAGCGTCCATTCTCTATGATATGAGAAAGGGCCAAAGAACCACTAGGGCTACTATGTTCAAATGTCTGGGGATAAATGAATGTTCGAGCGAGGAGTGGTTATGAGTATTTCATCACATTCATTGACGATTGCTCTAGAGACACGTGTAAGTACCTAAGGCATAGGAATTATGAGAATTTGTTAAGAAGTTCAAAGAATTCATTGCTATGGCTTTAAAACCAAATAAGGCGAAGCGTTAAAGGTGTAAAGAAACTGCCCCAGGGACTCCACAACTAAACATTGTTGTTGAGTGACGTCAATCGAGAGTCTATGAAAATATGTGTTCTATGATAAGTTATTCAACTCTACTAACTTCTTACCCAGATATGTTCTATATGTTCTTGAGACATACTACCTAGACCGCATGTCACATTTTTTAAATGTTGTGCCATCTCAAATTTGTCTCCAAGACACCACTAGAATTATGGAATGGTCATGAACCTAGTTTACGTCATTATGGAATTTGGGGGTGTCTCGTTTATGTCATGAGGAAAAAGGTAGGGAAGCTAGAACAAAGAATTGAGGTTTGTTTGTTTGTTGGCAATCCTAAAGGTACTCAGGGTGGCTTGTTTTATAGTCCAGTAGACAAGAAAGGGTCTGGCTATACAAATGCTACTTTTTTGGATAACGACTACATAATGAATTTCAAGACTCGTAGCAAAATAGTAGATGGAAAAACGATAAAAATTTGTTCCATCCTTACCGACGCAAGTCGATGAAAATAAGGTAGATTTAGAAACCACTAATCAAAGTCAAAAGGTTACAGTGCCTCGTCATAGTGGATGGGTTTCTCGGAACCTAGTACCTATGATATGGATAGTGAAACCCATAAGCTGGTTGTGAACACAAGTAACAATGATCTATTGGCCTTTAAACCGGCAATGGGTAAGTCTGAAAGGGATCTTTGACTTGAAGCCAAGTATCAGGAAATTGAGTCTAAGAACTATAAATTTGTATGAGATCTTATAGATGCGCCATTGGAATTTAGGCCTATGGGGTGCAAGTTGATCTATAAGAGGAAAAGGGGAGTTGATGGAAAGGTAGAGACATTTAAGGCTCGACTCGTTGTAGAGAGAGAAAGTTGACTAAAAGAAAACTTTTTCTCCAGTAGCCATGTTAAAATTCATTTAGTATACTCTTATCTATAGCCACAACTCTTGATTAAGAGATAAGTAAAATGGACATCAAAGAAGCATTTTTAATGGTTATCTTGATGAGACCATTAATGGAAATCTATGGACTTAAATAAGCTTCGCACTCTTGGATATTAAGGTTAAATGGAAACAATAAGACATGCTTTTTCTTAAACAAAATGTAGTTAATCCTTGTGTTTAACATCATAGGGAAAAAACATTGTGGTGTTCTTAATCCCTTATGTAGATGATATCTTATTCATGGGAACCAATGTCAAGAAATTATCAAACATAAAGAACTGGCATTACGAAATTCCACATTTCATTGTAGCAAGTTGTGTTCTTGGCATCTAGATCATCAGGGATAGAAATAACTGAATTTTGGCTCTACTTCAAGCGGCCTACTTAAATGAGGTGCTTGGTCGTTACTTTGTAACAAATTCTGAGAAAGGATGTTTAGAGTCTTGACATGGAATTTATTTTTATAAGCAGCACTCTGCACAGACTCCTCAAGAGAAAGAAAAGATGTAATGAGTTCCTTATGCCATTGCAATTAGAGGTCTAATGCATGCAAGGTTGTGTGTTGTGACTATAGATCTGCTATGTAGTGGGAGTGGTGAGAAAGTGTAATTAAACCTTGGAAATGAATAATTGATGGTGGTCGGTATCTTTGCTGGACTAGAGACTATATGTTAGTCTTTTCAAGTGGATCTTTGAACCTGTTAGTCTACACATATTCAGATTTTAGACTGATGTTGATGACGGGAAGTCTACTTTTGAAAAATGTGTTTACTCTTGGGGGTGGAGCTATGATTTGGAGAAGTGATAGGTTGTCTACCGTCTCAGTAGCTATGATTTGGAGAGTGTTAGGCTATCTTCCATTTCAGAATCCACCTTTGAGGATGAGTACATAGTTCCGTTTATGGTGGCTAAGGAAATACTCATGCTGAGGAAGTTATACGGATGTCGGTGTTATTCTAGAAATAGATAAATCACTCATTTTTTATAGTGACAGTAATGAGGCAATAGAAATTTCGAAAGAACCTCGAAGACACAAAAGAGAAAAGCATATAGAGAGAAAGCACTGCATTATCGAGGATGTGTGGCAAAGGCATGATGTGAAGGTGATGAACATAGCATTGGAAGGAAATCTTTCATATCTCTTTACAAAGATATAAGCAGAGAGCATAATTGTGAAGCATGTAGAATGAATGGTTTTGAGAAACATGTCCCATTTATATTAAAAGGGCAAGTGGGAGTTTGTTGAGTTTTGTGCCCTTATAAAACCAAGTCAGACATGTAACGCGTGTTTATATTGCAAATAAAAGTAGTAGAAATCATTTAATTTGACAACCGTGTTGATTGCTTATTTTATTACATGATTATTGAAATAATACAAACATTTATAAAATCTTAAACATATGGATAAATACAATTGTAGTGACTATGTCACAATGGATTATAGTTGTAATTGTATGTTAAAAGAATGAGTCCTACGATTAGATCAGTGCATTGGATTTTCACTGATTAAGTATTCTACGATATGATCTACTTACTCATTCAAGGTGTGATGTCTTGTCCAAGGCATTGACCAAGTAAATAAGATCGGAAGTATTTGGTTACATCAGAATAGGATCGATATTGATTATTGATTGATAAATAAGTATCGTTGTTATTGAATCTATTCAATGTCACAACGTTGACCATACGTTAAGTCGATCTTAATTTTGAGTGATAATATTCTTCTAATTATATTATTTAAATCTTTTTACTTGTTTGTTACAAGCTTACCCTACTGTCTAGCCCATACTTATATCTAGGAGATTTATTAATGTAATTGAGTGGATGTATTATTCATAGATATGAAATGTATAACGTCTTCATGAAAGGTGAAAAGATAATTTCCTTAATTGCTTTGTTCAAAAGGTTAAATGATTGAGATCTCATTTTTGTGATTAAGTTCACAGAAATATCATGTATAAGGAACTTAGTGGGAGTTAATGATAAAATACTGATGAGGGGTAAAACTATAATTTGCCCCCAGCTCGTTAGTAAGTCATCAATAGAGGATTGACTGACTGTAATGGTTATAACAATCGATAACATATTTATGGTTTGGAAAATACAATCTATGAATTCAAGAGTTCTATTCTGAGTCTATAGTGGAGTAACAAGGAATTAATAAGGTAGGAAAAGTATTCATAATTAAATTCATGGTAACTTATTGGTGCTTGATTTCATGGATCCATGGTCCCCGCATCACCTTTGAGTAAATCATCTAGAATGTCTCAATTAAATGGTTTAATTATCAATTAGGATTTTTAAAGTTGACTAGGTTAATTTAGAAAATTTACAGACATATGAGTGAATAAAAGAGAATCTTTGGGTAAAGTTATTTATATTGATAAATTGGTGTCAATATAAATAAATAATATTAAATCAAGTTTCAAATTGTAATTAGTTAATTTGAATTAGGATGTAATTAATTAATTAAAAAATAAATAAATAAAAGGTTTTGAATTGAGGCCTAATTTGGATTTAAATTCAAAACAAAGAGATTGGGCCCAAGTCCATTTGTTAGAGCCCAAGGCTTTATCTATTTGTTTATTATTTTAATTAATTTAAATTTAAATTTAAATAAAGCCCATTAAGTTGCCTATATAAGGAATATGATATCTAGGGTTTTAACAAGTGAGTCTCAGTTGATTCATTGGATAGGTGAAAACCTAGACAATCTAATCCTTTCTTAGCCACTATCTCTTCTTCTCTTATAGATCTCTATCTCAGGTATTGAGAACCAGCCCACACTAGTTCTAGGTTGTTCAAAGGCTTGTTGAGGAAGAATGTATTGCTGATCTTTTTAAATCTCTTGATAATACTCTGCTATAGAAATGAATCAAGGGTTAGAGTGATTGTAGGTAGGAGTTGTTCCAGTTCCTCTGCGTAATGTAAGTTTCTTTACTTCACTCTGTTTTGTATAAATTTCATAGGAGCATGTTCTATAAATTTGCATGTTTGTTTGATAATATGTAAATTACATGAAAATAAATAAAGATCCATCAATATGTATTTCCTACAGAAGCATGATATACGCTTACATGAATGTATAGCCGCTCAGAACATGGAGCATGCTCCAGGCTTGACCAGCTCCATAGATGTTTCCAAAGGAAATGGTGAGACAGGATTCCATGTGGCTCAGTGGCAGCTTAGATTGACTAAATGCATGCTTGAGTATCAAGAGTTCTATTTATTATCAGTAATTTGTTGAAAAACTTTTTATGATTTTGTTAATGTTTTATTGCTAAGCCTTAGCTCACAAATTTTAGTGGTACAGGTAAGGGAAAGGAAAATTTGGGCCATCCTAGAGTCGGAGGGCTTCAAGAGCGGAGTGTACATATGCGGCCTGCTCGACCGCCACAATCGGGATTGCTTACTAGAAGTAGCATTAAACCCTGATTTTGCAGCCTAGCTCTACGTTTTTGTATCTATGTTGCTTATGTATCAGATAATAAACTCTTTTGGGATCACGTGTTCAGAGTTAAACCTTTATAGTGATTATATTCAGACAGGAATTTTTAATACCTAATCCTTGAGTTATTTTTAATTACACGTTTTATGTCCAAATAAATCGTTTAGGGAGTTAGGAAATATTTTAATTACACCGTGTAACGGTCCTGATTAGTAGGGCGTTAAAACTTGGTATTAGAGCGGTCTAGGTCTAAGGCTTCCTAAAGAGTGGTTGGGCATGTACACTCGTCGCTATAGATAAGCTTAACTCAGGGTTTGTAACCATTGATGTGTTTAACTACTTAGTTGACATATATATGCCTTATTTGAATGCTAGAATAGAGAACACGTGTAGCATCCCAAATTTGCTAATAAGGCTTAGGGCTTTGATTAGCGGGCAATAAGTGGTTTATTATATTAATATGAGAATTTGATGAGTATGTGATTAGAAATGCATGTTTAGGTGAATTAAATATGCATGTGGGCCCCATTTGGTTATTAGGGGCATGTTTGTAATTTTAGCCCATTAAGGGGCTAAATGCAATATTTGTGTATTTTGTGATCTTTACCATGTGTAAGTGGTGATATATTTGTGATTCACGATCCGAGACAGTCCTAGGGAGCGATTTAGCTCGAAAGTCACAACGGGGTCGAATACCCGGCTCAGGAGGAGTCTAGGGGTATTTTGGGAATATTATATGTGTTTGGGAATTATTGAGTAACGGGTAGTAATTTAGTAATGATTGAGACATGTTGGGATTAAACAGGGATTTATAAGAATACTCGGGGACTTAACAGAATTTAGTAAATAACTAAATTTCCCTTGGGATTACTTAAGGGCTAAGGATAGGTTTAAGGGGAAAAGAGGGTAATTTGACCTTACGGGTGGATAGACTTGGCTGAGGTGAAGTCCTTCACATTTCTCACTTAGGCATATACCTAAATTTTCTATTGGAAGTCTAGAGAAAACCAGAGGCTGGGAAAGGAAGGAGAAGAAGAGCTAATCTTCTTTAGGGTCAAAGAAGGAACTCAACGCTAGAGCTTGGGAGGCTTGTAGCTTGGAACTCAGGGGAATAATTCAGAGACTTAATTAGGTTCAAAGGTCAGCTCTAAAACTAGGTGATCAATTAAATTATGCTGAGTTTTGGTTAGAAATACAAGTTTATTCATGTGAGTTAAGTTGTGAATTACTCTTGGTTGTTTGGGTGTGTGATGGGATTCGTTTCTATTGGGTAATGTTGTTGGGAACATAGTAGAACTATTGTGATGATTAAAATGAGTTGTGGGATTGATTGTGTCTTAAATTGGCTGGGTTTTTGTTGTGAAAATGGGGGATTTTTCTCGGTTCGAAGGGTCGGGCTGTGACATTGTTCCTTGTGAGTCGTGGCCCTCCAAAGCTGAAGGGAGGCCAGGATGAAGGGCAGGCTGCGACGCCCCTTTCGTTGGGCCGTAGTGCGCCTCTGTAGAACGGGGAGGCTGGGCCTCTGATTGAGGCGGGCCGCGGCACAGGGCCTTAGGGCTGCGACACTTAGCGGGATATTGGACCCCGAGGAGGTGTTTGGCTTGGAAATCCAAAAGTTAAGGCTCGGGATGGATTTTATCACCCGGATTGGTAGAATTCAAGGTCTCGGAGACTAGAATTATAACCCAAAGTTGTTTAATGGATTAGAACTTGATGGATGGATGTTGTTGATACGTTGTGACTAGGTTTTCAGCGAGTCTCGGACTAGGGGACTCTGCTCAGGATACTAGTTCTCGGAAAGCTTAGGACACAGGTAAGAAAACTATTGTACCCGTAAAGTAGGGCATGGCCCTATAGTTTGTATTTTAGGGCATGGCCCTATGTGATTGTGTTGCAGGGCATAGCCCTATTAATTATGTTTTTATTTGTTTAAGTATTTGTTGAGTTTATGCTATGTGTTGCATATTTGTAAATGTACGGCAAGGCCCGGGAACGGTGAAGGTCGAGAACGGCAAGGGCCGAGAACAGCAAGGCTAAGTACGACAAGGGGCCGAGAGCAGCGTTAAGCACGCAGAGTGCAAGTCGCTAGGGTGAGACCCTTCTCGGAGGCCTAGGATATCCTCACGGTGTAGACCGCGAACCCAGGGCCTGGTAAAGACCTGGGACGGCATGGTCGTTATGTGTTTAACCTGTTGGCGCCTTTGTTATGTGCTGATTGATAGTTATGAATATGTTGATTGCTTGTGTGGAGTTTTCTTGCTGGGCTTCGACTCACGGGTGCTCTATGGTGCAGGTAAAGGCAAGGGAAAGGTCGATCAACCATGAGTACGGAGAGCTTGAAGTGGTGTGTACATGTTTGGCCTACCTGGCTGCCACGGCCAGGGGTATTTTTGGGAGATGATATGTATTAAACCTAATTTTGTCGTCTAGTCAACTATAATCATATTTTGAGTTGTAAATATATCTAAACAATATATTGGGATCCCAAATGTATAACACTTTAAAATTTTCAATGAATGATTACATTTTTAAATTATATATCTTTTATACAGTTTAGCTACACTTTTAACCTAAAACCTCGATTAGTGAGTTAATTGCACGTTTTAAACTCACTTAGTAACGACTCTAAGGAAGTAGGGTGTTAAAACATGGTATTAGAGCGAGCCAAGGTTTACGGTTCCTGGAGATTGATCGAACATGTACGCTCGTGTTGACGGTGAAATCTCGTCAATGAAATTAGATCAGAAAACTCAAAGGTAAGTCAGGTGATGTTTATATAAGAACTGAGAATAAACTTTAAGGAAAAGTAAACACAGATAAATGATGGAGCAAGTCTTCGTATATTTCTCAATAGCCTCTGCTTACAATCAATTTTCCAACCCCTCATTCTGAGGGGTCAAGCTCCTTTTATAGCTAGGCTCTAATGGCCCCTTATACATGGTGGTCCCTTGGGACAAAATAGTACATAAGTACACTGTCAGGGTAATAGCACAGGTGGTAGTGGTATGGGAAGAGTGGTGGAGCAGAAGATCATAGTGTCAGCCTGGTACATAGTCAGAGGCATGCATATAGTGCCTCCACTCTTTGTACAAATCCGTACCTCCACTACCTGTGTGATACAGGTGTCTGGGTCATGCTTCTGTCCTCCTCATGGTTGTACGTCATGCACCCGTACACGTACGGGTACCATGTACCCGATGGGTATTCTCGCCTCGCCAAGGCGTGTATCTGCTCAAGGCTATTCCACGTCCTACTAAGTGTAGGGAAGCTAGTGTGTTGACATGAACGATATACTCAGTTATCTATTCCACTATTGGCTCTATACCTAATAGTTATTGGGTCTCTCCTATTGCTCTTCATCTCATGTGATTCATAGGGAGAGTGGTGCCCCGTAGGTGCACTTACCTTAGAAAGAGAGCTAAGGCCTCTTCAACAGGGCCTGCTGCGTGTGTAATGAAGCATGACACCTACAAATGGGATGAGGGTCTCATCTTGTGAAACCATCACTTTGCAGCCCCCACACTACGAGGCCCCTGGTATATGGCCGAAGGATTTTTAGTGGAGGCTATGTCTGTTGAGGCCTTTGACGTGGCTGGTGCGCAAGGCGAGGCACACGAGGCCACTAGGAATGCGTGGCCCTTGGGGGCGAGGCCCTTGGGAGGCGAGGCCCTTGGAGGCGAGGCTCCTTTGACGCGTACCCCCATTCGCATGGTCACCTGATGCTGCGGGCGTGGCTGCGCGAGGCTGAGGGCCTGCTGGGGCACGAGGCCACCTGGTGTGCAGGCGTGGCTGCACGAGGCCGAGGGCCTGCTGGGGCGCGAGGCCACCTGGTGTGCGGGTATGGCTGCACGAGGCCGAGGGCCTGCTGGGGCGCGAGGCCGCCTGGTGTGCGGGCACGGCTGCACGAGGCCGAGGGCCTGTTGGGGCGCGAGGCCGCCTGGTGTGCGGGCACGACTGCGCGAGGCCGAGGGCCTGCTGGGGCGCAAGGCCGCCTGGTGTGTGAGCATGGCTACGCGAGGCCGTGGTGCGGGGCCTTGGTGGCGTGCGAGGCCGTGGTGCGGGGGCACGCGAGGCCGTGTCATGCATGGGTGCGAGATGGATCCCTAAAACAGTTGGAGCGATATGCTCGTAGCATATCGGGCATACCCATGAGGCGTTTATGGGAGCCTATCACGCGCTTTTGGCCTTTTTATAACTGTTGAATTTCGAGCATCCACATTTCTCATGAGACAATCTCCTGTATTCAAAAAGGGCCTACAGGCTCGAGTCCAATTGCATGATTAAGTGGCCTTTATCCCTCTGTTCTAATCAGGGACTAGAGATTTCTTATTTGGTGGATTTTTGGCATCCACAGCTCGCTACCAGTGGCAAGCTCGACTCAGGGTTGGTTAGTAATGATTGAATTATTTGCTTAATTATGTGCTTGAGTGCCCTGTTTTCCTGATTATTTTATATAGAGCATGATGAATGAGTTAACATATGCATGATGCTAGGGCATGGCCCTTTGAGTGTTGTATGCTATTTGTGTATTATGGACTGCTGTTGTGGTTGGTTGATGTGAATTGGGAGGAGGTTTTGGATGTTGTTATCATGCCTGATGAGCAGCGTCGTTGATTGCAGGCACATTGTTGAGATGCCTCGACAATCATCCAGACTCCGCGGCAATAGGGCCGAGGATGATAACCAGGGTCAGGACCCTCCACCTGCACAACAGAATTGGCAATAGATGTTTGCCGAAATGGAAGCTAGACTGCATCGAATAGAGGAAGAACTTCAACAGCTGAGGCAACAAGGCCTTCCTCAGGGCACTGGGTTGCAAGTTCAGCAAGTTGTGGCACCAGTGGCAGTTCAGCCTATTATGGAGAATAGGTGGGAACCTTTGTATGAGAGGTTTAGGAAGCAACACTCCCACCTTCGAGGGTGGACCAAACCCACTGCGGGCAGAGCAGTGGTTGAATATGATTTCCTCTATCCTGGGTTTCATGGGGGTGGAAGGGAATGAGAGGGTCGCTTGTGCCAGCTACATGTTCAGAGAGGATGCCCGCATCTGGTGGGATGTAGTGACATAGAGAAGAAATGTTGCAATTATGACCTGGGAAGAGTTTAGAAACATCTTTAATGAGAAGTATTATAGTATACAGCTAAGGGGGCCGAGGATCAGATTTCGAGAGAGGGCGCTGCTAGGCGCGATGCTAGGAGGGCGGCGCCTCCTTTTACTGGATCTAGTCGGGGTAGTGGCCCCATCGAGCAGAAGAGAAAGGCCCCATATTCTTTCGTTCCTCCTAGCTTGGATAGGAGGGCACGAGGTCTTTTAGCGACCGTCAGGGCGGGGTTGACAACTGGAGGAGATTTCCAGTTTGTCCTCGATGCAGGCGACGACATCAGCGAGAGTGTAGGATCCGGACCTGCTTTATTTGTGGAAGTGTCAATCACTTGAAGAAGGACTGCCCACAATCCATGAAAGAGGAGCCAAAGCAGAGCGATAGCCTCACTCTTTCCAGAGTGTTCACCTTGACTCAGACTGAGGCTGAGGCTAGCCCCTCAGTCGTGATACGTCAAAATTCTAGTGCTGGTTCTTCTTTTACTGCATCGATTGATTCGAGGGCTACTCATTCGTTTGTGTCTACTAGAGTGATAAATCAGCTGTGTAGACCTAGTGAGTTGTATGCTAGGGAATTTCAGACTTTGTTGCCGACTGGGGAACTGGTAGTCTCTAAGAGATGGATTAGAGTAGTGCCAATAGAGATAGATGGTAGAGAGTTGTCTGTTGATCTAATTTAGTTAGCAATGGATGACTTCGATATGATTCTAGGGATGGATTGGATATCAAAGTATGGGGCGACAATTGACGGCAAGCGCAGGATGGTGACTTTTGAACCAGAAGGGGAGGTACCCTTTGTGTTTGTGGGGACAGTTAGTGGACCGCGGGTACCTATGATTTCGGCACTGAAGGCTAGAGACATGATGCAAGAAGGTTGCATAGGGTTTCTAGAGAACATTGTGGATACCTCTAGGGTTGTGCCGGTTGGACCGAGTAAGGCCAGATTGTTATGTGAGTTTCCAGATTTATTTCCAGCAGACTTGCCAGTGTTTCCGCCATAGAGGGAGATGAAGTTTTTTATAGAGTTTGCGCCAGGGGCGGAGCCAGTATCTAGGGCACCTTATAGAATGGCTCCGGTAGAGTTGAAGGAATTGAAGATTCAATTGCAGGAGTTACTGGATTTGGGGTTCATCAGACCGAGTTTCTCACCATGGGGTGCTCCAGTGTTGTTCGTTAAGAAGAAGGATGGATCTCTTAGGATGTTTAATGACTACAGGGAGCTGAATAAGTTAACCATTAAGAACATGTACCCACTACCTAGGATCGACAACTTGTTTGATCAGCTACAGGGGAAGACAGTGTTCTCTTAGATCGTTCTCCGGTCAGGTTATCACCAGTTAAGGATTAAAGAGGAGGACATACCAAAGATCGCTTTCCGCACGAGGTATGGACACTATGAATTACTAGTTATGTCCTTTGGATTAACCAATGCCCCAGCAACTTTTATGGACATGATGAATAGGGTTTTCAAGGACTACTTGGACAAGTTCGTGATTGTGTTTATTGACGACATATTGGTGTATTCTCAGTCAGAGATAGAGCATGAGCAACATTTACGCCTAGTATTGCAGCGATTGAGAGAACATAGGTTATATGCTAAGTTCAGCAAGTGCGAGTTTTGGCTACCGCAAGTCACGTTTCTGGGTCATATTGTCAGTAAGTCACGTGTCCCGGAAGTTAGGAGTTTTTTGGGATTAGTAGGGTATTATCAGCAGTTTGTTGAGGGGTTCTCTAGGATAGCCACACCGTTGACTGAATTAACGAGAAAGAAGACTAAGTATGTGTTGACAGACAGGTGAAAAAATAGTTTCAAGGAATTGAAGCGGCGACTGATCAGCACTCCAGTATTGAGTCTGCCAATAGACAATGAGAAGTTTGTGGTTTATTGTGACGCTTCCAGACAGGGTTTAGGGTGTGTGCTGATGCAAGCCAGAAAGGTGATAGCCTATGCATCGAGACATCGAAAGAAGTACGAGTAGAGATATCCTATGCATGATCTGGAGTTGGCAGCAGTGGTATTTGCACTTAAGGTTTGGAGACATTATCTATATGGTGAGAAGTGCGAGATATACACCGACCATAAGAGTTTGAAGTACTTCTCTACTTAGAGGGATCTAAATATGCGCCAGAGACGGTGGCTGGAATTGGTAAAGGATTATGATTGTGATATCCTATACCATCATGGGAAGGCTAATGTAGTGGCTGATGCATTGAGTCGGAAGGGTCCAAGACAATTGTTCAGTTCGAGGAAGAATCTAATAAGTTAGTTGAGGAGAGCAGGTATAGAGCTGATGGTTGGACGGTTAGCCAACATCACTCTTCAGTCCATACTCCTTAAGAAGATCAAGGAGGCGTAGGGGAAGGATCCCCAGTTGAGAGGGCACACAGAGAGTGTCTTAGTCAGAGCGGCTAAGGACTTCTCTATCTCGGAGATGGGATTACCAAAGTACAAGGGTTAGATCTGTGTTCCGATGGATTCTGATATACGTCGAGAGATCTTGGATGAGTCTAATACCACATGATTCTTTACATCCAGGTACAAAGAAGATGTACAAAGATTTGAGAGCCTTGTATTGGTGGTCGGGAATGAAGAGGGATGTGGTGGATTATGTGGCTAAGTGCTTAACTTGTTAGCAGGTAAAGGTTGAACATCAGAGGCCAGCATGGTTATTGCAACCTCTAGGGATTCCAAAGTGGAAATGGGAGGATATCACCATGGACTTCGTGATTGGTTTGTTGAAAACTGTGGAACAACTTGATTCGGTGTTTGTGATTGTGGATAGGTATACCAAGTTCGCCCACTTTTTACCTGTCAGGACGACTTATACTGTGGAGTAGTATGTCGAGTTATATGTGCAGGAAATTGTTCGACTTCATGGGGCTCCGAGGTCGATAGTATTCGACTGGGACCCCACCTTCACCTTCAAGTTTTGGGAGGGTTTGTAGAAGGCTATGGGCACGCAATTGTGATTTACTATCGTTTATCATCCTCGGACGGATGGACAGTCTGAGAGGACGATTCAGATACTGGAAGATATACTACGAGCCTGTTTGCTGGATTTTGGGGGATCTTGGAGTAAGTGTCTTCCTTTGATTGAGTTTTCATACAACAATAGTTATCAGGCGACTATCGGAGTGGCTCCGTATGGGATGTTATATGGGAGGAAGTGTAAATCACCTATCCATTGCGATGAGACGGGTGAGAGAAAGTGTTTAGGATATGAGATGGTTCAGAGGACCAATCAGGCGATTGAAAAGATTAAAGTTCGAATGCTCACCACCCAGAGTCGCCAGAAGAGTTACTCGGACTTGAAACGCAGGAGCGTAGAGTTTCAAATCGGTGATCATGTGTTCCTTAGGGTTTCTCCCTTGAGGGGAGTGAAACGGTTTGGTATTCTGGGCAAGCTAAGACCTAGGTTTGTTGGCCCCTTGAGATTCTGGAATGGGTTGGAGATGTAGCTTACAGATTGGCGATGCCTCCAGCTCTATCAGGGGTTCATGATGTTTTTCACGCGTCCATACTCCACAATTATGTATCAGATTCTACACATGTACAGAGTTATGAGAACTTAGAGTTGGACCAGGATTTATCATATGAGGAGAAGCTGGTTCAGATTCTCGACCAGAAGGATAAAGTCTAGCGGAGCAAGACCATCGCAAGGATGAGGAGAAAGTGTTGTGGAGGAACAGCAAGGATGAGGAGGCAATGTGGGAACTTGAGTCAGATATGCAGAAGTGGTATCCCGAGTTATTCAGGTAATTTCGGGGATGAAATTTCTGTAAGGAGGGGATAGACGAAATTTAGGGATTCGATTAGCGTGCCTGGAGGAAAGTGATTTATTATATTAATATGTGTATTTGATGAGTATGTGAATAGAAATGCATGTGTTAGGTGAATTGAATATGCATGTGGGCCCGATTTGGTTATACGGGGAAAGTTTGTAATTTTAGCCCGTTGAGGGCCTAAATGCAATATTTGTGTATATTGTGATCTTTACCACGTGGAAGTGGTGATATATTTGTGATCCCAGACAGTCCTAGGGAGCGGTTTAGCTAGAAAGTCAGAACGGGGTCGAATACCCGGCTCGGGAAGAGTGTAAGGGTATTTTGGGAATATTATATGTGTTCGGGAATTATTGATAACAGGTAGTAATTTAGTAATCATTGAGACATGTTGGGATTAAATAGGGATTTATAGGAATACTCATGAACTTAATAGAATTTAGTAAATAACTAAATTTCCCTTGGGATTACTTAAGGGTTAAGGATAGGTTTAAGGGGCAAAAGGGGTAATTTGGCCTTAAGGGTGGATAGACTTGGCTGAGGTGAAGTCCATCACAATTCTCACTTAGGCATATACCTGAATTTTCTATTAGAAGTCTAGAGAAAACTTGAAGCTAGGAAAGGAAGGAGAAGAAGAGCTAATCTTCTTTAGAGTCAAGGAAGGAACTCAAGGCTGGAGCTTGGGATGCTTGTAGCTTGGAACTCAGGGGAATAATTCAGAGACTTAATTAGGTTCAAAGGTAAGCTCTAAAACCTAGTGATCAATTAAATTCTGATGATTTTTGGTTAGAAATACAAGTTTATGCATGTGAGTTAAGTTGTGAATTACTCTTGGTTGTTTGGGTGTGTGTTGGGATTAGTTTCTATTGGGTAATGTTGTTGGGAACATAGTATAACTATTGTGATGATTAAAATGAGTTATGGGATTGATTGTGTGTTAAATTGGCTAGGTTTTGGTTGTGAAAATGGGGGATTTTTTTGGTTCGAAGGGTTGGGCCTCGACATTGTTCCTAGTGAGCCGCGGCCCTCCAAAGCTGAAAGGAAGCCAGGATGACCACGACACCCCTTTGGTTGGGCTGTAGCGCGCCTCTACAGAATGGGGAGGCTGGGCCTCTGATTGAGGTAGGCCGCGGCACAGGGCCTTAGGGTTGCGACACTTAGTGGGATATTGGACCCCGAGGAGGTTTTTGGCTCAGGAATCTAAAAGTTAAGGCTTGGGATGGATTTTATCACCTAGATTGGTAGAATTCATGGTCTCGGAGACTATAATTATAACCCAAAGTTGTTTAATGTATTAGAACTTGATGGATGGATGTTGTTGACATGTTGTGACTAGGTTTTCAGCGAGGCTCGGACTAGGGGACTGTTCTAAGGATACTGGTGCTCAGAAAGCTTGGGACACAAAGAGGAAAACTGTTGTACCCGTAGAGCAAGGCGTGGCCCTATAGTTTGTATTGCAGTGCATGACCCTATGTGATTGTGTTGCAGGGAGTAGCCTTATTAACTATGTTTGTATTTGTTGAGTTTATGTTATGTATTGCATATCTGTACCCAAGGCCTGGTAAAGCGCCTAGGATAGCATGGCCATTATGTGTTTAGCCTGTTGGCAGCTTTGTTATATGTTGATTGATAGTTATGCATATGTTGATTGCTTGTGTGGAGTTTTCTTGCTGGGCTTCGACTCATGGGTGCTCTATGGTGCAGGTAAGGGCAAGGGAAATGTCAACCATGAGTACAGAGAGTGTGAAGCGGTGTGTACATGTTCGTCTTGCCTGGCTACCACGGCCAGGGGTATTTTTGGGAGATGATATGTATTAACCTAATTTTTTCGTCTAGCGACTTTAATCATATTTTGAGTTGTCAATATTTCTAAACAGCATTTTGGGATCCCAAATGTATAACACTTTACAATTTTCAATGAATGATTACATTTTCAAAATATATGAATTTTATTACAGTTTAGCTACACTTTTAACCTAAAAGCTCAATTAGCGAGTTAATTGCACGTTTTGAACTCACTTAGTAACGACTCTAAGGAAGTAGGGCGTTATAGCACGATATCTATATTGTGTATAGTATGGCATACTAATTGATGCTTGAGTAATATGGGCATGTGATCTAGAAACATTACCCCTCTAGCTTTTGAGGGAGGCCTAGATCCATTCAGGGTTGAGCAATGGATGGGCATGATTTGCTCTAACCTTGAATATATGGGGGTTACAGGCAATGATAGAGTGATATGTGCCATGTTTATGTTACAGGATTATCCCCGAACAAGGTAGGGAGTTGTATCCCAGATTCATAATGTTGTTACGATGGGACTAGAAATAATTCGGACAATTGTTCAATGAGAGATATTACAGTGACGCAGTTAGGACTGCAAAGACATGAGTTCATGAATCTGGTCAGGGCAACGTAATAGTGACAGCGTATGTCCATTAATTTGATGGGTTTACCCAATTTTCTCTTGACTTGGTGCCGAAAGATGTGGCTCGAAAAGAGCGATTTGTACTTATGAATAGCTCAAGGCACTAGAATCACCCCAATGCATGAGATCTCTAAATATGCGCTTGTGGTAGGGAGGGCCCTTGCTGTAGAGGGCACAAGAAATGAGGTATGGAGGGAGAGTGTCATGGGGTGCGAGGCTCAGTTAGTGGCACCTCCGTTTACTAGGTCAGACAATGGCGGAGGCCCCTGTGGTCAAAAAGAAAAAGTTATAAACACATTTAGCACCCCTGAACCAGAGAAAGGGTTCCATGGTGCTCAGAGTAACCATTAGGATGGGGGCAAGAACTAGAAGATTTACCCAGAGTGCACTCGGTGCCGGAGGTGCCATATGGGAGAATGTCGAGCAAGGGCATGCATCTTATGTGGAGTGGTTGGGAAACACAATAAGAATTTCCCAAGACTGAGGAAGGAAGAATCATAGAGGGCATACAGCTTGACTCCAACTCGAATGTTCGCTCTGCTGCAATCAAAGGTTGAGGCTAGCCCCTCAGTAGTAACATGTCAACTTTCTTGTTCTGGTTCTTATGCTATGTTGGTTGGTATTGGTATTGTGTATTTCTTGGTATCTAGTAGAGGCCTAGATAGATTGTGCAGATTATACGATTATTGCATTATGGGGTTTTGGACCCTATTGCCTACTAGAAATTTGTAGTTTGTAAGAGATGGATCAGATTATTACTAGTAGAGGGTGATCAGTGGATTTGACTGAGCTGGTCATAAAAGATCTTGATATGATGTTGGGCATGGACTTTCTAGCCTTGTATGAGGCAACCATAGACTGTAAGGAAAGGTGGTGACCTTTGAGTTTGAAAGAAAGGACCCGTTAGCGTTCCCGAGATTCCTAGCTATTGTTGTGGATACCACTGGGATATTATCGGTTCGATCAAAGAGGATTGGATTGGCTAGTGAGTCTTTAGATGGTTTTTCCAAGAATCTATTGGGATAGCTATCACGTTGGAGAATGATCCAGCTACGGGACTAACGCTGGGATTGAACCGGTATCCGAGGAATTGTACAAAGTAGCTCAAGTAGCATGGACAGAATCGAAAGTTTAGTTATAAGAACTACTGTATTTTGGGTTTATAAGATCTAGCTTCTCACTATGAGATGCACCAGTTTGGGGTTGTAAAGAAAAAAGAAGGATGAGACATTGAGGATGTGTGCTGAATAAAGATAGTTGACCATGTTGACTATCCAGAGTAAGTATCCTCTACCAAGGATGGATGATTTATTTGATCAGTTGCAAGGTAAGACAGAGTTCTCGAAGATTGATCTTCGATCTCGTTATCACCAGCTAAAGATCAAAGAGGAAGATTGGTTGAAGACAACTTTTCATACAAGCTTTCATGGATTTGATGGACAAAGTGTTCAAGGGAATCTAGACTGATTTGCGGTGATCTCCATCGATGGTATCTAGATTAACTCTCAGTTGGGGACCGAGCCTGAGCAACAACTCTTTTTGGTATTACAGAGATTGAGGGAGCACAAATTTTATGTCATGTTCAAGTAGTTCAAGTACCACTTCCATCAAGTAACACTCTTTAGTCACATTATTAGTTAGAATGGGGTTGAAGTGGATCCAACCAAGGTTAAGGCAATTATAGATTTTCCCAGGCCAGAGGATGCTTCTGAGGTTAGAAGTTCCCTTGGAAAATCAAGATATTACCAGTGTTCAGTGGAATGTTCTTAAGAATTTATACACCATGGGTGGCCCAGTTAGCCAGCTTTATCTTGTAGCCTACTCCTTTGGAGAGAATAACGAAAAGATAGTTAATTGATTCTCATTTGATGAGGCACAGAGAGGACGTCCAATCTGGAGTGGCTAAGGGTCGAGTCTGTGCTTCGATAGATGTGAGTATTGGACGGAAAATACTTGGTGAATCCCATATTATACCATTTCATTGTATCCAGGCACCGCAACGAAGTAACATGATTTAAAGACCTTGTATCAGTGGTCTGGGAGGAAGAAAGACGTGATTGACTATGTGGCTAAGTGTCTAGCATATCAACAGGTGAAAGATGAGCACTAGAGACTTGCCGAGATGTTACAACCTTTGGGTATTTATGAGTGGAAAAACGGAGGACATTATTATGCACTTAATAGTTGGACTGCCCAGGACAGTGGGTCAATATGATTAAGTCTTAATGATTGTAGATCAACATGTAGAGTTGTATGCGAAAGAAATTGTGTGATTTTTTGGGCTCTGAATTCTATTGTGTTAGAACGGGACTCCACCTGTGTTTCCCATCTTTGGGGAAAGGTATATTGAAGGTTGTAGGTGTGTAATTGAAATTGAGTGCTAGTTATCATCCTCAGACAGATGGACAAATCTGAGAAGATGATTCAGATATGGATAAACACACTTTAGTCATGTGTATTGGACATTGAAGGGTCTTGGAATAACTATGTATCTTTGACTAAGTTTCTCCTACAACAACATTTAACAGTTCATGATTGGAGTAGCTCCATATGGAATGTTGTAGGGTAGGAAGTATAGATCACCCTCTATTGGGATGAAATGGGTGAGAGAGAATATTTGGATCCTGAAATGATTTAAAGGACCAATGGGATTATTGAGAAGAAGACTAGAGCTTGGATGCTCGCTTCCAGAATAGATAGACGAACTACACTGGTCTTAAGCGTAGCGATATAGAGTTCCAAGTTGGAAACTATGCCTTCCTTCGAGTTTCACTTTTGAAAGAAGTGAAGCGGTTTGGAGGAAGGCAAAGTGATAATTTGCGAGATCTTTTGAAAACCTGGGCAGGATCTGGAACCACAAGCAGAGTTATTCTATGAGGAATGATCGATTCAGGTCCTGTATAGGGAATATAAGATCTTGAGGGACAGGACTAGTCCTCTGGTTTAGTTATTATGAAGGAACAACAAGGTCGAGTAAGGGACCTAGGAATTTGAGACAGATATATGGGAATCAGTATCCTGAATTATTCAGATAAATTTCGAGGAGAAAATTTCTATAAGGAGGGGATAGTTGTAACGTCCAAAAATTCCTAATAGGGCTTAGGGCTTTGATTAGGGTGTTAGGAGGGCATATGTAGAATTATATGTGAATTAATTTAATATTTATGTGACTATGTGAATTCCATGGGTTATATTATTATATGACTGATATTTCATGTTTAAGTGTATTAAATTTGATTATAGGCCCATTTCTTTTAAAAAGGGAATTTTCATAATTTTAACCAACTATGGGTATATCTATAATTATATGTGTTATATGTTTGAGTCTGCATGATTATGTGGGTATATTTGAGATATTAGGCAGGAGTCAATCCTTTTGAGCAAGATAGTGGTTTAGTCACAATGTGGACTTATACCTGGCTCGGGGTGAGCCAAGGGGTATTTCGATAATTCGGTGAGTTACCGGGACTCATTGGAGTCTGAGTTGTATTTTGGGAAAAATAGTGATACTCCCTGTTTGGCAGAATTAATTAGCAATGATAACTGTAATGTGAGGCAGGAGTGTAAAATGTTGATTTTGCCCTTGGAGGCTTAAAGGAGAGGATTAAGTGGTTGAGGCTAAGTTATCAACTCATAAAAACAGAGCACTCTCCCTCACTCCTCCCTCACGTTATCTCTCCCTCTCACTATGTTTTTTTTAATTTTTGCTAGAGAAACCTAGAATCGTAAGTTGATAAGTGATACTTGGGAAATAGGGAGTTGTTTAGGGTACCGCCAACTAGAAGGATTCAAGCTTGTTGCAAGGAATGAAGAAGTAAGCTCTATTTTTCCTTGGTTTGGTGTCTCTTTTCAGTGTTCATTGGGACAGGTTTGATTTAGTGTTTCGGTTAAGTTTTAAAGGTTGTTTATTGTAAATATGTACCGTTGAGACCATTCCTTTGGTCGATTATTGTTAAAACCGTGTCTTGGGACAGTTTTGGGAGGAATTACAATCTTTGAAATCGTAGGAAATCGAGGTTCGCAAGGTCGCGTCGCAGCCCTTATAAAATTAGAGAGGCGTGGGTGTGCCTCGAACTGCTTTGGCACCACGACGCTCGGTAAGTTGCGCCTTACCACGTGTCCACTAAATTTGGGCTTGGAGCTCTCTAACTTGTCGAGCGTCACAACCCTAAGCGGGGTGCATTGCAGCTCTAATTGGGGAAAAATTAGAAATTAGGGTTTCGGGTTATGGGAACCCAAACATAAGGGCTCGGGAATGGTTCTACTACTCGAGTTAGTAGAATTCAGGGCCCGGAGGCTAGGACTTGGTCCGAAAGCCTTTATTAGTTTGTTTCATGAAATTTATTCCTTGTTATGGTTAGGAAATAGGATGAACTGTTAGGCTCGGGAGGAAAGGGCCATACTCGGGGTTGTCATACGCTATTCACTTAGGACTTGAGGTAATAAAACTGCACCTGGACTGTGGTTAGGGCTTTAGCCACGATTATCGAACATTATTGTATTCATGCTTAGAATGTTTTGTCAAACATGTTGATTCTATTGTGCATACCTGTGTTAAATTGTAACGACCCAAATTTTCTATTAAGGCCTAGGGCCTTGATTGGTGTGCCTGGAGGGCAATAAGTGAATTATTGTTATTGTACGCCCTGATTTTCCCACGGGCTGATTAGCAAGCTGAGATACGGCCTAATCATGACTACCACGTGGACATCCTCAAGACCGGAGCTGCCGTCATAAGGTCCTGCCTCCTTAGCTCGGGGTAACCTAAGGGTTCGCCAAGATTGCTTAAGGACTGAGTCTGGGCTCTGAAGACCACAGGTCGAGGGAAGCATCCAGCTCGGGGTACGAGCTAAAGATGGATGCTGTGACCTTTTATAAAGTCAATCACGCAAGGTAAACGTGCATATATCAGACATCACGTGTCTGATATACCCCTGACTTCTCGCACACGCAGCAGGAACGTGCGTATTCAGACACCCACGGCTGGTTTGGGCCGTGCGGCCCATTATCTCCTTACCTATTGATTTGACCACACTTATGTGTCAGGTTTAGGAATTAATCATGAATGTCACAGAGTTGACATGATAGGTAAGAAGGTCACGGGATGACCTTCTTACCTACTCCCAGGTGCCTTCTCCTATAAATATGGAGACCTTGGGAGTTAATAGAGGTTGGATTTTCTATTGTAAGAAATACCCTGTAATCAAATACCCAGTATATAGCAATAAAACTGACTAGTGGAGTAGAAGGATTTTAACCTTTTAACCACTTAAAAAAACGTGTTCTGAGTCACCATTTCATTTCTAAGATCATTTATCTATTTCGGTTCAACCTAAGCACTAACCCCTTTCTCTTCTTTTCTTAATTACCTGTTGGCGAAGAACCGCGTCAACAGTTATAATATGTGAATTTATGCGAATATGTGATAAAGATGCATGCTTAGTCGAATTAAATATGCATGTGGGCCCCGTTTGGATATTAGGGGCATGTTTGTGATTTTAGCCCGTTGAGGGCATAAATGTGATATGTTTCTGATCTCGTCCCCATGGCCGTTTGCAGTTTGGGGGATCGACTTGGTTGGCACCCTCCCTACTGGAAAAGGCGGGGTCCGTTACACCGTGGTAGCCATCGACTACTTTACGAAGTGGGCTGAGGCATAACCTCTGGCAATGATAACTTCCAAAAAAGTCCTTGACTTCGTGGTTAAGAGCATTATATGCCGATTTGGGCTGCCCAAGAACATTGTTTTCGACAATGGAACTCAGTTCGACAGCGACGTGTTCACCGAATTTTGCGAAAGGTACGGAATTGTGAAAAGTTTCTCCTCCGTGGCCTATCCTCAGGCGAACGGCCAGGTCGAGGCAGTCAACAAGACTCTCAAGGCGACCCTCAAGAAGAGACTAGATGAAGCGAAGGGGGTCTGGCCAGAACAGCTCCCCCAGGTCCTATGGGCATACCGGACCTCGCATCGAACTCCTACGGGTCATACTCCTTTCTCCTTGACCTTTGGGAGTGAAGCAGTCCTCCCCGTGGAAATTAAGGTACTTTCGCATAGGGTCCAGTCATACGACCAGGATGGCAACCACGAGCTACTTCGCACTTCTTTAGACTTGGTTGATGAAAGACGAGAAGATTCGCAGCTCCAGCTCGCACATTATCAGCAGAAGATCACTCGCTATTTCAACTCAAAAGTCAAAAATCGCGCCTTTAACGTTGGCGACCTGGTCCTCAGGAGAGTTTTCCTGGCCAGGAAGGACCCGAAAGATGGAGTCTTGGGACCGAACTGGGAAGGACCATATCAAGTCATCGAGGTCATTAAGGAGGGAACTTATAAGTTAGCTCGTCTTGATGGAGGGGTAGTCCCACGGACTTGGAACGCCATCCATTTGAAGAGATATTATCAATGATTCACTTGTAAGGCCTAAAAGGCCATTTTTTATGTATTAAGCAATGAGAATCAACTTTTTGTTTATATTTGTACATGTTTTCAAGTGTAATCTAAAGTAACCACGAAAGACCCTTTCCCAGTTACTTGGGGGGCATATGGTACCTGGATATAACCAGGTCGCCTTAATGACTTAGAAGTTGATTCATATCGATTGATCGTTGTTTTTGTTAAAAAATGCGAGATATTGTTAAGGATTAACGTGAACTAAGTCTTATCCTGGATATAACCAGGTCACAAAACTTAGAAGTTGATTTAAATCTATTGATCGTTGTTCTTCTTAAAGAGCTCGAGATATTGATAAAAATTGACACGTACTAAGTTTTCATATTAAGTTCCTGGATATAACCAGGTCACAAAAATTAGAAGTTGATTTAAATCTATTGATCGTTGTTATTCTTAAAGAGCTCGAGATATTGATAAAAATTGACACGAACTAAGTTTTCAAATTAAGTTCCTGGGTATAACCAGGTCACAAAACTTAGAAGTTGATTTAAATCTATTGATCGTTGTTCTTCTTAAAGAGCTCGACATATTGATAAAAATTAACACGAACTAAGTTTTCAAATTAAGTTCCTGGATATAACCAGGTCACAAAACTTAGAAGTTGATTTAAATCTTTTGATCGTGTTTTTCTTAAAGAGATCGAGATATTGATAAAAATTAACACGAGCTAAGTTTTCAAATTAAGTTCCTGGATATAACCAGGTCACAAAACTTAGAAGTTGATTTAAATCTATTGATCGTTGTTCTTCCTAAAGAGCTCGAGATATTGATAAAGATTAACGCGAACTAAGTTTTTCAAAATAGTAACTAAAATGCGTAGAGGCAAAGGGCAGTAAATCAATTAAAAATCAAATTGATAGTTAAATTGTCTCGAGGTGTAAGCACCTCATGCAGAAGTTACACAGAAAAATTTAAAAATATTGAAGAAAAGGGCACGAAAGAGGATGACCCTAAGCTCCGCCAGTTGGCCCCTTGGAGGTCGCCGTCTCGCCCTGCTCAGCTGTGCCGGAGCCTTCCCCAGCCTCGGAGGGTGCTTCTTTATCGAGGTGAGCTTTGAACTTCTCCAGCAAGGGCTCTAAGACGGCCGCTGCCAGGAAGGGGAAGTCGGCGTCCTAGTTATAGGCCCAGCAATGGTAGAACATGTCTTCCATGGCGGCGTCTGAAGTTGCCCGCTTGGCCGCCAGGGCGGCCTTGGCCTCCGCCTTCGCAGTATCTAGTTTTGCCCGCGTAGTGGCGAGGGAGGTCTCGAGCTCTTGAAGCTTGGGGCGAGTCTCTTTCAGTTCGGCCTACGCGGCCGCCAGAGCGTCCGTAGCCGCCTGCAAGGAGGTCTAGTGGTTGGCCACAACCACCTGGTGCTGGCTCCTCATCTCCTCGAGCTGAGCCTTGGTCCTGGCGATGCTCCGGTGAAGGGCAATGGCGCCCTGCGAAAACGGAGAGACACATGCCTTAGAAAAAAAAAAGAGAAGGTAGAAAGGAAAAACAGGGCGAGGTGTAATAATGAAAAACCATAACATGTTGAGGTTAGCTTACCATTAGGGCCATGCCCAGTGAAGACTCCATCACGCCTACCGGGCTCCTGGTCTCGATGGCCCTGAGCTCCTTCTCGTTGAACTTATAGATGTGGCTGACGGCGTTGTTCACCGATTCATACACCGTTCCCCGGAAGGCCTTTGGAATCTTCTCCAGGTAATGGGGATCAACTGGGATGCGCACCTCAGAGGTTGAAATGGTCGAAGTCCCGGGCTCCGCCCCTGTGTCCCGGACGAGGGCCGGAGCTCGTGGAGGGGGTGGGGACATGTTGCTCCCCCCAGCAGCCGGAGGAACAGTTCCCACGATATGGCCGGCTGGGGGCTGCTCCTTCTCCTTTGCAGGAGACTTAGTTGGGGTTCCGGCGGCTTTTTTCGACGTCCGGAACTTCTTCATTTTTGTCCCAGAGGCCCCGGCTGAGGGGTTCCCCCCGGCGAACGCAGCTCGCAGACTCCCGTCGGGCTGAGACATCTCTTCTGTCAAAACAAAGATATGGTTAGTATAGTTAGCTGCCACTCAAAAACAAAAACAAAGGGGGAAAAAGGAGAAATTCAAGTATATATATACTAAAAGGGATCCTACCCCCCGAGCTAGAAGAAGAACCTATGGTTACGACCATCAGCTCCGGAGCTCCTGCGGGAGAATCTAAGTCGATTATTTCCCGAGCTGGCGCAAGTTCTGGATCCGACTCTGGTTCCGGGCTAGATTCTTCTACATATTGCCTAAGCCCCGGAGCTACGGCACCCCTCCAGAGTGAAGGCCATGACCGAAGGTTGGTCCCATACTCCTCAAATAAGATCGACCTAAAGGCTAGGGTGTTATCTACACTACGGTACCCCTAGGTCGACTATCTTGGTAATCCAGCACGAGCTGGTCGACACAGTGGAGCAGGGTTGTATCCAGGTCCAGATCACTTCGGTGACGTTGGACAAGCTGTCTGGGATTGAACCTAGCTAGACGGGGGTTGGCAATGGCCCTATCTAAACTCCTAAACATGTAAGGGTTACCTTGGCCAGAAGGACCCGCAGCTGCTCCAGACTGGATCCTCTCCTCGTCCGTTCTCTGGGAGATCTCCCGCGCCCGCTTCCTGTTCCTCACAAGGGGAACCTCGTCCTCCTCGTCCTCCTCATCTTCGTCCCCCGCGACCTCCTCCACGATGGTAGGTCTGGTGTCGCGAGCTGGGGGAAGCGCCCGGGGCCTCCTTAGGTTCAGAGTCTGATTTGGGAAGATCAGCTTGCAGGCCACCATCGTCTCGTCTGTCACGAGCACGCGGTAATCCTTCTCGCTGGGGGGCAAGCCCGCCAGTCTCTCGTACTGGGCCTCGAGGGTCACAGATTTCTTTGTCCTCGCGAAGATAGCTGCAGGACAAACCTTTTATAAAGTCAATCACGCAAGGTAAACGTGCATATATCAGACATCACGTGTCTGATATACCCCTGACTTCTCGCACACGCAGCAGGAACGTGCGTATTCAGACACCCACGGCTGGTTTGGGCCGTGCGGCCCATTATCTCCTTACCTATTGATTTGACCACACTTATGTGTCAGGTTTAGGAATTAATCATGAATGTCACAGAGTTGACATGATAGGTAAGAAGGTCACGGGATGACCTTCTTACCAACTCCCAGGTGCCTTCTCCTATAAATATGGATACCTTGGGAGTTAATAGAGGTTGGATTCTCTATTGTAAGAAATACCCTGTAATCAAATACCCAGTATATAGCAATAATACTGACTAGTGGAGTAGAAGGATTTTAACCTTTGAACCACTTAAAAAAACGTGTTCTGAGTCACCATTTCATTTCTAAGATCATTTATCTATTTCGGTTCAACCTAAGCACTAACCCCTTTCTCTTCTTTTCATAATTACCTGTTGGCGAAGAACCGCGTCAACAGTTATAATATGTGAATTTATGCGAATATGTGATAGAGATGCATGCTTAGTCGAATTAAATATGCATGTGGGCCCCGTTTGGATATTAGGGGCATGTTTGTGATTTTAGCCCATTGAGGGCATAAATGTGATAAATGTGATATGTTTCTGATATATCTGTGTAGCATGATCTGAGACAGTCCTAGGAAGCCGTTAGTCAGAAAGTCACAACGGGGTTGAGAATCTTACTCGGGGCGAGTCGAGGGGTATACCGGGTATGAGATATCTTATGGGGTTTCCGGGTTTTGGAAATAAATATTTGGAGATATATTTGAGGTTAGAATGTCTAAGAGGGAATATTGGGGAAATTTACCATTTTGCCCTCGGGGATGTTTTTGGTAACCCGAGCATTGAGGAAATCTTAAAGCTTAAGTTAAATAAAACAAAGCATAGGAAGTCTTTAGAAACTCAGAAACCGACTCTTTCCTTCCCTCTCTCTTGAAGTTGTCTTCTCTTCTCTCTCACCAATTCTCTCTAAGGCATATCAAAGGAAATCTTGGTGAAACTAACTAGAAGCTAAGGAATTAGGCTGGTAGTCTTGAGAAATTAAAGCTTGGAACCGAGAGGATCAGCACAGAAACATAACTCAGCAAGGTAAGCTTCTTTATATGTTGAGTTGTGTTAATTTGCAGCTAGTTTTAGGTTGAATATTAGATTTTTGCATGTTGGAGGGATGAAGATTCAACTTTTATTTTTATAAGGGTCTTGGCTTGAGTTTCTGTTGCGTTTTGTTGTTGAATCAATAGTATAATCTTTGTGATAACTAGTTTGGAATGTTGGCTTGATTCTGGGGATAATTGGTCTGGTTTTAGAGGTGAAAATGGTGAGTTTTTCTGGGCTCGAGGGGTCGGGCTGCGGCGCTGTTCTTACTGAGCCGCATCCCCATAGAACTTGGTGCACCTGGAAGTGAAGGCGCGCCGCGGCGCCCTTCAGGAAGGGTCGCAGCGCGTGTGGACCATTTTGAGGCAAGGCCTGGGGTTGAGCTGGGGGCCACGGCATGAGTCCCTAGGGCCGCAGCGCTTAATGTATTTTTGGGTTCTAGAGGAGTTTTAGGCTCAGGAATTCAATAGTTAAGGCTCAGGATGGATTTTATCACCCGGATTGATAGAATTCAAGGTTCCGGAGACTAGAATTATGACTCAAAGCTATTTGATGGATTAGAACTTGATGGATGAATATTGTTAATGCGTTGTAACTAGGGTTTCGGCGAGGCTCAGACTAGGGAACTGTGCTCAGGACATCGGTGCCTAGAAAGCTCGGGACACAGGTAAGAAAACTACTGTTCCCATAGAGCTTGTGTTGCAGGGCTCGACCCTATATGATTGTGTTATGGGGCATGGCCCTTTGACTAGATTTACGTGTGTTTTACTATCTGTTTAGTATATAATGTGTATGTATTATTAATGGAACGGCAAAGGCCGAGAACGGTGAAGGCCGAGAACGGCAAGGGGCCGGAAGCAGTGTTTAGCACATGGAGTACAAGTTGCAAGGGCGAGACCCCAAGGGATACCTGGGATATCCTTACGGTTTAGACCGCGAACCCAGGGCCTGGCAAAGTGCCTGGGACGGCATGTCCATACTTGTATGACCTGGTGTTTGCTTGATTTTATCTTAAGTGTTTGATATGCATTTATCATCTGTTTGTGAGAGTTTTCTTGTTGGGCTTCGGCTCACGGATGCTCTACGGTGCAGGTAAAGGCAATGGGAGGGTGGATCAACCTTGAGTATGGCAAGCGGAATGAGCGGCGCGTACATGTCTTGTATGTTTGGCTGTCACAGCCAGAGGTGTTTTTGGGAAATGTTTCGTACAAAACCTGAATTTTGTCTTTTAGTCAGCTTTAATTATATTTTGAGTTGTAAATATTTCTAAGCATTGCTTTTGGGATCCCAAATGTTAAATGTTTTATAATTTTTCAATAAAAGGTTTATTCTCAAGTTTATGACTCTAACTATGATTTAATTACACTTTTTTCCTAAAACCTCAATTAGCGAGTTGGTTGCTCATTTTAAACTGACTTAGTAACGGCTCTAATTTAGTAGGGCATTACAACTTGGTATCAGAGCGAGCTAAGGTTTATTGTTTCTGGAGAATGACCGAACATGTATGCTCACTGTCAGTTGCAAGCTCGACTCAGGGTTGGTTGGTATGATTGATCATTATGTTGAAATGTGTGCTTAAATGCCCTGTTTGCCTGCTTATTTGATATAGAGCATGATAAATGATTTAATGTATGCATGATGTCAGGGCATGGCCCGTTGTGTGTTATATGTTATTGGAGTGTTATGTGGATTGTTGCTCATGGTTGACTGATGTGATTGGGAGGTGGTTTTGGATGTTGTTATCATGCCTGATGAGCGGCGTCATTGGTTGCAGGCATATTAGTTGAGATGCCTCGTCAATCATCTAGAGTTCGTCGCAGCCGGGCCGAGGATGATAACCAAGGTCAGGACCCTCCACCTGCCCCACAGAATTGGCAACAGATGTTTGCCGAGATGGAAGCAAGGCTGCAACAAATAGAGGAAGAACTTCGTCAGCTGAGGCAGCAGGCCCCTCCACAGGCTACAGGGTTGCCAATTCAGCAGGTTATGGCGCCAGCGCCAGTTCAACCTGTTGTGGAGAATAAGTGGGAACCCTTATATGATCGGTTCAGAAAACAGCATCCTCCAACCTTTGAGGGTGGACCAGACCCACTACGGGCAGAGCAGTGGATGAATATGATCTCCTCCATTCTTGATTTCATGAGGGTTGAGGGGAACGAGAGGGTAGCTTGTGCAAGCTACATGTTTAGAGAAGACGCCCGCATTTGGTGGGATGTAGTGGTTTAGAGGAAGAATGTGACAGTTATGACATGGGAAGAATTTAGATGTATCATTAATGAGAAATATTACAGTGTGGCAGTCTGAGCTGCGAAGGTTGATGAGTTTATCAACCTAACTCAGAACTGGATGATCGTGACAGAGTATGCTTTGAAGTTCTATCGCTTGGCGAAGTTTGCGCCAGACCTAGTGCCCACAGATGCAACAAGAAGAGATAGATTTGTACGGGGATTGAATGTTATGACTGCCCGTGATGTGAAGATTACCTTGGATCCGGGGACTACTACCTACGCTCAGGTTGTGGAAAAGGCCCTTATAGCTGAGGGGGTCGAGGATAAGATTTGGAGAGAGAGCGCTGTTAGGCGCGATGCTAGGAAGACACTGCCTCCTTTTATTGGATCCAGCCAGGGTAGTGGCTCCGGTGAGCAGAAGAGAAAGGCCCCAGATTCCTTTGTTCCTCCCAGTTCTAATAGGAGGGCACGGGGTGGTTTTAGTGGTCGTCAGGGCAGAAGTGACAACTGGAGAAGTTTCCCAGAATGTCCTCGGTATAGACGACGACATCAGGGTGAGTGCAGGATTAGGGCCTGCTTTATCTGTGGGAGCGCCAATCATTTGAAGAAGGACTGCCCACAAGCTAGGAAGGAGGAGCCAAAGCAAGGTGACAGTCTCGCTCCCGCCAGGGTGTTTACCTTGAGTCAGACTGAGGCGGAGGCTAGCCCCTCAGTTGTGACAGGTCAGATCTCTGGTGTTGGTTCTTCTTATACTGCATTGTTTGATTCGAGGGCTACCCATTCGTTTGTGTCTGCTAGAGTGATAGATCAACTGTGTAGGCCTAGTTTTCTGTATGCTAGGGGTTTCCAGACCTTATTGCCGACTGGGGAACTGGTAGTCTCTAGGAGGTGGATTAGAGTTTTACCAGTAGAGGTAGATGTTAGGGAATTGTTTGCTGATCTGATTGAGCTTGTGATGGATGACTTAGATATGATCCTAGGGATGGATTGGTTATCAAAGTATGGGGCGACAATTGATTGTAAGCGCAGGATGGTGACTTTTG
The DNA here is from genome assembly GCF_963169125.1 of Humulus lupulus. NCBI lineage: Eukaryota > Viridiplantae > Streptophyta > Magnoliopsida > Rosales > Cannabaceae > Humulus > Humulus lupulus. The sequence continues at coordinate 150,139,033 of NC_084802.1, read as the reverse complement.
AACCAGAAGAGGAGGTACCCTTTGTATTTGTGGGAATAGCTGGTGGACCACGGGTACGTATGATTTCGGCATTAAAGGCTAGGGACCTGATGTAGGGAGGTTGCATAGGATTCCTAGCGAGTGTTGTGGATACCTCTACGGTTGTGTCGGTTGGACCAGGGGAGACCAGATTGGTATGCGAGTTCCCATATTTATTTCAAGCAGATCTGTTAGGGCTGCCGCTGCAGCGGGAGATTGATTTTGTTATAGAGTTGGTACCAGGAGCGGAACCAGTATCTAGGACACCTTATCGAATGGCTCTAGTAGATTTGAAGGAGTTGAAGATTCAGCTGTAGGAGCTACTGGATTTGAGGTTCATCAGACCAAGTTTTTCGCCGTGGGGTGCTCTAGTGTTGTTTGTTAAGAAGAAGAATGGATCTCTCAAGATGTGTATTGATTATAGGGAGCTGAACAAGTTGACCATCAAGAATAAGTACCCACTGCCTAGGATTAATGATTTGTTTGATCAGTTGCAGGGAAAGACAGTGTTCTCTAAGATAGATCTTCGGCCAGGTTACCATCAGTTAAGGATTAAAGAGGAGGACATACCAAAGACCGCTTTTCGCACAAGGTATGGACACTATGAATTCCTGGTTATGTCCTTTGGATTAACCAATTCCCCAGCAACTTTTATGGACATGATGAATAGGGTCTTTAAGGATTATTTGGATTTTTTCGTGATTGTATTCATCAATGATATTTTGGTGTACTCACAGTCAGAGATAGAGCACGAGCAGCATCTACGTTTGGTATTGCAGCGGTTAAGAGAGCATAAGTTATACGCTAAGTTCAGAAAGTGTGAGTTCTGGTTACCACAAGTTACATTTCTGGGCCATATCGTCAATAAGGAGGGGATTCTGGTTGACCCAAATAAGATTGAACCATTCAGGAACTGCTTAGACTGATCAGTGTTCCTGAAGTGAGGAGTTTTCTAGGATTGGCAGGGTATTACTGATGATTTTTTGAGGGGTTCTCCAGAATAGCTACGCCATTGACGGAATTGATGAAGAAGAAGACAAAGTATGTTTGGACAGACCGATGTGATAACAGTTTCAAAGAGTTGAAGCGGCAATTGATTACAGCGCCAGTGTTGAGTTTGCCGACAGATAATGAGAAGTTTGTGGTTTATTGTGATGCCTCCAGACAGGGTTTGGGATGTGTGTTGATGCAAGCTGGGAAGGTGATAGCCTACGCATAGAGACAGTTAAAGGAGTATGAGCAGAGATATCCCATGCATGATTTAGAATTGGCAGCAGTGGTGTTCGCACTTAAGATTTGGAGACATTATTTATATGGTGAGAAGTCCGAGATATACACTGATCATAAGAGTTTGAAGTATTTCTTCACTCAGAAGGATCTGAATATGCACCAGAGATGGTGGTTGGAGTTGGTCAAGGATTACGATTGTGATATCCTGTACCATCCTGGAAAGACTAACGTAGTTTCTGATGCCTTGAGCCGGAAGGGCCCAGGACAGCTGTTCAGTTCGAGACAGATATCCGAGGAGCTAGCAGAGGAGATGACTAGAGCGGGTATAGAGTTGGTGGTTGGTCGGCTAGCCAACATCACTCTTCAGTCTACGCTCCTTGAGAGGATCAGGGAGGCTCAAGGGAATGATTCCCAGTTGAGAGGTTACAGGGAGAACGTCTTGGTCGGAGCGGCTAAGGACTTTTCTATTTTGGAGATGGGGTTATTGAAGTATAAGGGTCGGATTTGTGTTCCGATGGATGCAGATATCCGGCGTGAGATTCTAGATGAACTACATACCACCCCCTATTCCTTACATCCGAGTACGACGAAGATGTACCAGGATCTGAGAGCTTCGTACTGGTGGTCAGGCATGAAGAGGGATGTGGTGGATTATGTGGCCAAGTGCTTAACTTGTCAGTAGGTCAAGGTTGAACATCAGAGGTCAGCAGGGTTTGTAAATGTGGAATTTTTTCCTTGTGAATTCTATTCACGAGTGAAGCTCTATGCTACGAGACATCCTGAAAGGGCATCACATGATGGTGAGGGAGTTGGGGTAAGAGAGTCACCCTCACTAGGCGAGGGACTTCGGCCACTTGCCCATCCAAACTTCACCCTCGCTATGCGAGGGTCCCCAGCTGGCCATCCGCGTGCGCCCCATTCCAGCAGGCATCAAGCCTCGTCTACACTCGGGAGAAGAAGGTCAGCCTCGCTACACGAGGCACCCTCGTTATGCGAGGGTGAGGCTTAGTGGTGGCATCCATGCCCCTAGCCTTGCGACGCTGCACCCGGGGGAAGGCAAGGCAGCCTCGCTATGCGAGGGACCCTCGCTATGCGAGGGTGCTGCCTTGTTATGACGCCCGTGTCCTGAGCCATGCCTACGCCTGAGGGAAAAGGGCCAACCTCGCTACGCGAGGTACCCTCGCTATGCGAGGGTGTGGCCTTGCCACGGCGTCTATACTACGAGTCTCGTGTCCATGGGTTGAAGCCTCCTTGGCATAGGCACGAGATCACTTGGGAGAACCTTGCTTATATGCCAAACGAACATGGAGCATTGAACGGGAATTGATGAGGACAACCGAGTACGGAACACGTGCGCTGACACGGGGTGTACGGTTGTGGAGAGAACAGAGGCACGACCCTATGATCTGCGTCTGAGAAGTAGTGGCAGTACGGACCTGTACGAAGAGTAGTGGTACCACTTGGACACCCCCGACCATACGCCAGAGCCGACAGTACTTTGTCCTGGGCCACGACTCTGACACCATCAGGGTAGACACCACTACGCCCTGGGCCACTACACTATCAGAATACCTGTGTACGTCCCAGTGGTCTGGGACTTATTTGTATCCTGGGCCAATAGAGCCCCCCCTATAAATAGGCTCCAACCGCTCAGGCTAAGGGGTGGGAAAACTGAATGTAGAAATGAGACTTATGAAATATATGCTTCTGGTTCTCATGCTTGCCTGAGTTTTCTCCTGTTGTTTAGAGTTCTTTCTATCTAATTCATAACTTCTTATAGTATAGAGATTGAAGTTTTCTAACCATCAATCGTTGACGAGTTCTTACCGTCAACAGTTTGGCGCCGTCTGTGGGAACGTAAGCACCAAGCTACTGTTCTTCCATTACTTCCGGCAAGGAGAAATGCCAAGACGTTCGAAGCGACTTAGGGAGCCTCAAGAGGTGGAGGTCCACCTTACTGGAGTCCAGCTGAAGGCCTCCATGAAGGATCCACCTCCACCCCGGGACGTAGAGCCCCCAAGGGACCCTGAGGTTCACGAGAATGACAAGGAGGCCTCGTCACCGGCCATCCCACACGGTGAAAGTCCTCCAAGGAAAACTGCTGCACCACCCGGGAATGCCAACGAGTTCCCTCCTCCCAAACCACCACAAGTACCGAACTCCGGTCGGCAAGTCCCGGACCCCTCGACGCGTAGACATGATAAGCAACCCCGGGTCCATTCCGTGAGCTCGAGTTCCAAATCTCGTTTCTATGAAGAGGAGATTCGTGAACTGCACCGTAAAAACCAAAGACTAGAGACTACCCTAGAGAACATGCAGGAGGTGCTGAATGGCCTGTTGCAAGGTAAGTCGAACATGACCCTGCCCAGGAGGAAAGAGAAGGGTCGGGAAACCACTGTCCCAGTAGACGACGGGAGGACCAGACACTCCATCAGCAACACCCCCAAGGAGAAGCCGCAGGAGCATCCCGGACCATCGAGGCCACCTTAGGGGCCAAGGCAAGGGATCAATGTTGGCTCTCACAACGACATCGAGGTCACCTCAAAGAGGACGCCCTTAGATCTACGAGGAGAGCTCAACAAAGGAGGGGCAGACAAGAGAACTACACCTCCTACTGTCCCCCGAGACGATAAAGGAAAGGAAGATGTCAACCCCTCCATGTTGAGAGACTCCCTAAAGGAGAGGAGGCAAGGCCTCGATACAGAGACTAGGAGCCTGCGAAGCAAGATTGTCATCGCACCCGGAGGACAAACCATCGAGGATGCGTTCGATCATGAATCGCCATTCACTAAAGAGGTCCAAGTCATCTGACCCCATATGAGGGGAGCACAGACCCCAAGTACCATCTGGACGCATTCAATGATTTGATGAAGTTAAGAGGGATCAGCAGCGGGGCTAGATGCCACTGTTTCGTGGTCACCTTGAAAGGACTTGCGTATAAGTGGTTCAGAAGACTTCGCCCAGGATCCATCAGGTCTTGGCAGCAGTTTTCGGATGAGTTTCTCCAACAGCATCACGCCATGCGTGATTATACAATGCCAGGCACCAACCTCGCCAATGTAAAACAAGGAAAAAATGAGAGTCTGAAGGGTTACATCCACAGGTTTAGCATGGAGGTAGCCAAAGTGGGGAGCTTGACCCACAGGGAATTAAAAATGGCCATCACAGCCGGAGTGCTTCCGGGAAGCAAGTTGTGGGATAATATGCTCAAGAGGGAAGTCACAGATCTAGATGACTTCTACGAGAGAGCGCAGAAGTATATTCGTGTAGAGGATGGTCACGCGAACTTAAAAGCGGGAATGGGCGAGTCCCCTGCACAGCCCCCAACCAATGAAGGGTCAAATGGCGCGGAACACCTGAGGAAATACTACTCGTAAGACTTCCACTCCCAACACAGGCAGTAGCTGTGTTTAGTTTGTCGCAGGATAGGCTATCTCAGTAGACGAGAATCAAAGAGGTTACCTACATAACCCCCAAGTAAATGTAAGCCCTCTATATGCATGTCGTTGTAATCTGATTACTATAAATGAAAATGTTCACAACTTCACATGTGATTTTTTTTTTCTTTTTCATGCGAGCATCAACCGAACTGCCTGCTGAATTAAATCTCACCAAGCACTTGGGGGGTAGGACAGGAGGCATGAGAAAAAAAAAATAAAAAATCTCTCTTATATTCAAAAGGATTAGCTACCCTTATGAATATCAAAGGAACGGTCTAAAAGGATGACCTCTAACTAAAGGCCGACACCCCAAGAGGTGAGGCCGTAAGGAGGGAATCGCCCAATAAGTCTAGATCGGCCATTAAGCTTGCTAGCCAAAAAGGGTCTTACAAGTGACCCTTGGAAAAAATAGTACTATGTATAAGGACGAGAAGGACGCTTCTCGCAAAAAAAAAAATAACAAGCGCGCGCAATGAATATAAAAGGACCCCAACAGCCCAACGGGTTAATGTGTCCTTACAAGTATAATCAAGGTGCACCGGAAAGATTATCGCCATCAGATCAAAGAAAAATATGTGATCCACGAACAACAACAATAAGAGGGATCTACTAGAGCACCTCAAGAGCTTTGGAGGAGGATAGAACCCTTGAACTCGTGAAAATAAGTTGGAGAGCATGCCACTAGGCTACGCAGATCTTGGTGTGGACAAGTGGCTTCGAAACTTGGGTTCTGCGATTGAGGATGATTAGTCCTTACGCAACCTTAGGAACTTACGTGGAGCCCCCAAGTATTAGGTGGCTATTGTGTTTCTTCAAACACTAAGAAGAAACACAACTCCAAGCCACACTTCGGGCTTCTTCGAGCGACGTTGGAAAAATTTCCAAGGCTAAGTCCCCCAAGGCTGGCCGTGCGTGTCAAGCAAGAAAAATAGAGAGAGTCTACAAACACACTTAAAAGTGTACTTATAGACTCGGGGGGAAGTGTAAATGTGGAATTTTTTCCTTGTGAATTCTATTCACGAGTGAAGCTCTATGCTACGAGACATCCTGAAAGGGCATCACATGATGGTGAGGGAGTTGGGGTAAGAGAGTCACCCTCACTAGGCGAGGGACTTCGGCCACTTGCCCATCCAAACTTCACCCTCGCTATGCGAGGGTCCCCAGCTGGCCATCCGCGTGCGCCCCATTCCAGCAGGCATCAAGCCTCGTCTACACTCGGGAGAAGAAGGTCAGCCTCGCTACACGAGGCACCCTCGTTATGCGAGGGTGAGGCTTAGTGGTGGCATCCATGCCCCTAGCCTTGCGACGCTGCACCCGGGGGAAGGCAAGGCAGCCTCGCTATGCGAGGGACCCTCGCTATGCGAGGGTGCTGCCTTGTTATGACGCCCGTGTCCTGAGCCATGCCTACGCCTGAGGGAAAAGGGCCAACCTCGCTACGCGAGGTACCCTCGCTATGCGAGGGTGTGGCCTTGCCACGGCGTCTATACTACGAGTCTCGTGTCCATGGGTTGAAGCCTCCTTGGCATAGGCACGAGATCACTTGGGAGAACCTTGCTTATATGCCAAACGAACATGGAGCATTGAACGGGAATTGATGAGGACAACCGAGTACGGAACACGTGCGCTGACACGGGGTGTACGGTTGTGGAGAGAACAGAGGCACGACCCTATGATCTGCGTCTGAGAAGTAGTGGCAGTACGGACCTGTACGAAGAGTAGTGGTACCACTTGGACACCCCCGACCATACGCCAGAGCCGACAGTACTTTGTCCTGGGCCACGACTCTGACACCATCAGGGTAGACACCACTACGCCCTGGGCCACTACACTATCAGAATACCTGTGTACGTCCCAGTGGTCTGGGACTTATTTGTATCCTGGGCCAATAGAGCCCCCCCTATAAATAGGCTCCAACCCCTCAGGCTAAGGGGTGGGAAAACTGAATGTAGAAATGAGACTTATGAAATATATGCTTCTGGTTCTCATGCTTGCCTGAGTTTTCTCCTGTTGTTTAGAGTTCTTTCTATCTAATTCATAGCTTCTTATAGTATAGAGATTGAAGTTTTCTAACCATCAATCGTTGACGAGTTCTTACCGTCAACAGGGTTGCTGCAGCCTCTAGGGATTCTGGAGTGGAAATGGGAAGATGTCGCCATGGACTTCATGTGGGTGATTGTGGATAGGTATACCAAGTCCGCCCACCTTTTACCTGTCAGGAAGACTTATACTGTGGAGCAGTATGCTGAGCTATATGTGAAGGAGATTGTTCAACTGCATGGGGCACCAAGGTCGATAGTATCTGACAGGGACCCCACCTTCACCTCCAAGTTCTGGGAAACTCTGCTGAAGGCTATGGGCACACAGTTACGGTTTAGTACCGCTTATCATCCTCAGAAAAATGGACAGACTGAGAGGACGATTCAGATACTAGAAGACATGCTATGGGCCTGTGTGCTAGATTTTGGGGGATCTTGGAGTAAGTATCTTCCTTTGATTGAGTTCTCGTATAACAACAGTTATCAGGTGATTATCGAAGTGGCTTCGTGTGATATGCTCTATGGGAGGAAGTGCAGATCACCTATCCATTGGGATGAGACAGGTGAGAGGAGGTATTTAGGTCTTGAGAAGGTTTAGAGGACCAATGAGGCAGTTGAGAAGATTAGAGCTCGAATGCTCGCCTCCCATAGTTTTCAGAAGTGTTATTCAGACCTAAAATCAATGAGTGTGGAGTTCCAGGTTGGTGACCATGTGTTTCTTAGGGTTTCACCCTAGAAGGGAGTGAGACTGTTTGGTATTTGGGGAAAGTTAAGCCCTAGGTGTGTTGGCCCCTTTGAGATTCTGAAACGGGTTGGAGAGGTAGCTTACAGATTGGCAATGCCTCCAGCCTTATCAGGGGTCCATAACGTGTTTCACGTGTCCATGCTCCAAAAGTATGTGTCAGACTCGACGCACGTTTTGAGTTATGAAAATTTGGAGATGGATCAAGATTTGTCTTATGAGGAGAAACCAGTTCAGACTCTCGACTGGAAGGACAAAGTCTTGCGGAGTAAGACCATCACCTTGGTGAAAGTGCTGTGGAGGAACAGCAAGGTTGAGGAGGCGACACGGGAATTGGAATCTGAGATGCAGGAGCAATATCCCGAGTTATTCAGGTAATTTCGAGGACGAAATTTCTGTGAGGGGATAATTGTAATGACCCAATTGGTGTGCCTTGAGGGCAATAAGTGAATTATTGTTATAATATGTGAATTTATGCGAATATGTGATAGAGATGCTTGTTTAGTCGAATTAAATATGCATGTGGGCCCCGTTTGGATATTAGGGGCATGTTTGTGATTTTAGCCCGTTGAGGGCATAAATGTGATAAATGTGATATGTTTGCGATGTATCTGTGTAGCACGATCCGAGACAGTCCTAGGGAGCTGTTAGTCAGAAAGTGACAACGGGGTTGAGAATCTGACTTGGGGTGAGTCGAGGGGTATACTGGGCATGAGATATCCTATGGGTTTCTGGGTTTTGGAAACAAATATTTGGAGATATATTTGAGGTTAGAATGTCTAGGAGGGAATATTGGGGAAATTTACCATTTTTCCCTCGGGGATGTTTTTGGTAAGCCGAGCCTTGAGGTAACCTTAAAGCTTAAGTTAAATAAAACAAAGCATAGGAAGTCTTTAGAAACTCAGAAACTGTCTCTTTCCTTCCCTCTCTCTTGAAGTTGTCTTCTCTTCTCTCTCACCAATTCTCTCTAAGGCATATCAAAGGAAATCTTGGTGAAACTAACTAGAAGCTAAGGAATTAGGCTGGTAGTCTTGAGGAATTAAAGCTTGGAACCTAGAGGATCAGCACAGAAACATAACTCAGCAAGGTAAGCTTCTTTATATGTTGAGTTGTGTTAATTTGCAGCTAGTTTTAGGTTGAATACTAGATTTTTGCATGTTGGAGGGATGAAGATTCAACTTTTATTTTTATAAGGGTCTTGGCTTGAGTTTCTGTTGCGTTTTGCTGTTGAATCAATAGTATAATCTTTGTGATAACTAGTTTAGAATGCTGGTTTGATTCTGGGGATAATTGGACTGGTTTTTGAGGTGAAAATGGTGAGTTTTTCTGGGCTCGAGGGGTCGGGTCGTGGCGCTGTTCTTGCTGAGCCGCGGTCCCATAGAACTTGGGGCGCCTGGAAGTGAAGGCGTGCCGGGCACCCTTCAGAAAGGGATGCGGCGCGTGTGGGCAATTTTGAGGCAAGGCCTCGGGTTGAGCTGGGGGTCGCGGCATGAGTCCCTAGGGCCACGACGCTTAATGTATTTTTGGGTTCTAGAGGAGTTTTAGGCTCGGGAATTCAATAGTTAAGGCTCAGGATGGATTTTATCACCCGGATTGATAGAATTCAAGGTTCCGGAGACTAGAATTATGACTCAAAGCTATTTGATGGATTAGAACTTGATGGATGAATATTGTTAATGCGTTGTAACTAGGGTTTCGGCGAGGCTCAGACTAGGGAACTGTGCTCAGGACATCGGTGCCTAGAAAGCTCGGGACACAGGTAAGAAAACTACTGTTCCCATAGAGCTTGTGTTGCAGGGCTCGACCCTATATGATTGTGTTATGGGGCATGGCCCTTTGACTAGATTTACGTGTGTTTTACTATCTGTTTAGTATATAATGTGTATGTATTATTAATGGAACTGCGATGGCCGAGAATGGCGAAGGCCGGGAACGGCGAAGGCCGAGAATGGCAAGGGGCCGGGAGCAGCGTTTAGCTCGCGGAGTGCAAGTTTCCAAGGCAAGACCCCAAGGGATACCTGGGATATCCTTACGGTTTAGACCGCGAACCCAGGGCCTAGCAAAGTGCTTGGGACGGCATGGCCGTACTTGTATGACCTGTTGTTGGCTTGATTTTATCTTAAGTGTTTGATATGCATTTATCATCTGTTTGTGAGAGTTTTCTTGCTGGGCTTCAGCTCACGGGTGCTCTATGGTGCAAGTAAAGGCAATGGGAGGGTCGATTAACCTTGAGTACAGCGAGCGGGACGAGCGACGCGTACATGTCTGGTCTGTTTGGCTGTCACAGCCAGAGGTGTTTTTGGGAAATGTTTTGTACAAAACCTAAATTTTGTCATTTAGTCAGCTTTAATTATATTTTGAGTTGTAAATATTTCTAAGCATTGTTTTTGGGATCCCAAATGTTAAATGTTTTATAATTTTTCAATAAAAGGTTTATTCTCAAGTTTATAACTTTGACTATGATTTAATTACACTTTTGTCCTAAAACCTCAATTAGCGAGTTAGTTTCACATTTTAAACTCACTTAGTAATGGCTCTAAGGTAGTAGGGTGTTACATAAATGATTATTGTTCATCATATTTACCTGATTAAAAATATTGGCTTATAAGTCCAGGGCGAAAATAACGTGCTGAACATTGGACGATGTCGTTATCATTCATATCTGATTGAAAGGCTCGGCTCATAAGTCGAGGGCGTCACTAGTGTGTTGAACGCAGGCTGAACTGATCGGGCCAACAAAGAAGCTCACCTTATAAGTCGAGGACGACAATAGCTTGTTGAACGCAGGCCAAACTGCCAGGGCCAACAGAGATGCTCGGCTTATAAGTCGAGGACGACAATAGCATGCTGAACGTAGGCCAAACTGGCAGGACCAACAAAGAAGCTTGCCTTATAAGTCCAGGATAGCAATATGTGCTGAACGTAGGCCGAACTGGCAGGGCCCACAAAGAAGCTCGACTTAGAAGTCAAGGACGACAATAGCATGGTGAACGCAGGCCGAAATGCGTGGGCCAACTAGGAAACATGATATACACCTGCACGACTCTATAGCCGCTCAGAACATGGAGCGTGGTCGACTCTTGACCGACTTCATAGTCATTTCCTAGGGAAATGATACGATGGGAATCCATGTGGCTTAATGGAAGCTTAGATGGACTGAATGCATGCCCAAGTATCGATTATAGTTGTTACGCATGCTATTTATGATCACTAATCTATTGAATAACTATTTATGAATCTATTTATGTTTTCTTGCTGAGCCAGCCATGAATTGGAGGGCTTCAGGGGCGGAGTGTACATATGTGGCCTGCTCGACCGCCATGGTCGGGATTACTTGCTGGAACTAGGGTTGAACCCTAATTTTGCTGTGTATGTCGACCTTTTTGTATCTATGTTGATTATGTATCAATTTATAAACTCTTTTGGGATCATGTGTTGCGAGTTAAACCTTTTTAATGATTACTATCTGACTGAAATATTTAATTCCTAATCCTTGAGTTAGTTTCAATTAGACGTTTTAAATCCAAATAACTTGTTTAGGAAGTTAAGCACTATTTTAATTACACAGTGTAACTGTCCTGATTAGTAGGGCATTACACTGATGATGTCACTTCCCGAATCTCATCTCCTCTATTTCCCCTCCTCCTACGTCTTTTATTATGACGAGAATGCTTCCTTCGATGATTCTCTTCCGCCCTTGGGAGCGCACTTTGGACAAAGATCCTCAGAGACCTCACTTCTCAAAGAGGTGACTCCACGCCCCTCTGCTCCCCGTTCTACTATTGATGGATCAAGACCTTCTCGGCCCCTGTCTTTGTCTAGGCACGAATCCACAAGTGTACATGCTTCCCCCCATTGAGTCTATGCCTTCGCTCCTTGGGGGAATCCTTTGGTGATTTAGTACGGAGAGGCCGTGAGCCATCACATGGGGAAGATCCCCTAAGTCGAATGGGGGTCTATATACGACATTTTAGATGCCAAGTTGGGTGATTATGCGAGCCTCTATGCAGGTATGTGTCAAAACTCTTCATTATGGATATCGCCCGATCATTGACATTTTGTTTTGTTTCATTAGTTTACTTAGGCCTCCATCCTAGGTAACTATTTAGTCATCTCGAGTTGTTCATCAACGCTACAATTATAGTCCGAGCATGAGGTGGCAATGAAGGACCTCAGCATGGCCAAGGCAGAGAAGATGAGTTGACTGCATGGGTCAGTGATTTGGAGGGCTAGCTTGCTGAGGAGGTCTGCGAGAGGGATGGCTTGACCAGGCTCGAAGCCACCATTCAGAACCTCAATGAGAAGATTAGTACTCTTCAAGTTGAGCTGGTGAATGTTGAAAATAGCATAGTTGAGCGCACGTTGCATGCCGTGTGGAGGACTAATCCAGATGTTAACCTGTCCCCCTTTGGAGACTATGCCACTGAGAAGATTGCCGAGTGGAAAGGTTGGGGTTAGCACCCATAGAGCCCTCTTCGAGGCTCACTAATATTTTTTTAAGAAGGATGTTGTGTAACCCTCTCTATATATATATATATATATTTTTTTTTTTGCATGGAACTTCTTTAACTCTTTGATAATATGTGGAACTCTATATGTATGAGGTCTTTTTAAGTTCGCATTTATGTGCAACACTTTTATACATAGGACCTTTGCTTATCTTTATAATGACTGGGAGGATGTGTTATCCTTCTGAGCCTTTGTCATCTTTTTTTTGTTATAATTTTTAAGGGGCTTTGATAAATCCCTCTTCTTTGATGAAATCCTTATGTCTTCCTTGGACTGATGATGAAAGTCTTTTTGGTGTACCTTGACTATATTTTCTTTTTTAAGGACATGTTAACACTTTGCGTTTTTGGCATCCCTTTATATTTTTTGTGCGCACTTGTTATTTTATGCGAGAAGTGTCCTTTTCATCATTATGTGTAGTACTCTATGGGGGTATTAGCCTTTGGTAGGAGGTTATCCTTGTGAAACTTCTTGACTCCGTTGATATTCATAATGGTTGCTAACCCTTATGAATCCAAGAGATAGCTCGCCAAGTTTTTTTTTTTTAAATATATATATATGCCTCCAATCCTGTCCCCAAGTGCTTGGTAGGATTAATTCCGCTGAGCACTTTGATCATTTTTCTCTCAACATAGACTTTGACAATGAGTGTACGTTTGTTATATAAGTTCTTGCATAGGGAAGGAATGTAATATGTGAGATAGGATACACTTTCATTGATATGAAGTAAATTACAAAGACATGTATGGCAATATTGCATCTACTATATTTTTAGGTTAAATGGGCTACCTCTTACATTCTTAGCTACTGAAAAAAAATAAAACAAAAAAAACTATGAATATTCTTGCATTGGATGCGAAAGTCTTACTGTTAGTATTTCTTGAGATGTTCTTGTAATGCCCCAAAATCCCTAATAAGGTTTAGGACCATGATTAGGAGGCCGGGAGGGTCATAATTGAATTATTATGCCATTAAAGAATTCTATGCATGTTTATGTGAATTATATTATTATTTGATGAAAAAAGCATGCATATGGGTCCACATTTCATTATAAGGGCATTTTGGTAATTTGGCTCATAGAGGGTGTAATTGCGTATTTTCATGCGTGTTGGTGAATTTTGAATAAGATTATAATGTGGATTTGTTCGAGCCATTCGGCATGAGACGATCTGTGAATGCAAGCTATCGGTCGGATCATAACGAGGTTAATTTCGCGGATCGGGGTGAGTCTCGGGGTAATTTGAGGATTAACATTACAGGGAATTAAAGGGTAATGGGATGTGATTTATCAACATTTAAGAATATTGAGAATAGCGGGAAATTGGAGGACATTAATTATTATTAACGAGATAGGCGGGAAAGGATGATTTTACCCTTCGTGGCCTTAAGAGGATTGTAAATAACGTAGGGGCATTTTAGTCTTTTGACCCTAAAGGATATATATCAGCCATTAAAGCTTATAAGGCTGTAGAAAACAGAGCACTCCTTCACCTTCTCCCGTTCATCATTTCCTCTTCATTTTCCTTTGAATTTTTAAACTCTTTTTGAGGAACCAAGCTAGGGAACCAAGCCTTGACGTTTTTGGGTTATGCTCTACCATTGAAGGAGGTGCTAAGCTGAGATTGAGGTGAGTTTCTGGCCATTAAAACCTTAGATCTTGCTCTGTTTTCATTTGGTTTTCAGTTTGGCATTTGAGTTGGAAAGTTGAGAATTCAATGGGGTTTTTGGCAAAGGTTACTTGGGTTATAATGCCTAGGTCATGTGTAGTTGGTTTTCAGGTTCAATTAGGGGTTTAAATGATGTTTGGAAGCTTGATTTTAAGGATGGAAATGGAGGATTCGAAGGAGGCTAAAACCAGGGTGAATTTGCTTGGTCCTAGTGCTATAGCGCCCAAAGGGTGGCGCTACAGTGCTAGCCAGGGCAAAATTCCCCTGGTTGTAGCACTGGGACGCTAGGGGGGGGGGGGTAGCGTTGTAGTGCTACCCTATTTTTTCTGATGCATATTTGGCCACTATTGAGGGCTTTTGGCTGGGGATTTCAATTCCTAAGGCTCGGGATCGAATCTACTCACCGTTTGGGTACAATTCGGTATCCGGGAGTGAGGTTTAGGTCAAGACCCTTTTATTGTGGATTTCATTAATCAGAAGATTATATTGTTATAACTAGGTAACCGCTAAGGAATCAAAAGGATTGATCGTTCTCAAGGGTCATTTATTTGTTATTTCTCGCTCGAACCAGAGGTAAGAAAACTTCACCCCATATGTGACATGCATGGTTATTATTGAGGCATGTTGAGTTTTTAAATGTGGACATTGATTGCATATCAAATGCTTAAAAATATTGCTCACTTGTGAATGGCACTGACTTATTAGTCAGAATCGGCAATGGTGTCGGTATTAATTGTGAAGCTGTGACATACTAGTCAAGTTCGGCAGTAGTACCAAGCACTAGTTGTATGGCATTGACTTTTGAGTCAATGACGGTTTTAGCATGTTTAACGCAAGCCGATAAAGATTAGATCTAATCGACATTAGCATTTAATGTTTCATCATGAGCATTAATGCTGGACCGACCTCAAATTCGATGAAAACTAAAACCGCTTGTCTAGTCTAAAGGATAGTTATTTAGTGCCAGAGCCAAAAGGCTAAGGTGACCTACACGTCACATGGCTAGGAGGGTATGGGACCTCCGAGATAGACTTATCAGTCATCTGACCGATATAGACTTATCAGTCTTCTAACCGAGATAGACTTATCAGCCATCTGACCGGGATAGACTTATTAGTCATCTCACCGGGATCAACTTATCAGTCTTCTGACCAAGATAGACTCATCGGTCTTCTGGCCGAGAGAGACTTATTAGTCATCTGACCGAGATAGATTTATCAGTCATCTGACCGAGACAGACTTATTAGTCATCTAATCGAGATAGACTTATTAGTCATCTAATCGAGATAGACTTATTTGTCATCCGACCGTGATAGACTTATTAGTCATCTTATCGAGATGGACTTATCAGTCATCTGACCGAGATAGACTTATTAGTCATCTAATTGAGATAGACTTATTAGTCATCTAATCAAGATAGACTGATTAGTCATCTGACCGAGATAGACTTATCAGTCATCTATTTAGAGAGTGACTTATTAGTCAACTGTTCAAAGAATCACTTATTAGTCATCTACCTCAGAGTGAGAGACTTATTAGTCATCTACTCAGAGCATAGGACTTCAAAAATATTTATTTGTACCTACTTGCATGCATGAGTAGGGTTATTATTGCTAAGCATGCCTATTATGACTTAGTAACATGTTATTACTTGTTCATGAGCATATTGAGTTTTCTTGCTGGGCTTTGGCTCAAGGGTGCAATGTGGTGCAGGTAAATGCAAAAGAAAGCTTGACCATCCTTGATTTTGAGAGCTTAGGTGACGATGTGTACATATGCGGCTTCTCGACCACCACAGCTGAGGGTTTAAAGAGCTACTAGGGTTATTCCCTATTTTGCCGCTTAGGTCGGCTGGTTGTAAATATTTTGTTGTAATTTACCTTTAAATTATATTTTTGGGATTCCAATATATATGGTAAATGTTTTAGTGAAATGTTGTATCCTTAACTAATTTTTTAAATCATAAACCACTAATCATACTTAGTTACACGATTATGGCCAAATGAATCGATTAGCGAGTATAGCACTGTTTAAATGCACACCGTAACGCTCCCTGTAGTTTAGGGCGTTACAACCTTGTATCAGAGCGAGCCAAGGTTAAGGGTTCCTGAAGACAAGCTGGGCATGTACACTTGTCCCTGAAGATAGCTTCACTTAGGGAATGGTACTTATTTCTGTAGTTATGTGTTTAACTGCTTCAATAGAATGTAAATGCTTTACCTGCACATTGTATTAGGGAGCATGAGATTCTGATAGAGCTTGGCTCTTGACTATTAATGTGATTATATGATTACATGCTTTGTGAATATATATATATATATGAATGTGATTATATGATTACCTGCTCTGTGATTATATAAATGTATTAATTGCATGCTGGAGTTGGAAGCATGAGGTGTATGTTGGAAGAGCAGGGATTATGAGTGATGTATGAATGTTATGGGCAAGTGTTTAGCACTACAAGTTTTTTTGAATGTAGTGTGGTGAGATTGTTTCCATGGGGGAAGATCTTGATATGCTCATCATATTTAATGGGTCAAGTTATTGACTACAGATTCAACCAGCAGGTATGTATCAAAGGCAAAAAATGAGACCTGGTGGTGATTATATCGGGGCTGGGAGTTATAGCCAGGGTTTGAGTTATTCACCCACCCCTCAGAATTTTGAGAAGGTTCTTACTGATATGCAATTAAGATTACAGAGGCAAGAAGAATAGATTAGGTGTTTGAAGCAACAACGGAGTCTGTCGGGGAGCACCTCTTCCTTTGCTATGCCAGGAGTGGCACCAGTTTTGTCTCAGCCTAGGGTTGAGTGCAGATGGGAATTTCTTTGTGGAAGATTCTAGGAGTATTACCCTTCAGTCTTCGAGGGAGGCCTAGATCCATTCAGAGTTGAGCAATGGATGGGCAAGATCAGTTCCATTCTCGATAGTATGGGGATGGTGGGTCACGATAGGGTGATCTTTGCTGCATATGTATTGCGAGATGATGCCCGGATGTGATACAGCTGTGAAGTAGTATCCCAGACACGAGATATAGCTGTGATGGACTGGAACGAATTTGGGCAGTTGTTCAATGAATGGTATTACTATGATGCGGCCCAGACTGCTAAGATGAATTAATTTATGAACTTGGTTCAGAGCAATGCAACAGTAACTGAGTATGCTAACAGATTTGATGGGTTGGCTAAGTTTACTTTTGATATGGTACCCACAGATGTAGCTTGGAAGGAAAAATTTATCCAAGGATTGAATTCCAGGATAGCTCAGGGCGTTAGAGTTACCCCAGTGCATGAAACCTCCACCTACGCTCATGTGGTAGGGAAGGCTCTTGTTGTTGAGAGCATAAGAAATGAGAAGAAGAGTGCCAGAGAGGATGGAGCTCTGGCAGTGACACCTCCATTTATTGGAGCAATTAAGAAAAAGAGATGGATGACTTATCCAAAATCCGCCCAGTGTAAGAAACATCACCTGGGAGAATGCCGAGCAAAGGCATGTTACTTATGTGGAATGGTTGGGCATTTCATGAGGGATTGCCCAAGACGAGGAGCAGATGAGCAAAAGGGGATGGACAGCTTGACTCCAGCTCAAGTGTTCATTCGAACAGTCAAAGTCGGAGACTGAGACTAAGGCTGGTTCCTTAGGGGTGGCAGGTCAGCTTTCTAGTTTTGATTTTTTTATTGTACTGACTAGTTTTGGTGCCATGTCGTTCTTTTCTCTGTTGCATCTAGAGGAGCATAGACTTGTTATGCAGATTGCATGATTATGTGGTGATGAGTTAGGTTATGGTGGAAAGGACTCATCAGTTGATATGATAAGGTTGGTTATGACTGACTTCAGTGTGATCTTGGATATGGGTTGGTTAACCTAGTGTGGGGCAATGCTAGATTGCAAGGAAATGATAGCAACTTTTGGGTTTGAGAGTGGGAAACCCTTGTGATAGTTGGCACTATGCATGGATTTTGTATGCTTATGAAATCTGTATTTAGATCTAGAGATCTATTGCAAGAGGATGCATAGAACTCCTAGCTATTGTGGTGAATACCACTTACGTTGTGCCAGTGGGATCAGGACAGACTGCATAAGTTTGTGAAGTTCTGGATGTATCTCCAGGGGATTTTCCAGGGTTACCTTTACATAAAAAGATAAATGGTAATTGGATTGGATTGATGCCAGGGATGGAATCAAGTCTAGGGCACTATATTGAACGACTTCAGTAAAGTTGTAAGACCTAAAGGCTCACCTATTGAGTAAGATGGTATTCTCCAAGGTGAATCTTTGATCTGTTTATTACTAGCTAGAGATCAGGGAGAAGGATATGCAAAAGACTGCTTTTTATATCAGATAAGGGCTTTGGGAGTGCTGAGTTATGTTTTGAGGATTTGGTTAATACCAAGTTGTTTTTATGAATTAGATGAACATAGTATTCAAGGATTATCTTAATTGGATTAGTGATCATCTTGATCAACAGTATTGTGGTATATTCTCGGTTGGAGAACTGCCAAGGTCAAGGAGCGCCTTAGAGGGCAGAAGTTCCCTTGGATGGGCAGGATATTACATGTGCTTTGTGGAAGATTTCTAAGTCTTCTTATAGATCAAAACCAGTTAGTAGGTTGTTATGACACCTGACTGACAAGGAAAAAGGATTTCCTATGCATCATGTTATTTGAAGGATATGACTAGAACTAGAGTAGAGTTACTGGCGGGCCAGGTGGCCAATGTTATGTTTGATTTATTCTTTCAGAGAGGATCAATGGAAAAACAGTTAAGTGAACCACAGATGGGAGAATTGAGGGGAATGTCTTAGCTGGATTAGCTAAGGATTATACAGTGTCAGGTATGAGATTATTGTGGTATAAGGATCGGATTTGGAATCCGATGGACACTGGGATTGAATGGGAGATTCTGGATGAATCTCATATCATCCTCTTTTTCTCTTCATCCAGGCATCATGGAAGGTGTAACATAGTTTAAAAGCTTTATTGTGATGGCCTGGGATGGAGAGGGACATAATGGAATAAGTGACAAAGTTCTTAACTTGTTAGCAAGTCAAGACAAAGTATGAGAAATCAGTAAGGCTATTGTAGCCTTTGATTATTCCAGAGTTGAAATAAAGAAACGTCGTGATGGGTTTCGCAGTGGGGCTGTCCAGGATAGCGTGATTTGGATTGGGTCGTTATGGACTAGCATTTAAAGTGAGCCCACCTTTATCAATGACGACAAGTAACACGGTTGATCAGTATTCAGATCTGTGTGTGAGAGAGATAGATGAAGACTCTATTATTACTTCCAAGTTATGGAAGGGTTGTAGAAGGTGATGAATCCACATTTTATTACTCTCAGACTGATGGTAAATCAGAGAGTAAGAGAAATCAGAGAGTAAGAGAGAGTTATCCAATTATTATTGGAGAACATCTTATAAGATGAATTAGATATTATATCTGGATCTTGAGGTAGTTTAGGGGATCATTGAGGTTATTGAAAAGGTTAGAGCTTGGATGCTCACTTCTCAGAGTAAATGGAAAAGTTATATTGATTTGAGATGCAGGAACATGGAGTTCCAAGTAGAAGATTGTATCTTCTTTAAAGTATCACCATGGAAAGGGGTGAAGAGGTAAAAGCAAGTTGAGCTCTAGAGCAGAAAAGACCGTTTGAATCTTGGATAGGACCGGTCAAGTAGCCTTTGGATTGGCCACATCTTTGGCACTATCAGTAGTATACAGTGCAATATGTATCTCCATGTTGAGAACATGGGTTAAAGAAAACTCATGAGATGAGTTATGGGAATCTGGAGAGTTAGGCTAAGTTATCCTGTGAGGAGTAACCAGTTTAGATCTTAACAGAAAGAACAAGGTTCTGAGAAGCAAAGCTATACCTTGGGTCCAGCTAATGTTACAGAAACAATGAGGTCAAAGGAACGACCGGGTAAACTGGAATCAATTGTGCGAAATTTATGTTCCAGGCTGTGTAGATAAATTTTGATGATGAAATTTCTGTATTGAGGGGATAGTTGTAAAGCCCCAAAATCCCTAATAAGGTTTAGGACCTTGATTAGGAGGCTGGTAGGGCCATAATTGATTTATTATGACAATAAATAATTTATGCATGTTTATGAGAACTATATTATTATATGATGATAAAAGCATGCATATGGATCCACATTTCATTATAAGGGAATTTTGGTAATTTGGCCCGTTGAGGGTGTAATTGTGTATTTTCATGCATGTTGGTGAAGTTTTAACAAGACCACATTATAAAGTGGATTTGTTCGAGCCATTCGGCATGAGCCGATCTGTGAATGCAAGTTATCGGTCTGGTCATAACGGGGTTAATTTCGAGGCTTGACGTGAGTCTCGGGGTAATTTGAGGATTAGACCACTACTGGGAATTAAAGGGTAATGGGATGTGATTTTTTAGCATTTGAGAGTATTGAGACTAACAGGAAATTGGAGGACATTAATTATTATTAACGAGATAGGCGGGAAAGGACGGTTTTACCCTTGGTGGGCTTAAGAGGATTTTAAATAACCTAGGGGCATTTTAGTCTTTTGACCCTAAAGGATATATATCAGCCATTAAAGCTTAGAAGGCTGTAGAAAATAGAGCACTCCTTCACCTTCTCCCGTTCATCATTTCCTCTTCATTTTCCTTTGAATTTTTATGCTCTTTTTGAGGAACCAAGCTAGGGAACCAAGCCTTGACGGTTTTGGGTTATGCTCTACCATTGAAGAGGGTGCTAAGCTAAGATTGAGGTGAGTTTCTGGCCATTAAAACCTTAGTTCTTGCTCTGTTTTCATTTGGTTTTCGGTTTAGTTTTTTAGTTGAAAAGTTGAGAATTCAATGGGGTTTTTGGCAAAGGTTACTTGCGTTATGATGCCTAGGTCATGTGTAGATGGTTTTTGGGTTCAATTAGGGTTTTAAATGAGGTTTGGAAGCTTGATTTTCAGGTTGGAAATGGAGTATTTGAAAGAGGATAAAACCAGGGTGAATCTGCCTGGTCCTAGCGCTGTAGCGCCCAAAGGGTGGCGCTACAGTGCTAGCCAGGGCAAAATTCCCCTGGTTGTAGCGCTTGGGCGCTAGGGGGGCAACACTGTAGCGCTACCCTGTTTTCTCTAATACATATTTTGGGCACTTTTGAGGGTTTCATTAATCAGAGATTATATTTTTTATGATTAGGTGATCGCTAAGGAATCTAAAGGATCGATCGTTCTCAAGGGATGTTCATTTGTTATTTCTCGCTCGAACCAGATGTAAGAAAACATCACCCCATATGTGACATGCATGATTATTATTGAGGCATGTTGAGTGTTTAAATGTGGACATTGATTACACATCAAATGCTTAGGAAATCTTGCTCACTTGTGAATGGCACTGACTTATTAGTCAGAATCAGCAATGGTGTCGGTATTAACTGTGAAGCTGTGACTTACTAGTCATGTTCGGCAGTAGTACCGAGCAATGGTCGTATGGCATTGGCTTATGAGTCAAGGACGGTTTTAGCGTGTTTAACGCAAGACGATAAAGATTAGATCTAATTGACATCAGCATTTAATGACTCATCGTGAGCATTAATGCCAGACCGACCTCAAGTTCGATGAAAACTAAAACCGCTTGTCTAGTCTAAAGGCTAGTTATTTAGAGCCAGAGCCAAAAGGCTAAGTTGACCTAGACGTGACATGGCTAGGAGGGTATGGGACCTCCGAGATAGACTTATCAGTCATCTGATCGAGATAGACTTATTATTCATCTAACCGCGAGAGACTTATTAGTCATCTCCCCGGGATAGACTTATCTGTCTTCTGACCGAGATAAACTTATCCGTCTTCTGGCCGAGAGAGACTTATTAGTCATCTGACCGAGACAGAATTATCATTCATCTGACCGAGATAGACTTATTAGTCATCTAATCGAGATAGACTTATTAGTCATCTAATCGAGATAGACTTATTAGTCATTTGACCGGGATAGACTTATTAGTCATCTGATCGAGACGGACTTATCAGTCATCTGACCAAGACATACTTATTAGTCATCTAATCGAGATAGACTTATCAGTCATCTAACCGAGATAGACTTATCAGTCATCTGATCGAGATGGACTTATCAGTCATCTATTTAGAGAGTGACTTATTAGTCAATTGTTCAAAGAATCACTTATTAGTCATCTACCTCAGAGAGACTTATTAGTCATCTACCTAAGAGCAAGAGACTTATTAGTCATCTACTCAGAGCGTAGGACTTCACAAATATTTATTTGTACTTTCTTGCATGCATGAGTAGGGTTATTGATGCTAACCATGCCTATTATGACTTAATAATATGTTATTACTTGTTCATGAGCATATTGAGTTTTCTTGCTGGGCTTTGGCTCACGGGTGCTATGTGGTGTAGGTAAAGGAAAAAGAAAGCTGGACCATCCTTGAGTTGGAGAGCTTGGATGACGATGTGTACATATGTGGTTGCTCGACCACCATGTCCGAGGGTTTAAGGAGGAACTAGGGATAACCCTATTTTGCCGCTTAGGTCGGCTGGTTGTAAATATTTTGTTGTAATTAACCTTTAAATTATATTTTTGGGATCACAATGTATATGGTAAACGTTTTAGTGAAACATTGTATCCTTAACCAAAATTTTAAGTCAGAAACTGCTAATCATACTTAGTTACACGATTATGGCCAAATGACTCGATTAGCAAGTATAGAACTGTTTAAATGCACACGATAACGGTCCCTGGAGTTTAGGGCGTTACAGTTATGCATTCCATGCTCGGGGTACAACAGTGTCATCCAGACATGCTAATTTGTAGGTGTTAGTAGGGTCTTTCTCATTTTTCCCCCAACACACCTGCCCATCTTGGGTGTTGGGAAGGACTTTCTTTCGCACTAGGTCTCCTACTATGAATGCCTTTTCTCGCACCATGGACTTGTAGTACCTCGCGGCTCGCTGTTGGTTTGTTGCTAATCTCAGTTGTGCCCTCTCTCTTCTTTCTTCTAGCAATTCTAAATTTTCAGCCATTGTCATATGGCTAGCCTATTCCTAATAATCTTGTACCCTCAAATAATTGATCTTCATCTCCACTATAAGAACAACCTCGCTTCCATACGCCAAGGAAAAAGGGGTATCCTGTAACGACCCAAAATCGCTAATAAGGTTTAAGAGCCTTGATTAGTGTGCTTGGAGGGCATAATGGGATTTATGTGTGATTTTTATGAGTAAATGCGTGATTATGATTTAAAGCATGTTATATGACTAATTGAACATTCGAGATGCATGACTACGTGGTTAGTATGCATGTTAGGTGAAATAAATATGCATGTGGACCCCGTTTGCATGATAGGGGTAAATTGGTAATTTTAGCCCGCTGAGGGCATATATGTGATAATTGTATTCTGTGATTTGTACCACGTGAATGTGGTGTTATTATTGTGATGCACGTGCCGAGACGGTCCTGGAGAGCTAGTTAACTCAAAAGTCACAACGGGATTTTATACCCGGCTCGGGAGGAGCCTAGGGGTACCTTAGGAATTTTATGGCTAACTTGAGATTTAGCGGTTAATGGTTATTGGTGATTGAGTAACCTGGGTAACCATTAGTTACTGCTGAGAGTAACAAGTTTAGGTGAAAGAATGGTAGAATTGCAATATAGGAGAAAGGACTAAAGTGCCCTTGAGGTTTAGTTAGCGAAAGGGTCTTAATGAAGGGGTAAAATGGTCATTTGGCTGGGGATTAGATAAGTTTCAGCTGGGAAAAGGGGTACACGGTTTTGGCTTAGCCATTTGATGGTTTTGTGAAAATTGAGAGAAGAAAATCTAGAAGAGAAGGAGAGGAAGAAAGGAGCTGAAAATTGGGCAATTTAGGAGAACAATCAAGAGGTTTTGGCTTGAAGCTGGATTTGGAGAGGGCTCAAAGTTGAATTCTTGATTGAGGTAAGAGTTTTAAACATCCTTGGGTTTTCATATATGTTGTGGTTTAAGATTTTGGAGGCATGGTTTAGGTTTTTCAAGCTTGGGTTGTGTTTTGGCCTATGGGTTTGAGTTTTCTGAAATTAGAAATCAAAGGTGTGGATTTTTTAGTGTAATTATGTTTTGATCTTGATACTAGTGTTTATGGGTTGTTAGATGGTTTATTTGAAGTTTTAAATTGATCATGGGGTTTAGGTAATGGTTTGGAATGATTTGGAGGGGTTTTAGCTCGGGAAAAATGCAAGAGAAAACCCAGAAATCTGGGTTCGCGAAGGAGGGCCGCGGCCCTGTTATTGGGCGCCGCGGCGCTAGGTTGAATCAGGAGAAGGGCAAGCCGCTGGGCGCCGCAGCCCTTGAGGGGAGTGCCGTGGCCCTAGGCCATTCTGGCAAGCAAAAATTCTGGTTTTTAGGGCTTTTGCCCGGGGACTCGGGGGATGGTTCCAATGTATTGTTTTAAGGAATTAGAGGTCCCGAGAGTGCTGGATTGGTCCCCGGAAGTGGTTTTGGGTTGGTTAGTATTAAAAAGTGTTTTATGTGTGTTGTGACTAGGATTTCGGAGAGGCTCGTGCTAGAGGACCGTGCTTGTGGCCTTGGTGCATCAGAAAGCTCGGGATACAGGTAAGAAAACTATAGCACCCGTAGGATAGGGCATGGGCTCATAGTGTGATTGCGGGGCACGGCCCTATATTGCATTACATGTTAGGGTGCAGACTTGATTGAATTGATATATGTTCAAATGTTATTTTGAGATATACTATATGTGTGATTATAGTGAAAAGAACGGCTATGGCCGAGGGCGGCAAGGCCGAGAACGGCAGCGGGGCCGGAAGTAACACTTAGCACATAGGATGCTTATAGTCATGGTAGGACCTAGTGGATACATGTGATATCCTTACGGTGAGGACCGAGACCCCAGGCTTTGGTAAGGCTTCTGGGGCGGCATGGCCGTGTTTGCTTAGTCTAATGGTTGACCTGTTTACCTGTGGACTATCTGATATGATTAACTATAAAAT
This sequence comes from Humulus lupulus, assembly GCF_963169125.1. Lineage (NCBI taxonomy): Eukaryota > Viridiplantae > Streptophyta > Magnoliopsida > Rosales > Cannabaceae > Humulus > Humulus lupulus. Next base: position 150,114,418 of record NC_084802.1, on the reverse strand, counting down.
TTACATATGTATGAGTTGTATGAGTTTTCTTGCTGGGCTTCGGCTCACGGGTGCTCTGTGTTGCAGGTAAGGGCATAGTTTGAGTCAACCAGCCATGAGTACGTAGAGCGTGAAGCGACGCGTACATGTTTGGCCTGCCCGACTGCTTTGGTTGGGGGTTTATTCGAGAAATGACTGTAATAATCTATGATTTTTATAATTAATCAACTGTAAACTTACTTCAAGATGTAAATAGTTTTCAAACCTTATTTTGGGATCCCAAATGTTTAATACTAGAAGTTTTTATTGAAACAACGTATTTTCAAAGATTACAGCCTTAACTTTTGATTAGTCACACTTTCATTTTAAAAACCTCGGTTAGCGAGTTCTTTGCACACTGTTTTGTCTTAAAACTCACTTGGTAACGGCTCTAAGGAAGTAGGGCGTTACATATCCTCAATGGTTGAATCTGGCATGGTTTTGTAGGCCCAAAGTACATTGGGTAGTTCCTCGAGCCAGGCTCCCTTCAACCTCTCTAACTTCATTTTTATGTTCTTCTTGAGGACATTATTAATAGCCTCCACTTGCCCATTGGCTTGTGGGTGTACGACGGCTGAGAAACTCTTCCTTATGCCCTTCTTCTTACAGTAATCCTCGAACAATCCCCTTTCAAAGTGAGTGTCGATATTATACAATTTTAGGGGGTACTCCATACCAGTGGATGATGGACTTGTTGACAAAGGTGACAATCTGTTTGGCTGTTATATGGACAATCTGTTTGCCCCTTCCCTGCCTGTGGGTAGCACACCAATAAGGTCTATCCCCATACAACAAAAGGCCAGGGGATAGTCTACTAACCATCTCACTCATGGGTTGTCAGAGGTAGTTTGCATGTCTTTGGCACTTTTCGAACCTTCTTGTGATTCTTCTGGTGTCATTTTCCATAGTGGGCAAGTAATACCCCTACCTCATGGCTTTCTTAGCCATCGACTGCCCACTTGCGTGATTCCCACACTCACCTTCTTGTATCACATAGAGAACCTTCATGGCTTCCTCTTCGCGAATGTATCGCAGAAGCGAGATAGAGAAGCCCCTTATATAAGACTCCATCTACCAGGGTGTATTGAACGACTTTGTATGCTAGCCTCCGAGCATTTTTTTTCTGTTGGCAGAGTTCCATCCCTCGGGTATCTCACAATTGGGTCGACCCACGACTCCCCAGAGGTGTCTACCATGCGAACTTCTCCTTCATTGATACTCTTCTTGGATAAGTATTCTATAGGTATGGAGTCGAGCATATCTCCATCCTTGGTGGATACAAGTTTTTCAAGCACGTCGACATTTGTGTTCTTCTCCCTCAAGATTTGCTCTATGGTATACCCCTCCAAATGGTCAAAATAACCTTTTTTCCCTTGCTAGGTATGCAACCATCTTGGGGACCCTCGCCTGATACTTACCTTTCACCTGAAACACAACCAGTTGTGAGTCGTTAAAAATGTGCAAATGTGTTACCTTCAGTTCTTTGGCCAATCACAGGCGAGTGAGAAGTTCCTCGTACGCTGCCTCGTTGTTTGAAGCCTCAAACCAAAACCTTATCGCACAATGCATCTTGTGTCCCCCAAGTCGGTCATCACTATAGCAGCCCCATCTCCTCCTTTGTTGGACACTCCATCCACGTGGAGACTCCACTCCTTGAGCTTTCTTTCATCTTTCTTGTGAACTGGTTCATTTTCTTAAATCTCTTTTTCCTCACTGGGCCGATAAGTAAACTCAACTATGAAGTCTATGAGTACCTGCCCATTAATTGAAGCTCTTGGGGTATAGGCGATGTTAAATTGACTTAACTCTATCGACCACTTCAGCAACCTCCCCGAGGTTTCAAGTTTGTGCAAGACCTACCTCTGGGGATGTTGGTGAGTACCTCAATGGCATGGGTATTGAAGTAGGGTCTTAACTTTCTCGAGGCTATCACTAAGGCATACTACAGCTTCTCTATCTCTAGGTATCAGGTTTTTGCATCTACTAAGCTTTGTTAATGTAGGATATGGGTTATTGGTGCTTCTTCTCTCCTTTGTCTAAGGCATGACTTATGGCATGCTCGGACACCGCTTAGTAGAGATATAGCCTCTTGCCCTTTAAGGGTTTAGCACACGAGGGTGGTTTCTCGAGGTGCTCCTTCAGCTTATTAAAGGCCTTCGCGTACTTTTCATCCAAAGAGAACTTTTTGCTCCCTCTTAGGATGTTAAAGAAAGGGAGGCACTTGTTTGTGTACCTTGAAATGAACTTGTTGAGCACCATTACTCTTCCCATTAGACATTGCACCTCCTTCTAGTTCTTGGATGGACTCATCTCTACTAGGGCTTTAATTTTCTAAAGGTTGGCCTCAATTCCTCTAGAGTTAACCATGTAACCCAAAAATTTCATGACGAGACCCCAAAGGTGCACTTGAGTGGTTTAACTCCATCATGTCCCTTCGAAGTGTGTCGAACATCTCACCCAAGTCCCAGGTGAGTTCCTCAGCCTTCTTGGTTTCCACCAACATATCATTTACATATACTTCCATATTCCTTTCTATGTGATTAGCATACATCCTATTCACCAACCTCAGCTAGGTGGCGCCTACATTCTTCAGCCTAAAGGACATCACTCTATAGCAATAGATTCCTTTATCTATTATGAATCCATTATGCTCCTCATCAGCTGGGTTCATAGGTATCTGGTTGTACCCTGAATAAGCATACATGAAGCTAAGTAACTCATGCCCAGCTGTTACATCGACCAATTAATATATCCTTGGAAGTGGGAAGCTATCCTTGGGATAGGCCTAATTGAGGTTAGTGAAATCCACGCAAGTCCTCCACTTCCCATTTGGCTTTGAAACTAGCAGGGTTTGATACCCATACTAGGTAGAACTCTTCGCGGATGAATCCATTCGTTTTCAATTTGTCAGCTTCCTCTTTCAAAGTTGCATATCTTTCTGGATCAAGTGCTCGCCTCTTCTGTAACATCCCCAATTTGCTAATAAGGTTTAGGAACTTGATTAGCGTGCCGAGAGGGTAATAAATGAATTAACATGTTAGTATATGAGCTTAAATGACTATGGGATTAGAATGCATGTTTAGGTGGAATAAATATGCACGTGGGTCCCGTTTGCTTGTTAGGGGTGAATTGGTAATCTTAGCCGTTGAGGGCATAAATGTGATAATTGTATTATATGATTAATATCACGTGTGAGTGATGATATTACTGTGGTGCACGTGCCGAGACGGTCCTAGGGAGCCAATTAGTTTAAAAGTCACAACGGGATTAAATACCCGGCTCTGGAGGAGCCTAGGGGTATTTTGGGAATTTTATAACTTGAGTTTGTGAGTTAATGGTTAATGGAAATTGAGTAACTTGAGTGACCATTGCTAACCACTAAGAGTAACAAATTTAGACAAGAAAAATGGTAGATTTGTAAGGAAGGTGAAATGTCAAAAAATGCCCTTGAGGTTTAGTTAGGAAAGGAATTACATTGAGGGGTGAAATAGTCTTTTGGCAGAGATATAGATACCTTTAGCTGAGGGAAAAGATGATTCACGTTCTAACACTTAGTCATATTTTTCTCTTGCTGAAATTGGAAGAGAAACTAGAAGGAAAGGAAAAGAAGAAGAGAGCAGAAATTGGGAGACCTAGGAGGAGAATCAAGGGTGTTTAAGGCAATTAAGTTGATCATAAACCAAGATTATTCAGAGCTTGGTAATCAAGAGGGATTGACTTGAAGCTGGAATTGGAGAGAGTTCAAAGTTGAATTATTGATTGAGGATTTTGGAGAGGCTCGAGTTAGAGGACCGTGCTCGTGACCTTGGTGCATTGAGAAGCTCGGGATACAGGTAAGAAAATTGTAGTACCCGTAGAGCAAGGCATGGGCCAATAGTGTTGTTGAAGGGCACGGCCCTAGGTTGAATTACTTGTTAGGGCGTAACCTTGATTGAGCTATTATATGCTTGAATATTGTTTGAGTTATGCTATATTTGATAATAGTTGAATGAACAACAAAGAGCCGGGAACGGCAAGGAGCCGAGAACGGCGAAGGCCGAGAACGATAGTGGGGCCGAGAGTAACATTTGGCACACGGAGTGCATGATATTAGGGTGAGACCTCAATGGATACATGGGATATCCTTATGGTGAGGACCGAGATCCCAGACTTTTGTAATGCTTCTGGGACGGCATGGCCATATATGTTTAGTCTGATGGACTATCTATTTATCTGTGGATTGTCTGATATAATGGTTATATAATATGCATATGTTATGTGTTGTATGGGTTTTCTTGCTGGGCTTCGGCTCACGGGTGCTCTGTGTTGCAGGTAAGGGCAAAGAAAAAGTCAACCAGCCATGAGTACGGAGAGCGTGAGGCGGCGCGTACATGTTTGGCCAGCCCGACTGTTTTGGTTGGGGGAATTTTGAGAAGTGGCTATATTAAACTGTGATTTTGATGGTTAATTTTCTGTAAACCCATTTTGAGTTGTAAATATTTTATAAACCATATTTTGGGATCCCAAATGTAAGACACTTGAAATTTTCAATGAAATAGAGTATTTTGCAAGATTACAGCCTTGACTTTTGTTTAATCACATTTTTGTTCTAAAAACCTCATTTAGCGAGTTAATTGCACATGGCAAACTCACTTAGTAACGGTTCTAAGGTAGTAGGGCGTTACAACTTGGTATCAGAGTAAGCCAAGGTTTATTGGTTCTAGAGATTGACCGAACATGTACGCTCGCTGTCATTGAAAAGCTTGACTTAGGGTTTATTGGTATGGTTGATTATTATGCTTGAATATGTGTTTGAATGCCTTCTTTGCCTGCTTAATTTATAAAGAGCATGATGAATGAGTTAACATATGCGTGATGCCAGGGCAAGGCCTGTTGTGTGTTATATGCTGTCTATATGTTATCTAGATTGTTGATTATGGTTGGTTGTTGTGAATGGGAGGTGGAAATGGACTTTGTTATCATGCCTGATAAGCGGCGTCACTGATCGCAAGCATATAGTTGTAATGCCTCAGAAATCATCTAGACTCCGCGGCAGTAGAGCCGAGGATGACAGCCAGGGTCAGGACCCTCCACCTGCCCCACAGAACTGGCAACAGATATTACCCGAATTGGAGGCTAGATTGCAGAGAACAAAAGAACTTCGCCAGTTGAGGCAGCAGGCCCCTTCACAGGTCACTGGGTTGCCAATTCAGCAGAGTGTAGCGCTAGTGTCGGTTCAGCCTGTGGTTGAGAACAGGTGGGAACCTCTTTAAGAAAGATTTAGAAAGCAGCAACCTCGCACCTTTGAGGGTGGATTAGACCCACTGCGGGCCGAGCAGTGGATGAATATGATTTCCTTAATCCTAGATTTCATGAGGGTTGAAGGAAATGAAAGGGTAGCTTGTGCTAGCTACATGTTTAGAGAGGTTGTCCGCATCTGGTGGGATGTAGTGAGTCAGCGGAGGAATATTACAACCATGACTTGGGAAGAATATAAGAGTATCTTTAATGAGAAATACTACAGTGTAGCAGTTCGAGCTGCGAAGGTTGATGAGTTTATCAACCTGACTCAGAACAGGTTATCAGTTACTGAGTATGCCTTGAGATTTGATAGGTTGGTGAAGTTTGCACCAGACTTAGTGCCGACAGATGCGGCCAGGAGAGATAGATTCATACGAGGGTTGAATGTGATGATCGCCCTTGATGTGAATATTACTTTAAATCCAGAGATTACTACCTATGCTTAAGTAGTGGATAAGGCCCTTACTGCAGAGAGGGCTGAGGACTAGATATGGAGAGACAATGTTGTTAGGCGCGATGCTAGGAGGACAGTGCCTCCTTTTACTGAGACTAGTCGGGACAGTGGCCCCAGTGAGCAGAAAAGAAGAGTTCCAGATTCATTTGTTCCTCCTAGTTTTGATAGGAGGGTACAAGGTTCTATTGGTGGTCGTCAGGGCAGAAGTGACAACTGGAGGAGTTTTCCAGTGTGTCCTCGATGTAGATGATGACATCAGGGTGAGTGCCAGATTAGGGCATGTTTTATTTGTGGGAGTGCCAACCTTTTCAAGAAAGACTGCCCATAAGCTAAGAAAGATGAGCCAAAGCAGGGAGACAGTCTCGCTCCTACCAGGGTATTTGCTTTGACTCAGACTGAGGCGGAGGCTAGTCCCTCAGTTGTGACAGGTCAGATCTATAGCGCTGGTTCTTTGTATACTGCATTGATTGATTCAGGGGCTACCCATTCATTTGTGTCTGCTAGGGTGATAGACTAGCTTTGTAGACCTAGTATTGTGTATGTTAGGGGTTTCCAGACTATGTTACCAACAGGAGAACTGGTAGTCTCTAGGAGGTGGATTAGAGTGTTACCAGTAGAAATAGATGGTAGGGAATTGTTTGTTGATCTGGTTGAACTATACATGGATGATTTTGATATGATATTAGGGATGGATTGGTTAACGAGGTATGGGACAACGACTGATTGCAAGCGTCGGATGGTGACATTTGAACCAAAAGACGAGGAACCTTTTGTATTTGTGGGGACGGTGAATGGACTGCAAGTGCCTATGATCTCAGCACTGAAGGCTAGGGACCTGATGCAGGAGGGTTGCATAGGGGTCCTAGCAAGTGTTGTAGATACCTCTAGAGTTATATCGGTGGGACCGAATGAAACCAGATTGGTATGTGAGTTCCCAGACCTATTCCCAGCAGATCTGTCAGGATTGCCACCAGAGCGGGAGATTGAGTTTGTCATAGAATTGGCACCAGGAGCGGAGCTAGTATCTAGAGCGCCTTATAGAATGGCTCCAGCAGAGTTAAAGGATTTGAAGATTCAGTTACAGGAGCTATTGGATTTGGGGTTCATCAGACCGAGTTTCTGGCCATAGGGTGCTCTAGTGTTATTTGTTAAGAAGAAGGATGGGTCGCTTAGGATGTGCATTGATTACAGGGAGTTGAACAAGTTGACTATTAAGAATAAGTATCCACTGCCTAGGATTGATGATTTATTCGATCAGTTACAGGGGAGTACGGTGTTTTCGAAGATTGATCTCCGGTCAGGTTATCATCAGTTGAGGATTAAGGAGGAGGACATACCGAAGACTGCTTTTCGAACAAGGTATGGGCACTATGAATTTTTGGTTATGTCCTTTGGATTAACCAATGCCCCAGCTGCTTTTATGGATATGATGAATAGGATTTTCAAAGATTATCTGGGTAAGTTTGTGATTGTATTTATCGATGATATCCTGGTGTACTCCCAGTCAGAGACAGAGCATGAGCATCATCTGCGCCTGGTATTGCAATGATTGAGAGAGCATAAGTTATATGCTAAGTTCAGAAAGTGCGAGTTCTAGTTACCGCAAGTTACATTTTTGGGCCATATTGTCAGTAAGGAGGGATACTGGTTGACCCAAGTAAGAAAGAGGCAGTGAGAGATTGGCCTAGACCGAGCAGTGTTCTTGAGGTCAGAAGTTTTCTTGGGTTGGCAGGGTACCACCGGCGATTTGTAGAGGGGTTCTCCAGAATAGCTACTCCATTGGTAGAGTTGACAAGAAAGAAGACTAAGTATGTGTGGACAGATCGGTGTGAGAACAACTTCAAGGAATTGAAGCGGCGATTGATTACTGCACCAGTGTTGAGCCTGCCGATAGACAATGAGAAGTTTGTAGTTTACTGTGACGCTTCCAAGCAAAGTTTGGGATGTGTGTTGATGCAAGCTGGGAAAGTAATAGCTTATGCATCAAGGCAATTAAAAGAGTATGAGCAGAGATATCCCACGCATGATCTGGAGTTGGCTGCAGTGGTATTCACACTTAAGGTTTGGAGACATTACTTGTATGGTGAAAGGTGCGAGATATACACTGATCATAAGAGTCTAAAGTATTTCTTTACTCAGAAAGATTTAAACATGCGCCAAAGACGATGGCTGGAATTGGTAAAGGATTATGATTGTGATATCCTATACCATCCTGGGAAAGCTAATGTAGTGCCTGATGCATTGAGCCGGAAGGGCCCAGGACAGTTGTTTAGTTCGAGACAGATATCTAACAGATTAGCTGAAGAGATTACCAAAGCAGGTATAGAGTTTGTGGTTGGTAGGTTAGCCAACATAACTCTTCAGTCCACGCTCCTTGAGAGGATTAAGGAAGCACAGGGAAGGGATCCCCAGTTAGTTGAACGTAGAGAGAATGTCCTAGCTGGAATGACTGAGGACTTCTCTATCTCAGAGATGGGCTTATTGAAGAACAACGGACGGATTTGTGTTCCGATCGATTCAGATATTCGGCGAGAGATTCTGGATGAGTCTCATACCACTCCCTACTCTTTACATCCAGGTACTACGAAGATGTACCAAGATTTGAGAGTTTTGTATTGGTGGATAGGCATGAAGAGGGATGTGGTAGACTATGTGGCTAGGTGCTTAACTTGTCAGCAGATTAAGACTGAACATCAGAGGCCAGCAGGGTTATTGCAGCCTTTAGGGATTCCCGAGTGGAAATGGGAAGATATCACCATGGACTTTGTGGTAGGATTACCAAAAATCGTGGGTCTGCATGGCTCGGTGTGGGTGATTGTGGACAGGTATACTAAGTCCGCCCACTTTTTACCTATGAGAACAACTTATACTATGGAGCAGTATGCTGAGCTATATGTGAAGGAAATTGTTCGACTTCATGGGGCTCCGAGGTCAATAGTATCCGATAGGGACCCCACCTTTACCTCCAAGTTTTGGGAGAGCCTGCAGAAGGCAATGGGCACACAGTTATGGTTTAGTACTGCTTATCATCCTCAGACAGATAGGCAATCTGAGAGGACGGTTCAGATACTAGAGGATATGTTACGAGCCTGTGTGTTAGATTTTGGGGGATCTTGGAGTAAGTATCTTTCTTTGATTGAGTTCTCGTATAACAATAGTTATCAGGCGACTATCAGAGTGGCTCCGTATGAGATGATGTATGGGAGAAAGTGCAGATCACTAGGATGAGACAGGTGAGAGAAGATATCTAGGTCCAGAGATGGTTCAGAGGACCAATGAGACAATTGAAAGATTAGAGCTCGTATGCTCGCCTCCCAGAGTCGCCAGAAGAGTTATTCAAACGTGAGATGCAGGAGTGTGGAGTTCCAAGTCGGTGATCATGTGTTCCTTAGGGTTTCGCCCCTGAGAGGGGTGAAACGATTAGGTGTTCGGGCCAAGCTGTGCCCCAAGTTTGTTGGCCCCTTTGAGGTTCTAGAACGAGTTGGTGAGGTAGCTTACAGGTTAGTGATGCCTCCAACTCTATCAGGGGTTCATGATGTGTTTCACGTATCCATGCTCCGGAAATATGTACCAGATACTACTCATGTGTTGAGCTATGAGAATTTGGAGCTGGATCAGGATTTGTCGTACGAGGAGAAGCCTGTTCAGATCCTTGATAGAAAGGACAAGGTCTTGTGGAGCAAGACCATCGCCTTGGTTAAAGTGTTGTGGAGGAGCAGCAAAGTTGAAGAGGTGATGTGGGAACTTAAGGCTAATATGCGGGAGCGGCATCCCAAGTTGTTCAGGTAATTTCGAGGATGAAATTTCTAAAAGGAGGGGCTAATTGTAACATCCCCAATTTGCTAATAATGTAATAGGACATTGATTAGCGTGCCTTGAGGGCAATAAATGAATTAACATGTTAATATATGAGTTTAAATGAATATGTGATTAGAATGCATGTTTAAGTGGAATAAATATGCATGTGGCACTACAAGAAAAAATGCTTTTAATAACACCAAAAATGTGTTATCAAAACATACCATAACACTTTTTGATATGTTAAAACCGACTATGTTATCGTAGGTCAGGGTACTTTACATAACACTTTATCATTGTTATACAGATGTGTTATTATACTGTCAACGATAACACACTTTCTGTGTTATTTTAATAAATAGATAAGTGTTTAATTATATTATTTATAGTGGATTATATAACACATTTCAATTCTTATAAATTTGTGTTATACTACACTTTAGTATAACACAATTTTTGTGTTATACTACACTTTAGTATAACACATTATTTGTGTTATAATACACTTTAGTATAACACATTATATAATGAAGTTTGCATCACAAAATTCTTTACATAAAAAGTGTTATTGTAATAAATATTATAACAAATTTTTCGTATTATTTTAATATTTAGATAAGTTTAAATTCTCATTATATATTCATTTATATAACACTAATTTATTCTATTATATTTTAACTTTTTTTTATATAATTAAAATTAGCTTTCTAATATATACCAGCATCATCAAATGAACTTGATTTTCAAATAACAAAAAGTAAAAACATTCAACATTGTATTAACAATCCACAAATTAGTTTAAAACATTCAACACTGTCATCAACAACAAAATGTTCTTTAAGTATTCAAGTAGTCTTAAATTTTCAACATATTGAAAAGTTACTCCTTTCAGCACAAAATATTGAAGAGTTTAATTTTTTACATAATAACACATCAAAATTTGAGTAGTTGCACACTCCTACAGTGCTATTTGATAGGAAAAAAACATGCAATTGAAGTTGCTTCATTGTACCAGCCATAATGATCTGCTCTGATCTTCCAATTCTAGCAAAACCAACACACTCTGTGTCTTCCTTGCAGACTACAATGCAACATAATACAACAACATTCAATGTTAAATTGATAAACTAAGTCTGATTTAGTTCTTTGAAATTCAAAGTTAAGACATGAGTGAGTCATAGAGTAATAGTAGTAGTTATCATTACTAGATTCTACTTTTGCTTGAACAAAAGAGAGAAGAAACAAATTTGTTAATTTCAGTAATGGGGTTGAAGCTATATAACTCTTTATGGCTGTTATGGTGTCCACAAAGGCAAATATTGAAGAAAAAGCAATTAGTTTTTCAAGAAATCTTTAATATTATTATGGTTTTGGCCCTTTGGAGTAGCAGATCAGTGGCCTTAAGTTCAGCATTTTTTCTTTCAAACATATCCTTGTTGCTTCCCAACCTAACTCACTCTTTCCTATTTATTTTATTTCAAATAATTCAAAATCGAAACAGAATCAGAAAAGAGCCAGAATTAGAATTCACTGGGGCAAAGGCAGAAAAACTAATCCAAGAACTTAACCATCATGAAGTTTATATACAAAAACACTACACATACAAGTGAGCACTTTAAATTGCCAATCCTATTTACTTATAATGTCTATATAGCTAGTACTAGTGTAAGTAACCTCAATTGACTCAGAAAACAAAGAAGATTGTCTAGGTTCTACAAGAGGTTTCTTATGCCTGCAGATTCTTTCCCATAATGTTGTTGAATTGGCATGACTCTTCAACATTGGAACAATAATTGTTTAGACTAAAATAAACAGAGTTGAACCCTTCACTAATTGATTTATATTGCTTACCATTTTCTTCCAGCACTCAATGCATTGGTTAAAGCACCACCAGCTAAGTGTCCTAGATGCCTTACCTGAAATAATGGAAAAAGAGATACCTAAACTTCACAACTACAAAAAGCATGACTGAAAAAGAAAATGTATACTGACCTTGGGCTTAGATCGTTACTTTGTTGGATCCATACTTTGTACTTCTAGAGATTTGAGCCATAAATACATGTTTGCAACTTGATCTTTAATCATTTCCTGAGGTAGAAAATAATAATAAAAGAAATAGTATTAAGGAACAGAATGAAACATCTCTAAATAATAAAAAAAAAGATAAGTAAAAACTGCAAGAAATATTAATTTAGTTACTATATTAGGATTAATATGTACTCTCAAAAAATTATGTTTGTCTATAAGAAAGATGCATGTATTTATGTGTTTATTAAACTAAGCCTCAATCAACGAAACTTAAACGAGTACTCTACCTGGACAAACCCATATAGGCCAGGAATGGACATAGCATTTGCAGCAAGTACTTTTAATCCAAAGTCAACATGTGGCTGCAAAAAACATTAGAGACAATAATGAAAGAAGGAAATAAAAGGTCAAGCAAGAAACTAGAATACACTGAAGCCATATATTATATCAACTCAATGGCTAAGAAACAAAATAAAAAACTCAAAAAAAACTGAGTTGAGTACATACCATGTTGAGTAATTGGAGATAAGCACGTGGGCATTATCAAATGAGAACGACAGGTTTCAATAATTTCATAAATTGCCTGCATATGGAAGCGAATTTTCAATTATCAAATGGCCAAATCAAATAATAGAACATGTATAAATCAAATCTAAATAAAAAAAATCTAGTTTAACTAAGATCTTTTGGTTAAATTTCTTATAAAGATAGTGAAAATTAACAAACTAAGAATATACACAAGTTCAAAACAGCAAGCAAGATTAGGAGAAAGAATAAGAACATAGAGAATGTGAGCCAATGAAACAACACAATCTAATGTAAAACACATACAGCAGGGGAAAAATTAAAGAAGTTAATGTTAGTATGAAATTTTGTAAAGATCCAAGCTTTTTTTGATTGGTCGGCTTCAGTTAGCATTTCCATCATATTATGTCATTATGATGTATAAATTTATAGCCTGCTAGTACTAGGATAGATCACCAAATACCTTATAACCAGCAAAAAGAGCATAAACAGCTCCAGGCAACAGCACAACCATGTGCTCATTTAAAATGGAAGACTCCTGCATGTAAACAAACCAGTTAATATAACAATGAAGTTAATATAAAGCAGTCAATCTTAAGGTTTGTAACAACAAAATCTATCAGGATAAAAATCCAAATGTGTACCTCATTTAAAGAGGAAGAACTAGATGAAATTGCACCCTCTGAATCTGGTAGCAGTAACACAAAAGAGAGTTCTTGAAAACTCCTTTAGATGCAAAAATGTAGAAACGTATGAGCTCACAAAAGAAAGGTGGAGATGGAGAGAATTTGAAAAGAAACAAACTATTTAATACCTCAGAGTCCACAACAAACCATCATAACCTCAGAGTAGTCACTATCACAAGATTTCATTCTATAGTTGCTAAAATCATAAATGATGTTAAAGTGGTTACAAGATACTCTACAAAGATTACTTACAAGAATCTCTATCAATTATGTTTCATATTAAAAAATATGATTTAAATTGTTTCTTTTGTGTTTTATTTGATACTTTTCAAAATTAAATTGATATTTCTGACATTTCATCAATGTTTCCACAATATTTCTGCTATATTTTGACAGATAAAGTTTTACACTCAGAAAAATATCAGAACCTTGGAAAATTTAGATATTTCGACAAATTTCAAACTTTGAGCAACTATGCCTGAACTCAGAAGAAAAAAAACATGACCCAAATGATAGCCAATACTATTATACTATTGGACATATAACAACAACACACCTGCATGAATTAAAAAAGAAAATAATATATTAAATATATACTAATACCAATCTAAGCACTTATACTTGTAAGCAACAATAGACCTTTTTACAACAGAAGTAATGAATTAAAGAGGAAATGGATATTCAGGTTGGCCAGGTCGAGACCAACAGCTTAAAAAGCTAGTTTGGTACAACTAACTTCTAGATTGAATTACTATTGGTTTGGATCAGAAGATCATATCCTACTTGCATAGAGTAAACAAAGAAGGTTCTAACTTCAAAGATTTGGAAGTCTACTAACATAAAAGAGAGCATGCTATATCCAAAATGAGCAAAAGAAGCATAAACACGATTATATTGAAACATACTATACAGGGGGCATTAATCAGTATTATTCATCGACAATTAAAATGACAATAATAATAGATTACTTCTTATGAATGCTTTGAGCAACCTGTAGTGATCTAATCTCATCTAGTTGGAGAGCATTGATAATAAACAAATGTTGATAATTAAAGAATATCTGAAACTAAAGAATAAAAAACTTTACAGTAAATAATAACACTAATCAATATACTTATAAGAATGTGAAATAGAATCTCACCTATAATGGTAGAACCTTTAAGGTTACCCACACTCTAAAATTGCAACACCGTTTCTATTAGTAATTTAATCCAGCCCTGAAACCACATCAATTTGTCATAAAACAATGATAAATAAACTGAGAACTTTTGATATTGTAAAAGAAAAATAAAATTTTACAGCTTTATAAGACTTACTAATCATTTCATGACAATCTGTTTTAATACTTATCTATATATATACACATGTAAGACATGAATTATACTATGGAAAAAAATAAAGATATAGGTAATATTTAATTTGCTTTGAACACTCAAACAAGTATTTTTAAGCCAACACAACAGAGAGTAGAAATATTCATTGGAAAGAGAAAGGGAATATACATGAGCATATGTGCTAATATAATATATTTGCATGTGTGACATGGGAATATGCAGGCCAAGAATTTTGGTGATGAGAACATACAACAAACATACCATCATGTTAACAAGCATTTATATTTAGACATATGAAAATATAAGAAATCTGTATAGGGGCCGGCTGCATGGCAAATATTTCATTTCTTGCCCCCTGCACAACACAGAACGTCAATTCTGAAACAAACTAAACTGATGCATCAAGAAAAAAAGAGCAAATTCATACTAAATCTTAATAATTATGTTTCAAGGTTCTTTGACCCAATGTCACTCACTGGCTAACTCAAGCTATACTATACCTTAGTATAACCATTAAGATTGACAAGGATCAGTATTTTATCCTCGTTAATCATCCTAGCAATCATATCAGACGACATGGATGAGACATCTATAAAATGCTCCACTTCTGATTGGATACGCAGCCTCCATTCAGATCCATCATTTGCACTTAAAGCATAGCAAAAGACCTGCCAATAGATTTGTTTAAGTTCATGGTAGTTGAAGGAAATAGGTAAATTCAATAATCTTTGGAACAATCAACAAACCTCAAGATTCTCTCTATCGTGCATGCCAAAGACAGAACCCATTAGATGAGATAGAGGATGGTTACCAAAGTCGCTGCTAACATACCTGAATTCAAAACCAGTAACAGCGAATGAAAACAGGCATAGGCAGTATGTACATACAAAGGAAGAGAGAATATATATCTCAAACTTACCCGACCCTTAGCCTTTTACTGCCACCTTTGCTCTTTATGGGCAAGGCTGCTGGATAATTGAAGGAAGGAAGAGAAAAACGAGATGCAATGATAGAGCAGTGTGCAACATATTTACGACTACAAGACCAAGAAGACAGTAAATAAAGTGAACAGACTACTACAAGACCAAAAAGACAGTAAATAAAGAGAACAGACTAATGCAATATATAGGCAATAGAATACTTACCTTATCT
Organism: Humulus lupulus; assembly: GCF_963169125.1. Lineage (NCBI taxonomy): Eukaryota > Viridiplantae > Streptophyta > Magnoliopsida > Rosales > Cannabaceae > Humulus > Humulus lupulus. Next base: position 150,099,143 of record NC_084802.1, on the reverse strand, counting down.
CCAGTGCAAGCATTGGATCAATTGGATAGGCTATTGCATGGAAAGGTTGCACACTAGGAATAAGAGACATCTAATAGCAAAGATTGAGTGATTTAGAGTGGAACCTGACTGGTAAAGTGGTAATTAGCATCAAATTAAACAACACTTTACCTTTATCCGTCTTCTCAGAATTCCTTCAACTTCAATAAACTTATTTTCATGATCATCCCAGTCACAAACACACTGGAGAGTAGCACAAATGCAAATATCATATTAGATAAACCAACAGCAAAATTCCTGTATCTAAATTCATTCCAAACCTCTATTAAAAAAAAATCATACCAGAATTCACAATAAGCCATCAAAACTCTACCAAAAACTTGTTCAGATCTAAATAAGAAATAATCAAACAATGCTTCATTTCCTTACACCATATTACACAAAGAAACACCCTATTACTAAAAGATACAGGGTAAATTTATTAACAAGAGGGACCTGAAATTCAAATTTGGGTACTGTAGTATTAAAAGACACCATCACAATTAGACTTTTAAAGTCAAAAGACTACATGACCTTTTCGATAATATTGAAAATAAACCAAGCAAGAAAGAGAAAAAAATTATTTAAAAAAATTTGCAATCATTTTCGCACTTGTTTGTTAATTTCCATTAAGAAATACTGGCTCAAGAGTCAGCAACAGGCTACTATTCCTACCATAACCTTAGCCCTTAAATGACAGGAGCACAGGACTAACAAACCAGATCAATGCAATCATTTATGGTTCACCATCTAAATTCATTTCCAGACAACAGTTTTTCAAAGAAGAAACCAGGATAACACTCAGGAACAATGAAGAAAACTTAATGTTAGGCAATTCATGTTGCAAACTAAATGAAACAAGCAACGAGTACAAATGTCAAAAATACAAGAATCAAGATGAAAGTATAAACAACACTAACATGAGGTTTATGCATAAGAATTTACTACAAGAAACTTAGAAAAGAACTCAAACAAAGCTAAGCTAACTTTTACAATGTTACCTCAACTCTAACTCTTATTTACAGTAGAATGGCTATCATAAATAAATTTCATAACAAAATTACCTTCAATTTCTCGTGGTATTTGAAATGCCTAATTATGAATTGATCAAGTTCCTTCCTTATAAGATCTAGTCCACCTACATCTTCCAATTTTACATTAGGAATGGCAGAAAACCCTTCTCTTCTAGTAGAAGGTTGGACAGTTTTTATAGCTTTCTGGAAAATACCACACAAAATTAAATTATTCATGCTAAAAAAAATCAGACACTAAATGGTAACCTATTTTAATTGGCTATGATTGCTTTTAAATATATTTACAAAATATGAAGTATTTCATCACTATGACATTTGTATAATAATAATAATAAATAAAAGAGCAAATTGTGCCTACAAAAGGAAGTTAATTACAAATTTTGTCCTCTAGTATGCTTTGGGTGCTTACAACACCCAACTGATTCGTAGAGATAATAACATTTAGTAAAATAGTTTCAAATAAATGGTGCATGGCTATTGGATGCAAATAAAACCTTCTATTGGTAGTCAATATGAAAATGAAGAAGCACACAAATGAATTCTGTATAATTTTATAGGACTGAAGTCAGAGGAACATATTTTGAAAGCAACAGTGCCTAGAGTTTTTACCAAAGAAAGAGTAAGCAATAAAGAAACAAACAAACAAAGTACAAATACAACCAAGCTGAGTGAAAAAGAAAATGTGAGATCAAATGTGAAACACTTCAAGCTAGTTCTTAGAATATTTTAACCAATGGTCATGGCTATCACAAAATGTATCAAATTGGTTGGGGTAGAAAGAGGGTGGGCAGAAAAATCATCGTTGACTGAAAGCTCGTCTGAAGATGAAAGGTGTATAACTCTATGTGTATGTTCATATAAATGAAAAAAAATGCAAGTATGAACTTTTAGATAGTGATAGAAAGAAAAACACACTGGCATCCACACAGATTACTCATGTGCCTTTTACATTTTTTCCCGATACATTTATAATTTAAATTTGTCTGACCATTGAAAGAAGTGACAAATTAGCTAAAACTTTAATTCCTTAACATAAATTTCTTCACATTTCATCACAAAACTTCAATCTATCCTTGGTAATTACTCAAACATGAATGCAAACCTACACAAAGAAAAGAATTCCCAATAATATCCTTCTAGGTTAGTAATCTTAAGAGTACATTCAACATTTCACATATTCATTCACCAAATTTTGAATCTGAACATAGTATCGAATAATCTCCAAGAACAATTGTCATTTAATCTCAATGACAAATCAGTTCAATTTAATAAAACGTCACTGACCAATATGTACGATAGCCCAACCCCAATACTTCTCATGTGAACCGTCCTTGAAGACATTGAAACCCCTCCTCTGCAAGGACTACAAAGAAAACCCAAAAACTAATAGAAAATAAATTAAAAAACACCTATATATATTTATATATATATATTACCTGATGTAGAGAGAATGAGGTCCGACCAAGGGTTTATTGGGAGGTGACGATGATAGCAATGGGAGCTGCAAGGGAAAAAATCAAGGTTGGGCTGCGACGGCTTCGAGAGGCTGAATGCAACAACTTCGTGAGCTTACATTCCTACCCAATTCATCCAAAACAGGGTAAGCTTCTCTCTCGAGGTCCGCCACACGGGAATCCAATTTTCCTTCTGAGAGCTCCATACTGAAACAAAACAAGACAAACCAACTTTGTCAAGAAAAAAAATGTCAAAAGGACCAAACACAGAATCAAAGAAAGTTGGAAACTAAAACCATATATGATGATATCATTATGTGTGTTATACCTGTTCTCTGTTCATCTTTTCTCCTGACTTGGTAGCTTGTTTAGCATCTTCTAGAAGCGCAGCATCCTGTTTTGACCTAACTTGAGAAAAATCAAGTGTCTCACGCAGGGAAGAAGAAGGCTTGGCCGCACACAGGGAAGAGGAGAAGAAGAGCTGGCCTCCGGTGTCGTCGTTCGCCTCTGGTGTCATGTGAGGGCTTGGGCCCGCGTGGTCGAAGCTTCGACGGCCTCTGAAGATCCCTAGCCGGCGCGTGTAGGGGAAGGTAGTGGTCGGTCTCCACAAAGACAAAGGTGAGAGAGAAAGAGTGAAGGAGAGAGGTTTGGTGGGAGAAAGAGAGAGAGGAGAGAGAAAGAGTGAAGGAGAGAGGTGTGGTGGGAGAAAGAGAGAGAGGAGAGAGAATGATGAGGAAAAAGGAGAAGGAATTGAAGGAAATGAATTGGGCCCAAATGAAGTGGCCCCAATATAAGTACTCTAGCATAATACTTTTTTATTTGTATTATATTCATGTGTTATGGAAATGGGTATTTGGTGTAGTGTGGGTCCCGTTTGCTTGTTAGGGGTGAATTGGTAATCTTAGCCGTTGAGGGCATAAATGTGATAATTGTATTATATGATTAATATCACGTGTGAGTGATGATATTACTGTGATGCACGTGCCGAGACAGTCCTAGGGAGCCAATTAGTTTAAAAGTCACAGCGGGATTAAATACCCGGCTCGGGAGGAGCCTAGGGATATTTTGGGAATTTTATAACTTGAGTTTGTGAGTTAATGGTTAATGGTAATTGAGTAACTTGAGTGACCATTGGTAACCATTAAGAGTAACAAATTTAGATAAGAAAAATGGTAGATTTGTAAGGAAGGTGAAATGTCAAAAAATGCCCTTGAGGTTTAGTTAGGAAAGGAATTACATTGAGGGGTGAAATAGTCTTTTGGCAGAGATATAGATACCTTCAGCTGAGGGGAAAGATGATTCACGTTCTAACACTTAGTCATATTTTGCTCTTGCTGAAATTGGAAGAGAAACTAGAAGGAAAGGAAAAGAAGAAGAGAGCAGAAATTGGGAGACCTAGGAGGAGAATCAAGGGTGTTTAAGGCAATTAAGTTGATCATAAACCAAGATTTTTCAGAGCTTGGTAATCAAGAGGGATTGACTTGAAGATGGAATTGGAGAGAGTTCAAAGTTGAATTATTGATTGAGGATTTCGGAGAGGCTCGAGTTAGAGGACCGTGCTCGTGACCTTGGTGCATTGAGAAGCTCGGGATACAGGTAAGAAAATTGTAGTACCCGTAGAGCAGGGCATGGGCCCATAGTGTTGTTGCAGAGCACGGCCCTAGGTTGAATTACTTGTTAGGGAATAGCCTTGATTGAACTATTATATGCTTGAATATTGTTTGAGTTATGCTATATGTGATAATAGTTGAATGAACAACAAAGAGCCAGGAACGGCAAGGAGCCGAGAACGGCGAAGGCCGAGAGTAACATTTGGCATGCGGAGTGCATGATATTTGGGTGAGACCCCAATGGATACATGGGATATCCTTACGGTGAGAATCGAGATCCCAGACTTTGGTAATGCTTCTGGGACGGCATGGTCGTATATGTTTAGTCTGATGGACTATCTGTTTATCTGTGGATTGTCTGATATAATGGTTATATAATATGTATATGTTATGTGCTGTATGGGTTTTCTTGCTGGGCTTCGGCTCACGGGTGCTCTGTGTTGTAGGTAAGGGCAAAGAAAAAGTCAACCAGCCATGAATACGGAGAGCGTGAGGCGGCGCGTACATGTTTGGCCAGCCCGACTGTTTTGGTTGGGGGCATTTTGAGAAGTGGCTGTATTAAACTGTGATTTTGATGGTTAATTTTCTGTAAATCCATTTTGAGTTGTAAATATTTTATAAACCATATTTTGGGATCCCAAATGTAAGACACTTGAAATTTTCAATGAAATAGAGTATTTTCCAAGATTACAGCCTTGACTTTTGTTTAATCACATTTTTGTTCTAAAAACCTCGTTTAGCGAGTTACTTGCACATTTCAAACTCAATTAGTAATGACTCTAAGGTAGTAGGGCGTTACATCTTCTGCCTCACAGGTCTTGCCTTTCAGTCGATGTTTAGTTGATGACACATTATGGAAGGGTCTATCCCTACCATGTATTCGGGACTCCAAGTGAATATGTTGAGGTTATCAATTAGAAACTTCAGTGGCCTCTCCTTTATGTCTTTGTGAAGGTTTCTTCCAACCTTCAACTTTCTTAATGATTTTTCCATCATAGCAATCTCTTCCAACTCCTCGACAGGTTCAACCCTAGGCTCCTCTATGACTCGGGGGACTAGTACTTGTGGGTTTGTGACCACACTATAGGTATGATTTTGGTATCAAAATTTTTTTTCAATGAAGTCAAACTTTTCATTAAAAAGGTTTTAATATTAACAAGGGATCCCAGGGTTTTTAAATGAAAATACAGGTGTAACAAGAGTACAAAACTAGCCGACTTAAGCGGGAAAATCAAGCTAATATCCCATGCTCTTCAAAAGTATCTCGACCATGGTGGCCAAGAATGCTAAGTATGTACGCGCTGCCCCTACAACTCTTCAACTCATGGCCGGTCCAGTTTCCCTTTGCCCTTACCTGCACCACAAAGCACCTGTGAGCCAAGACCCATCAAGAAAACTCAATCAAGTAGGATACTTACTCAAATAAGTAATTATATCAAATACATTATTTATAAATCATAACCATATTAACATTGATTTTCCAACCAGTATAACGACTCATGCCGGGTATATGCATACCGTACCCTTGTAATGGCCCCGCCACTACGACCTACAGTACGCATGTAGTGCCGATAACTGCGTCCCAGTTGCTCAATCACAAACAATGATCAATAATTACAAAGAGTTATAAGAATAAATGCTTATATAGAGCAAACATTTAACTTTAATAGATTCATAGCACGGTCATACCCGTGTTCAATACTCAGGGCTCAAGACCTACACTCTGTGCGCGTGCCAGTTTTCTTACCTTAAGTCTCGTGCAAGTGGTAGTACGATCCCAAGTGCGATCGTGCTCCCAAGCCTTGTGAAAACCTAAATTTTGAAATCCCAAGCTTGTTTTGAAGTCCTCAATAGCTTCTAATCCTCCAAGAAGTCTCTAATCTCCTTCAAAATCCTTAACAATCAAGGCTTGAACTTGGTATCTTTGAGAATGCTCCTCCAAAGGGGTCAAGTGAAAGCCAAAGGATGCCTTGAATGTGTAAGGAGCAAAGCCATCAACACTTAACCATTTCATTAACTCTATGGTTAAAAGAATATTATACCCTTCCCCTATAATTTCTCTTCAAAATATCCCCAAGGGAAAAATGGTCATTTAGCCTTATTTTCCACTAAACCTCAAGTTATACTTAAAATTCCAAATTGAATCTTCTAATCTTCCTCATAAAATATTTTCCCTAATTATACCTAAAATACACCTTGGGTCACCCCTAGCCGGGTATAAATCCTCGTTGTGACTTTTCTGTTAAATTGCTTGGAAGGATCAACTCCTCCCAAATATCACAAATATATCCATATAATAATGTGGTCTCAAGCACATAGCATATAAAATTAAAGTTACACCATCAACGGGTCAAAATTACAAAGATGCCCCTTTTTACCAAAAGCAGTATTTAAGCACATTTAATAAACATAAACATCCATAAGTAGTCATATCATAATATAACTCAATAATTCTAATTATGTCGTCCAGACACACTAATCAACATTATAATCCTTATTAGGAGTTTGGGATGCTACAATTATCCCCTCCTAATAGAAATTTCGTCCTCAAAATTTACCTAAACAACTCGGGATACTGATTTCGCGTATCTGACTCTATCTCCTAAGTTGTTTCCTTGACCTTTCTGTTTCTCCATAACACTTTAACCAGAGGAATAGTCTTGTTCCTCAAGACGTTGCCCTTCCTATCCAAAATCTGAACTGGATGCTCCTCATAGGATAAATCGTTCTATAACTTCAGATCCTCATAGCTGAACACATGAGTCGTATTAGATACATATCACTGAAGCTAGAGGCATAGTAAGTCTATAGGCTACTTGTCTGATCCTTTCCAGAATTTCAAAAGGTCTTACAAACCTAGGGCTCAACTTACCCTTCTTCCCGAATCGTTTCACTCCTCTCAGCGATGAAACTCGGAGGAAAACATTATCCCCAACTTTGATCTCCACATTTCTACGCTTAGGAGTAGCGTAGCTTTTCTATCTACTCTGTGAGGTGGTCATTCAAGTTCTAATCTTCTCAATGACCTCATTGGTCCTATGTACCGTTTCAAGACAAATATTTCCTCTCACCTATTTCATCTAAATGAATGGGTGATTGACACTTCTTACCATAGAACATCACATATGGATACACTTCAATCATTTGATTGATAACTGTTGTTGTAGGAAAATTCAATCAAGGGGTGATACTTACTCCAGGACCCCTATAAATATAATACACATGCCCTAAGCATGTCTTCTAGTATGTGATCGTCCTCTTAGATTGTCCATCTATTTAGGGATGATAAGCTATGCTAAACTTGAACTGAGTACCCATAGCCTTCTGCAACCTTCCCCAAAACTTGGAGGTAAATTTGGGATCCCGATCCGACACTATGGATTTCAGAACCCCATGGAGACGTACAATCTCCCACACATACAGCTCAGCATATTGATCCATAGTGAAATTCATCCTCACTTGCAAAAAGTGAGCCATCATGGTATATCAATCCATGAGCACTCATACTGAGTTGTTCTAACTCACCGTCCTAGGCAGTCTAACCACAAAGTCCATGGTATTGTCCTCCTACTTCCACTCAGGGATATCCAATGGTTGTAATAACCCTACTGGCATCTAGTGTTCAGGTTTCATTTGCTAACAAGTTAGGAACTTTGCCACATACTTAACTACATCTTTCTTCATCCCTTGCCACCAATATAAAGATTTCAGATCCTGATACATCTTTTTCGTGCATGGGTGCAAGGCTCGGGAAAGGATCACGCTTGAGGTCGTACCATTATTCGCATAAGACCAGAGGTAAGAAAAATGCACCTGAATTATGATTAGGAATTGATCCCTGGTTATTGAACATGATTATAATCATGCCTTTGAATATCTGTTTAAATATAAGTGACTGTGTTATGTCTGAATTACATAGATGATTGAATCCTATGGAAAAGCTCGATTTATAAGTTGTGGTCAGCATAAGCATTGTGAATGCAGGCCACTATGGCTGGGCCCCTTTGGAAGTGTGATATGTACTTCTCTCTCTCTCTGAATCTGCTTGAATAAATTAGGTGTGGTATGCACTCGTGTGATTCTGGGGTCCCTCTGTCGCCTATAATGGCCTTCATGCATTGTAGGTAGACTCTTGCATTTTCCCCTTTGCCGATAATGGCTCTAATGTTTTTGCGACAGGACCTGGGATCCCGTCGCAGCTCCTTAACACCTTATGACGTGTGTCACTATAGTTTCGTCTCGAGGAACACTCGACATGGGACTGGGTCACCAACTCCGAATTTGTTGTCTTTGACTTGGGAGTAGGAAGTAGTGAGCCACTTGCTGCTAGTATGTCGCCACCTTCTAGCTTGCTTGTTCCTATTGTTCTTCGTAGAGGGCCCCATTAACCTCTTTGTCATAGTTAAGTGGCTAATGTGAAGGGACGTCGACCTTGATCGGCAGCATTGCTTCATACCCATAGATGAGGGAGAATCAGGTGTGCCCAATCGAGGTCCTTGCCAATGTCCTATAGAACAACAATACCTCATGTAGCTCATCTGGCCACACTCCATTTGCCTCTTCCAGATGTTTTTTCAATGTGTATTTAAGATTCTTGTTAACTACCTTTATTTGACCATTTGCATGTGTGTGTGCCACTACCAAGAAACTCTTCACAATTCCTAGGCGAACACAAAAATTTGTGAAGTGTTCGCTATCGAATTGGGTCCTGTTATGAGACACCATCTTGTAGGGTAACCCATAGCGGTAGATGATATTCTTCATGACAAACTCCAGCACCTTTTTGGAAGTGATGGTTGCCAATGGTTCGACCTCGCTCCATTTTGTGAAGTAGTCAACAGAGACCATTGCATATTTCACTCCTCCATGGCCTTTAGGGAGTTGACACATCAGATTGATCCCTCAAACTATGAAGTGCCACAGATTTTGCATCTACTTCAACTAATTACAAGGAGCTCCAGAAATTTTGACGAACTTCTGGAATTTGTCACACTTCCTCACGTACTTCAGTCAGTCCTTGATCATGGTGGGCCAAAGATAACCTTTTTCAGAGTATCTTCTTAGAGTGGTTCTATCCCCCAGCATGGTCGTCCCAAAACCCTTTATGAGCTTCATATAACGAATACTAAGCGTCCTCCTTCGTGACACATCTGACTAGCTGCATAAAATGACCTCTTCGGTATAGGCAACCGTCTTGTACGACATAGCGTGGTGCCTAGTAAAGCGTCTTTCTAGCTTTGTTCCTATTCGATGGGCAGACACCTTCGTCTAAGTATTTGATGATGGGAGTCATCCATGTATCTCCCTCGTCAATTAGCATCGTTGCTCTGGGGTTGTCACTTTCATGGTCACTAGTTTTGTCGTCACCACTCGCAATGGGTTGATACTTGGTACTAGTAGAAATTCAATTGAAAAGACATTAAGTGTTTCTGCACCTCTTGTATGTAACAACCAAAAAATATCAATACAAAAGAATTTCGTTAAATTAAAGTCTTAAAAATCTATATAAAAGAACTTTTAAAAGAAATGTGTGCACATACCAAAATGGTTGAAAACATAAAACGAGATATGTTTCAAAAGAACATTCCTCCCCAAGGTCGAGCCACATATACATCTTGCAAGAGACTCCAACGCTCCCTGTCCGAGTTTTTCCTTGCCCTTACCTACACATGTAACAACTATGGAAGTGATAATGCTTAGTAAAGTCAATCTTACAACACAAAAGCATAATAGAAAACAAAAGATTAATGACCAAGTCATTGACCGAATATCAGAAATGTTACCAACCTTAGGATTTTGGTTAAAATCAGACCCTAAACAAACTATTCAAGATCGCCTAAGTGTCGTGACAATATCAACTATTCCAGATAACATAAATAACATTACACACAACTCTATAGAAAAACCAGACCAGAGAACAGAAATAGAATAATAATTATAACCCTATAAACCAACATGGGAGTCGCCAAAGATATCCCCTAGCATACATCTCAATCTATAGTGGAGACTCGAGTCTTAGCAATAGTATCCCAACACTAAATCCTTTTCAAGGGTATCTAAAGATCCCCAAAATGTTTGGTAGTATTTGGAGCAATTTTAAGAACATTGGAAGGGTCAAAAGTGAGAGGGGGTGACGATGCATCGCCTCCTAAGTGGTGTTTCATCACCTAAATGCGAAGGGGCTCATAAGCCATAGTAGACGAAACATCGAATGCTAGTAGGCGACATACCGTATGCATGCGACGTATCGCCTGACATGTCCGTACAAACACGTAAAATAAGCTCCAAATGATGAGTTAATTATCTCTAATCCTATTGGTTATACCTAATGACGATGCCTACATTATAAAAGAGTCATCATAGAGTTTTGGAAGACTTGATCACTCTCTCAAATCTATCTCTAACCTTTCTCTCTCTCTATAGCTCTCAAAGAGCAAATTTTTCTCCAGGAAACTCATCGACCGTTGCTTGAATTGTATGAGTTTTAAGGCTTGTTCAATCTCAAATCTCATTCTACCACTACTACAAAAATGGGCTTTCTCGACAGTATTTAACAGTCGCTATTGAGCAATGACGATAGTCCACTAACTATCGTATTTGCCTATGTCGGCATAGGGTTAGCTACGCTTTGCCAGTTAATAAGCGTCCTCGTTGCTAGCTACGCCGACAGTTAATAGGTGTCACCGTTGCTGGCAACGCCGACAGTTAATAGGTATTGTCGTTGCTGGAAACGCCAACAGTTAATAGGCGTCGCCGTTGCTAGCAACGCCGACAGCTAATAGCTGTCGCAATAGCATTAAATTTATATATATATAAATAATAATTTTTTGATATATATTTTAAAACTTTTAATTATATTCTTAACAATTAAAGTTTGATAAAAATTTAAATAAAAATATTACTGACATAATTAATTATTATTACCATAACTTGTAAAAAAAATTATTTATCATAATAAAAATTCATATACATACAATTGAAATGTAAGTAATACATCAAATCCCCATGAAGCAATGAGTTACTCTCATTAGAAACAATACATCATAAGCAAGCATCAGAAAAGAGTAAGACAGTAATGAATGAGTTACTCTCATTAGAAACTAACTGAACCCCCTTTGGATGAGTAGATTTGCATTTCCCTACAGAGGAAACAATTAATCTACATAACAGTGGAATAAACATTTAATTTCTCACTAACATATATCAACCATTGATTCATTGAATCAAAACATTTAATTTCAAAATCACACAAAATGCAAAGAATTGATAAATGTTCACCATCACAGTAGGCAATAATACACAGATAATAAAAACACATCAAAAGATCTAGATTATAAAAATTCATCAATATTAATAACTATTACTTTCAAACAAGATAAAAATGAAGATATACAAGACATTGTAGAGCAACAAACTGTGACATTTAAAACTTTTCAGAGACACAAAACAGATTAGAAACACAAAAAAAAAAAACTAAATCTAAAACTAATATCAACATAACAAATAATCTTAACTCCGAAAAATGCCTCAGATTAATAAAACATCACTAATCCTTCAGATTATTGGAGATTTAGTCATTGTGATCATACAAAATACCTCAATCTGAAAAATCTCAAATCCACCAGCCAGTCCGAAAAATTCATAGCCTCCAAACAATCCAAAACCTTCAATGCGTCTAAGCAATCCAAAATCCACAATCCAACCAAAGCAATCCACAGAGTATTGAGGCAATGAGTTGTCAATGGTGAAATATACCATTTAACAACTCTACAAACAAAGATAGGTTTTACTTACTAATATTTGACAATAAAGCACCTTAATTTCCAAAGAGATGTTCTTGTTGGTGACAGGAAAACGTGGGAATGAGTTGCTCATAACCATGTCTCTCCTTAATCAAATTAATTGTAAACTTAATTCTTTGATCAATGCCAAGAGTTGTAGCTTTCCTCAGAAAATGGAAACACTCGTTTTCACAGAAAATGTTAAAAAAAAAATTCGGACAAATTTTAATACAAAATTTGATCTTCTATGGGCACAACACAAGAATAGGTTTTACTTATTACAAACATGCATGAAGTTGAGCTTAAACAAAATTTTATCCAAAAAAACCTGGATTCTTTGGCATAAACAATATATATATACAAGATACAGAGGAATAAAAATTCATTATGGAAGATTTTATATGGGAATATAATGATAAGTTATACCAATACAAGAACGAGTTCCTTAATGATATACATATATATAAAAAAAGAAAAAGCATTAGAATAAATAAGTACAAGTACAAAACATGCAGACAATGGACTAAAAAGAAGGATTAAGGTTGCATTAACTAGAGACCAAGAGAATATGCAGAGACAAGATTACTGCCTTGTGCCACGCATAATAATTGTTTTCTTTTTCTTTTATTTTTATGTTTTTTGATTGGCAACAGTCTATTTTAATAAGCAAATCCTTGGTGTTTACACTCTAAAGAAGATCTAGAAAAAGAAGAACTAATCCATGCCAGTTAAAAAGTATATATATAATTATATATATATTTATATATATGGAAGCAAAGCAAAGCACATCTTATTGAAAAGGTATTTTTTACTTCAAGCACATTAAAAAATATTAGTTGCCAACCTTAGCCAACAAGGTTACAGTGATTATACTAATCCTTAACAAATCTATACTATTTTAAATAGATAAAAAGTAATCATCACTTCTTTGAAATTCAAAAGCTGCAAAACTAATTTCAATAGTTATAAAAATGCGTTCTAAAAAAGTAAACAAATCAATAAAAGCAGAGGTTCATAGTATAAACAAATGCAATTTGTAATACTAAGGAATTTAAGTTGTTATTATTTTTTTCTTTATTTTGGTGGGGATAACTATGGAATTGGATAGACATCTATCTATAAAAGCCTTGATAAAGATGATAAGAACTCAAAGCAGAAACTGGATATTGAAGAAACAAAACAACTAGACACCAAGCACGAACATGATAACTTTTATGAAGCTACTCTCACGTGACAAGTAAGATTGGACTGCCAAATCTTCAAGAGCTATATATATAATTTGATGACACAATGAAACTAAATACAAAAGTGAAACGCTTTTAGCATGGAATATCTATATATTTTATTATCCATGATAACATTAGCTGTATCAATATAATCTAGTCCGTGAGTAAAAAATATCAAACAAACAATACAATCCATATATATAAACAGTATATTCAACTACCTAAGCACGTGTGTGTTCATCAGATATAGTTTTGTAGACTACATTGTGCTTCATATAAACAGTATATTCAACTACTCAATGTTCTAGCCACTGATGGTTGGCATGGAAATACCATAATCTTAGAAGTTCAAGACAATTTGCTACCAAGGAGAGTTAATCACACATTTCCATACAAGTACCTACTTATGACCGCTAGAGTACTTGTTATGGCCTATAGGGTTGTATGATTTAGAAATACTTATTCAAATTAATGTATAATTTACCCACGAGGTTGATGCAATAAAATATCAAATGCAATATATATTCACTTTTGATCTACTATAATGCTCTTGTTTACCATAACTTTTTCACACTTATTTTCTAAATATTAGAAGCTTGGTTAGGGACTTGCTTTTACTAGCTTTGGTCTACACATATTTCACTTTCGGTGTCTATAGTTTACACTTTTACAATACTGTTAAACATAACTCGTTATATCCTTATCAAACTCTTTATTTGAATATTATACCATGGTGCACATACAAATTGAGAAAATTGTAGGAACACTTTTATATAACTGCTTTGGACATTCATAAATATTCCTATTATGATATGTGGTTTATTGCTTGCTTTCCTACCCAAAATCAAAGGTTCAAGCTTCAAAGGCTGTGCATTTTTCAAAGTTCAGAAAATCGACAGAGACATGGACTAAACTTTTTCTTATTTTATTTATTTTATATATTTGTTTACTGGCAATACAGAGAAACCTCATGTTAAGTAAAGTAAGTATCATATTTTCTTCACCACTGAAAAAAAAAAAAAGATAAAGCCCATATATATGTAAACAGTATATTCAACTACTCAGAGGACAAGAACTAATCAAACCGATAAATTAAAAAATGGGCTAGAGAGGGCTAAATATATATATATACCTGGAAGTAGCTAAGCTTCTGCAAATCCCACCCAGATCCTACAAATCCCAAATGACCAACTCCAAAAAATCAAACCGAGAAAACCATAAGGAACCAATTTTGTAAAAGACAAAAAATTAAGAAAATACATATACATACCAGAAATTAATGGGTAACCGAAGAAGAAGAACCACAAAGAAAGTGTGACAAGCAAGCTTAGAGAGACAATGACAGATTCAAGCTCAGGGATGAGTCATCTGGACTCGGCGTTGGGTTTGGGTTAAAGAATGAAGTTGAAGGGGTTTGGGTTCAGAGATGAGTCGGGCTCGGCGTTAGGGAGAGAAGAGGCCTGGTTCACGTGTGCCAGTGAGAGGGATTGTAGAGGAGGCTTGGGCTCGATGTTGGGTTTTTTGCGATGTAGAGAGAAAAATGACACTATGTTGACCTGAGCCTATATATGTTGCAGTGAGAGGATTAGGAGCTTAGGGGCTGATTGGTTCGTCATTAGAAAATTGAGTTTTCTAAAATTGTGATTCTGTAATGAAAATCTGAATTTAGTTATTGACAACATGTTTCTGAAAATATGTTTGGTTCACTAGGTGTAAGTTGTTTTTTAATTTTAAAAAACTGAATCTGTGATTGGTAGTAAATTTGAAAATATAACATAAACAGAATATGTGATTGGTTCAGCTCAATATGAAAATTATTTTAATTTTATATATTTTATATATATAGGTTGTATTATATTAAATTTTGATTTTTCAAATAGACTTGATTAAGTAAAAATTAATAATATTGATAAATCAAAATTAAAATTTAATAATAGTACATTAATTAAATTCATAATAATATTGCATTGTTACTAATTTTGGTTTTTTTTTAATTAAAGTTACATTTTTTTTCAATTATTTAAGCATTGTTGTTATAACTAAGCCACATTTGTCCAGCAATGTCATCTCTAACATTTTCCATCTAGGCCATATAAGCTTGACTGAAATTCAACTCTGGTGTCTCAGAAATTCCTGCTTCATCTCCTTCTTGTTGGTTTTCAATTGTTGTATTAGATTGGCTTTCAGTTCCTTCAATATCTTTTATAGGTCTGGCATCAACTGAATATTGTTCAAACATTTCATCATTAATAGAATGCATTCTAATCCAGTTGTGGATAGCACAACATGCTATTGGCATTCGACGTTGCTTTCCAAGCAAGTATGGAGGGATTGACTTCAAAATTGGAAACCTAGCTTTTAGAAGTCCAAAACAACATTCAATCACATTACGCAATGATGAGTGTCTATAATTGAATAACTCCATCGCACCTCTAGGATGGTTCTCTCTTCCTCTAAAACGACGCAAGTGATAACGTTCACCATGATATGGTGCTAGAAACCCAGGCATATTTGGATAACCAGAATCAACAACATAGTATTTTCCTATATTAAAAGAAATTATTAATATATAAGAATATTTTAAAGAAAATTATAATGTATCAAAATTAGTTTATTTTAATACCTTGTGGTGGCATAGGGAAGTTATCATCTTTTCTCATTGCATCAAGAAGCACTCGGGAATCATTAGCAGTTCCTTCCCATCCAGCATAGACATAAGTAAACATCATATTAAAGGAGCATGCAACCATTACATTTTGTGTTACATCTACTTTTCTTCCTCTAAATGCAAGTTGTTTTAGAGTTGGTGCAACTGCAATTACATGAGTACCATCAATTGCTCCAACACAATCCTGCAGAACAAATTAGATAAATCATTACCAACATCAATTAAATTGATATGAATTATAACTAGTATATTATTAAAATTAATAAATAAAATTTACCTTAAACCATGGGAAATACTTTGAATTATTTTGAATTTCTGCTTGCACAGTGTTAAAGTCAAGAGACCTTATTACTTCATTTCCTAAATAACACAATGCATCTAGCACTCTACCAAACTGACGACAAACAGTTTCTCCTGAATGTTGATAGCTTTCAGCCATAGTTCTAACTCATTGGTTGTGTGTAACTATCCATAGAAACATGACAATAGCTTCTTCAACACTAATTACCTTGTCATGTTCTATGACTTCCATTTCAACTAATCGATGACATAACGATCTAAAAGTATTAATGTCCATTCTAATTATGTAAAACAATCTATCAAGGTGTCCATTTAATAGCTCAAGTAAATATTGACGTCCAGACATATCTGAAGTGCATAGTGGTCATCTAATCTGTTGAGATTTTTGCATCTCTTGTAATCAATTAAGCATGATAACTTGACCAATTAATTCCTCGCTTGATGAAGAAGAAGTATCACCAAATAATATTTCAAACTCCTCATCTGAATCATCCGTCTTAGGTACCTAATTATGACAATAATAAAAATTTAATTCAAAAATTCACAAAGGTTAAAGAAATAACAAGGAACCACGTAAGATATTTCAATCATGACAATAAATACCAAGTTAAGTTCATTACACATTATTTAAGAAAATGTAAACTTCATGGTTTAGTAGTTCATGACAGACAAACTCATAATAAATAAACGATATTAAATCACCCCATCAATGAATCAAGATAAGCACGACGACGCTCCTCATTCATTCTCATGAATATTCCACGCCATTCTGGGGTTGCTACAAACTCTTGCAACGCTTTGAGGTATATTTTGTTATCCAGATTTGGAATACCATCTAGAATGTTTTGACAATCTTCCACATTGTAAGAATTAGTGACATTGCTCGTTTCCTCACTAATTCTCTTTTCTCTCGATTCATAATACTTACGCATAGTCTCACTTCGTACTAGTGATGCCTCAGTCTTAGCAGAAATACTTTTTGCAAGTTCTTGCATCACATGGTCGATGGATGGATTGGCCCCTTTGTTCTTTTTCTCTTTTGGTTTTGGTGCATCTGGTGGAGCAGAAGTAGCTCGACGACGTACACTAGTGACTTCTTCCTCCTCTCCATAATTATCACCATCAAATTCAAAACCAACATCAACATGTGCTCCAGTTCCAACAAAATGACGCTCTTGTTGACGTTCTTCAACTGAAGAAGGAAGAAGTTGAGTGGAGGCATAACTCATCCCACCATTGGCTGTTGTATTATTGAATATTTCTCCAAGCATCTCATAATGTTGCAATCCTTTTTTTCGAAATCTTTTCGCATTTGGATATTTCTACAAAAATCCAAAAACACATAACGTTACAATGTAACATGAATTTAGAATAATCAAGTAATCAACAACACAAGTATAATATAAGTATATTACCTTTAGATAAGTGTCCCATACTTCATCATTTGCTGTAAAAGTATTTGTTTGAGGATCCCATCTCATACTAGTTTGTTCCAAAAGATGAGAAAATTCACGATGTGCCTTTCTTAACCGATTGAATTTGGATTTCAATTGAGGCATTTTATATCTCTTTCCAAAAGAATTTAATATGTCATTTTCTATTTTCAGCCATCCTTTTTTATCCAAGGTTGTTGTTTGTAATCCTTTTTTGGCTTCTTCATATAGAAGACTAATAAAATGTAATTCAATAGCCTCAGGTCAAGACGCATGATCGTCAATGTCTACATTCTTCTCATCCATCTAATCATAATTTTAACTATCACAGTCTATGTCTTCATAAATAATGCTTCTTTTAAATTTAATAGCCTAAGTTTTCAAATTCAAACATTCAAATCAAAGAATTCCAGAGATGTAAAGAAAGTATAGAGAGGGAGAGAAAGAGCTCACCTTAGATGATGCAGGTTGAGCGTAGAGGGACTACAATGGTGTGATGGTGTTGTAGTTAGTTGTTGCTTTAAACAAAAGATAAAAAAAAATATACAAAACTTTTAGATTGGTATTCATCAAGAAGTCGAATATATGCTAATATACTAAACTCAACACAAAACAGAACACTATAAAGATTAAGAAAAAACAAGAGAACTAAACTTATGAATCAAAACAGAAAGTAAAAATAAAAAGGCAAGAAATTTTATTCTGTTTCGTCATCAATAGTAATGGCCTACTTCCAGCTGTTTCACTCCAAACTAGAAATCAAAATGTCAACTAATTAATATTGTTGGCTACCAATCTGTCAACTTAAAAACTCAGTTAAAAGCATGCTCAGGAAAGAAATCCACAAAAATGAAAGACGAAAAAGCTGCTAATCGATATAAACAAAGGACTGTATAATATGATGCAAGTGAGTTTTCAATTAAAATACACAAAAGAAAAAAATCCAATGCAACCAACCCTATTATAAGCAAACAAAGCAAAGCTATCAGATTCAAAATCAAAGGCTACAAAAATGCCCCCACGCATGAGAGACAAAAATGCCTCTCACCTAAGCAGTACCTGTATATATTATAAATATATATATGTGTGCATAAAAAAAGCGAGTGAAGTAAAAACAAGATAATTCAAGGCTACGAAATGAAGTATACAAACCACATAATTAAATGTGTCCTTGAAATGAAAAAAAAAAAACAGAGAGTAATTGAGCAAAGCCAACACAATTTTACATAGTCTCAGAGTTTGTCATATATGTCCTAACACGTTATTATGGTTGTACGCCCTGATTTTCCCACAGGCTGATTAACGAGCTGAGATACGGCATAATCATGACTACCACATGGACATCCCCAAGACCAGAGCTGCCATCATAAGATCCTACCTCCTTAGCTCGAGGTAACCCAAGGGTTCGCCAAGATTGCTCAAGGACTGAGTCTGGACTCTGAACACCACAGGTCGAGGGAATCATCCAGCTCGTGGTACGAGCTAGAGTTGGAGGCTGTGACCCTTTATAAAGTGAACCACACAAGGTAAACGTGGATATATTAGACATCACGTGTCTGATATATCCCTGACTTCTCAGACACGCAGCAGGAACGTGCGTATTCAGACACCCACGACTGGGTTGGGCCGTGCGGCCCATTATCCCCTTACCTATTGATTTGACCACACTTATGTGTCAGGTTTAGGAATTAATCATGAATGCCCCAGAGTTGACATGATAGGTAAGAAGGTCACGGGATGACCTTCTTACCAACTCTCAGGTGCCTTCTCCTATAAATATGGAGACCCTGGGAGTTATAAGGGGTTGGATTCTATATTGTAAGAAATACCTTGTAAAAGAATACCCAGTATATAGCAATAATACTGACTGGTGGAGTAGAAGGATTTTAACCTTTGAACCACCTAAAAACGTATTTCGTGTCACCATTCCATTTCCAAGATCATTCATCTATTTCGGTTCAACATAAGCACTAATCCCTTTCTCTTTCTTTTCTTAATTACCTGTTGGCGAAGAACCACGTCAACAGATTGGTGCTTTCATTGAGAGCAAGTTCGATTGGTGCTATCACAAACATCCAACCATGGTGACTACTCGATCCAGACACGGTAACGAGGCAGAACAACATGATGGGCAGGAGGCTCGTCATGTCGCCATCCGCGACGAACAAATTTCTGAAGTCCAACAGAAGCTAGGAAAACAGCCGGCGGGCCAAGATGACACTGGAAGTTCGGCTCCTCGGCCACCTAATCCAAACCCATGTTATTACACTGTGGTGGAGAAGGAGAATGCTCAGCTGAGGAGCCAGCTAGCAATAGCTAATCAGCAGATCAAAGACGTGCTGGCCCGACTACCCCCTCTCACAACTGACGCTAACGTCGGAGAGAGGCAAGGCGAGGCTCCTAAATCTCGCCGGGGTAATCGGTCCAGGCATAGCCGCTCGGACAGACTTCCGACAGCCAACTCCACTCCTTCATCGCACCGTCGAGAGGCAAACTTCGGAGAAATGCCTAGAGCCGAACAACCGCAGTACAGCCATTCGGTCAGAAATTCAACTCCTAGCTCCCAACCGGCCTCGAACGCGCCCAGAAGAGCCCGAGGAAATTCCAGAAGGAGAACCGGGGAGGGCTCGCAGCATCAGCCCGTCCCCAACAGCCATCCTGCACCTCGTTCTGATCGCTAGGCGCGGGACCCGCAGGTTGGCAGGGCCGAGAGGCCCTCACCTAACCTCATCCGGCCTGATGGAACCAGGATCGCCTCTCCGGTCAGGCATCCTCCCTCTCCAATAAGATATCCATCTCCTCCTCGGCCCGTTCAAGATATTCCGGCCTATGGAAGTAGCAGGAGAGACCCGCCTTTCGCAGGGCCCTCCCGACGAAGCAGGGCACCGAGGGAAAGCCCAGATCCTCACCACCAAAGGCGGACTCCGAGCCTATCTAACAGGAGCTACTGGACCAGCAGTCGCCGGAGCGACCTCTCTGGCGGAGACCTGTATCAACGTCTAAGTTCGGTACAAAGCCCTCGAGCCACCCAAGGGGGCGACTTGCGAGATCGCCTTAACTCTCATAGAGGGGAGCCAGCAGGAGGCGACAGCCATGCTTGCTCAGGGGGGGCCCTCTCCGAAGTACGTAACGGCTGGAATGCCCCAAATAACCTATCTCAAGATAGGAGGGGCAAAAACCCACCAAATATGTACAATGGATCCAGAGCTGTTGAACAGCCCCGGAATAACCAAGGAAATCAGGACCAAACCCTCGAGCGCCTGGCCCAGATGGAGGAGCTGATGAGGAAGCTCCTGATGGAGAAAGAGAAAGATGAGTATGATTCGGGGAACGAGATGGAGCTCTTCGCCCCCAGCATAGCAGCAACGGCATACCCACCTGGTTTCCGTATGCCGCACCTATCTAAGTTCAATGGAGATGGAGATCCGTCGGATCATCTAGGGATGTTCAACACCCTGATAATGGCCCACAACATTGGCCCCGAGCTAAGGTGTTTAATCTTTCCTTCCACCTTGACTGGACCAGCCAGGCAGTGGTTCAAGCAAGGAAAAAGACAGTCAATTAGCTCTTGGAAAACTTTCTTGACTGACTTCAAAAGGGCATTCCGAGCCTCCCAGGCTGCCCGCGTTCAGGCCGACTCTCTGGCTAACGTGAGGCAGCAGCCCGACGAAACTCTGAAGGCTTACCTGAGCAGGTTCGCGAACGTCGCTGCTCGGGCCAGAGACGCGGATGACAGCTCCAAGCTCATGGCCCTGAGAACTGGAATCCTCGTCGGAGGGGAGCTCTGGAAGGATATACAAAGGAAGGGAGTTAGTTCGGTGAACGAATTCCTTAATAGGGCCCAGGAATGGATCAACTTAGAGGAGGCCGAAGCCTCAGCTGCAGGAACCAGCCAGGTCCCTGAGCAGCCCACTGGAGTGGGGACGGAGGTCGTGGCAGCGACCCAAAATGTCACACAGAACAACCAGCTCGATGGAGGCAAAAGAAAGGGGAATGGCGAGGGCAGCCAGCATGGCCAAAAGAAGAATAAGTCCGTAGACAAGTTTAAGCCCGTCTACGCGACTTATACAGAGCTCACCCAGTCTAGGGAGAATATCTTCCTAGCCAACTCTACTCGCCTCCCCTGGAAGAGGCCCGAGCCGTTGAAGCACCAAAAGGGGAAGAGAGACACCTCCAAGTTTTGCCGTTTTCACAACGATGTTGGCCACAATACTGATGATTGTAGGCATTTGAAAGATGAGATCGAGACTCTCATCCGAGCTGGCCCCTTGGCCCAGTACGCGCGGAACAGGGTTCCAGCAAGTTGACCTGCTCCAGAAGTCCCGGCCAGTCAGCCCAGGTCTCAGGTAGATCAAGACGTCCCTCCTCCTGTGATAGGAGGGGAGATATCCACCATCTCTGGAGGTCCGCTTATGGCTGGCACGAGCAGGGGTGCCCAGTAGTGGTACGTGAACGAACTCAAGGCGCATAATGGAGTAGAGTTCGTCCCGGAGCAGCGCCTGCCAAAGCAGCAGTGATTGGAGAAGCAACCGATCATTTTTACAGAAGAAGATGCGGACCATGTCCAGTTCCCTCATAACGACCCTCTGGTCGTAGCAATTCAGCTCGCTAACCAGAGGGTTAGGAGGGTGCTGATCGATAATGGGAGCTCGGTCAACCTTCTATTCCGGTCCACGCTGGAGAAGATGGGTTTGACTATCGACGAGCTGAAGGCGACCTCCATGATGCTGTATGGTTTTTCGGGAGAAGGATCAGCGGCTATAGGGACTATCGAGCTAGTGATCACCCTAGGAGAAGGTCCTCGGACAGTCTCCAAACTCCTCGAGTTCGTGGTCATCGACTGCTCCGCCGCATACAACGCAATTTTTGGACGACCTACACTCATAGCCTTCGAGGCCATCACTTCCATTCTCCACCTCGCGATGAAATTCCCTACTTCCACGGGAATATGCACTGTCCGTGGCAATCAGCTTGCTACCAGGGAATGCTACAGCATTTCCATGAAGGGAAAGTCAAAACCCGGGCAGCTGGCAATGGCCATCCCAAGTGGTGAAGAGGAATCTCAGGAACCCTTAGCTGATCTTGAGATTGAAAAACCTCAAAGCGCCGAAGGAGAAAATATTGTCTTAAGTGAGGATATTGACCCCCGAATAGGTGACGACAGGTCTGAGCTCCAGGCTATTGAGGAGCTCGAAGAAGTGAGCGTCGACCCGCAGAACCCTTCACGGATGGTCAAGCTCGGGAAAAACCTCTGCAGCAAGAAGAAGGCGGAGCTGACTAGATTTCTGCAGGACAACCTGGATGTGTTTGCGTGGTCGCACGAGGGCATGGTGGGAATTAGCCCGAGTGTCATCATGCACACCCTTCATTTGAATAAAAGTGTTCCTTCAAAGGCCCAGAAGCAGAGACGCCTAGGAATAACCCGGGCTGAAGCCTTAGAGGAAGAAGTAGCCCGACTCAAGAAATGCGGCTTTATTCATGAAGCCAAGTTTCCGATTTGGGTCGCCAACCCCGTGCTGGTCCTGAAACCTAACGGGAAGTGGCGAACCTGCATCGACTTCTCCGACCTGAATAAAGCCTGCCCTAAGGATTTTTTTCCATTGCCAAGGATTGACCAATTGGTGGATGCCACGGCGGGGCCGAGCTCATGTCCTTTATGGATGCGTACTCAAACTACAATCAGATCACCATGAATCTGGCGGACCAGGAGCACACCAGCTTCATGACCCCGACTAACATTTATTGTTACAAGGTCATGCCCTTTGGGCTGAAGAACGCCGGTGCAACGTATCAAAGGTTAGTAAACAGAATGTTCGCAAACCAGATCGGGAAGAACATGGAAGTGTACGTTGATGACATGCTAGTCAAGTCAAAGAATGCTGATAACCATGTTTCCAACCTGGAAGAATGCTTCAAGATACTACGGGAGTATGGCATGAGGCTTAATCCACAGAAAGGCACTTTTGGAGTCGCATCGGGAAAATTCCTGGGTTTCATCATCAATACCCGAGGAATCGAGGCAAACCCCGACAAGATCAGATCATTGCTCGAGCTTCCCTCACCCAGGTCGCGCAAAGATGTCCAAGACCTGACAGGAAGGGTGGCGGCCCTTAATCGGTTTATTTCAAAATCCACTGACAAGTGCTTGCCATTCTACAACCTGCTCCGAGGAAATAAGAAGTTCGAATGGACAGAAGAGTGCGAAAGCGCTTTCCTCGACCTGAAGGCACATCTGTCCGAGCCACCCGTACTATCCAAACCAAAAGCAGGAGAGCCTCTTTTTCTCGACCTGGCTATCACGGAGGATGCAGCCAGTGCCGCATTAGTCCGGGAAGAAGACCAGATTCAGAAGCCAGTCTACTACATTAGCAAGAGACTTCTTGGAGCTGAATCTCGGTACCCATTGATGGAGAAATTGACATTTTGCCTTATCACGGCCTCGCGAAAGCTCAGACCGTACTTCCAGTCCCACTCAATACACGTCATGACCGATCAGCCTTTAAGGCAGGTTTTGCAAAAACCTGAAGCATCGGAATGTCTGTTAAAGTGGGCCATCGAACTCAGTCAGTTCGAGATTTTGTACACTCCGCGAACTGCTATAAAAAGTTAGGCTCTGGCCAATTTTGTAGCAGAGTGTACAGGATTCCGGAAGGATCCTGCAGAAGACTCACCCCAAGTCACCTCGTCCCAGGCGTCATGGAGGATCTTCGTGGATGGTTCATCCAACGAGAACGGCTCTGGAGCTAGAATCATTTTGTTATCCCCTGAGGGACATAGATTCCACTCGGCGCTGAGATTCGGATTCAAGGTCTCCAACAACGAGGCCAAGTACGAAGTTTTGTTGGCCGGGCTAAGGATAGCCCAGGAGCTGAAGGCGAGCTCCGTCCAGTGCTTCAGTAACTCCAAGCTCATGGTAAACCAGGTTCTGGGTGAATATCAAGCACGAGGACCCAAGATGGCTTCCTACCTAGCAAAGGTAAAAGTTGAGCTGTCCGCATTCGGGCGAGGCTCGATCGAGCAGATACCTCGGCAGCAGAACACCAACGCGAACGCTCTCTCCAAGCTCGCCACCTCCGGGGAGACGGAGACCTTAGGGTTGGTGCCGATAGAATTCTTGGAGAAACCAAGTATAGAAGAAGTCAGGACGGAGGTTGAGATGATCGACATCAGGCTGACCTGGATGACCCCCATCCTTGAGTATCTCGTCGAGGGAAAACTACCTGAAGGGCGTAATGATGCGCGGCAAGTTCTGTATCAAGCTCCCAGGTATACTATAGTAGATGGGGTGTTATACCGATGTGGGTACTCCCTACCTCTCCTACGATGTGTTCTTCCAGACGAAGCAAAGGCCATTATGCAGGAAGTGCATGAGGGTTTTTGCGGAGATCACACTGGGGGGCAAAGCTTGGCCTTGAAGATCCTAAGGCAAGCATATTACTGGCCTACTCTGTCCAAGGACTCAGTCTCATACGTGAAGAAGTGCGACAAGTGCCAGCGATTCACCATAGTTGTCCGAGCTCCCCCAGTCGAGCTGAAGATGATCTCATCCCCATGGCCGTTTGCAATTTGGGGGATCGACTTGGTTGGCGCCCTCCCTACTGGAAAGGGTGGGGTTCGTTATGCTGTGGTGGCCATCGACTGCTTTACGAAGTGGGCTGAGGCAGAACCTTTGGCAATGATAACTTCCAAAAATGTCCTTGACTTCGTGGTTAAGAGCATTATCTGCCAATTCGGGCTGCCCAAGAAGATTGTTTCCGACAATGGGACTCAGTTCGACAGCGACCTATTCACCGAGTTTTGTGAGAGGTACATAATTGTGAAAATTTTCTCCTCCGTGGCCTATCCTCAGGCGAATAGCCAGGTCGAGGCTATCAACAAGACGTTAAAGGCGAGCCTCAAGAAGAGACTAGACGAAGCGAAGGGGGTCTGGCTAGAACAGCTCCCCCAGGTTCTCTGGGCATATCGGACCTCGCATCGGACTCCTACGGGTCATACTCCTTTCTCCCTGACCTTCGGGAGTGAGGCAGTCCTCCCTGTGGAGATTAGGGTACTTTCGCATAGGGTCCAGTCATACAACCAGGATCGCAACCACAAGCTACTTTGCACTTCCTTAGTCTTGATTGATGAAAGACGAGAAGATTCACAACTCCAGCTCGCCCATTATCAGCAGAAGATCACTTGCTATTTCAACTCAAAAGTCAAGAAGCGCGCCTTTAGCGTTGGCAACCTGGTCCTCAGAAGAGTTTTCTTAGCCGGGAAGGATCCCAAAGATGGAGTATTGGGATCGAACTGGGAAGGACCATATCAAGTCATCGAGGTCATCAAAGAGGGAACTTATAAATTAGCTCGGCTTGATGGAGGGGCAGTCCCATGGACTTGGAACGCCATCCATTTGAAGAGATATTACCAATGATTTCCTTGTAAGGCCTTAAAGGCCATTTTCTATGTATTACGCAATGAGAATTAACTTTTCGTTTATGATTGTACATATTTACGAGTGTAATCTTAAGTAACGACGAAAGACCCTTTCCCAGTTACTTGGGGGGCATATGGTGCTTGGATATAACCAGGTCGCCTTAAAAGGCTTAGAAGTTAATTTAAATTGATCGATCATTGTTCTTCTTAAAGAGCACGAGATATTGATGAAAATTAACGCGAACTAAGCTGTACCCTGGATACAACCAGGTCATAAAACTTAGAAGTTAATTTAAATCTATTGATCGTTGTTCTTCCTAAAGAGCACGAGATATTGATAAAAATTAACACGAACTAAGATTTCAAATTAAGTTCCTGGATATAACCAGGTCATAAAACTTGGAGGTTAATTTGAATCGATTGATTGTTGTTCTTCTTAAAGAGCACGAGATATTGATAAAAATTAACGCGAACTAAGTTTTTTCAAAATAGTAACTAAAGTGCGCAAAGACAAGGAAATAAGTAAATTAAAAATAAAATTGATAATTGAATTGTCTCGAGGTGGAAACACCTCGTGCAAAAGTTACACAAAAAAATAAATATAAAGGAGGGGGAGCAAAAAAGGAAGGCCCTAAGCTCCGCCAGGCTGCCCCGTGGAGGTCGCCGTCTCGCCCTCCTGCTCAGCTGCGCCGGAGGCTTCCCCGGCCTCGGAAGGTGCCTCTTTCTCGAGGCGAGCTTTAAACCCTTCCAGCAAGGGCTCCTAGACATCCGAAGGCTGCCTGCTCGGCTTCCAGGGCAGTTTTGGCCCCAGCCTTCGCTATATCCATCTCCGCCCGCGCAGCGGCAAGGGCAGCCTTGGCCTCCTTGGCCCCAGCCTTCGTGGCATCTAGCTCCGCCCGCGCGGCGGCAAGGGCGGCCTTGGTTGCCTCAACCTCCTGAAGCTTGGGACGGGCTTCTTCCAGCTCGGCCTGCGTGGCCGCCAGGGCGTCCTTAACCACCTGATGCTTGCCCTGCATATCTTCGAGCTGGGCCTTGGTCCTGGCTATGCTCCGATGTAGGGCAACAGCGCTCTGCGAAAATGGAGAGGCAACTGCCTTAGGAAAAAAAAAGAGAAAGGAAAAAGAGGGCAAGGCATGATAATTAAAAACCATAAAGGGTAAGGTCAGCTTACCGTTAAGGCCATGCCCAGTGAAGATTCCAGCACGCCCACCGGTCTCCTTGTTTTGATGGCCCTGAGCTCCTTCTCGTTGAACTTGTAAATGTGGCTGACGACGTAGTTCGCCATCTCGAACTCCGTCCCCCGGAAAGCCTCTGGAATCTTCTCCAGGTCCTGGGGGTCAACCGGGATGCGCACCTCAAAGGTTGAACTTGCCAGAGTCCTAAGCTCTGCCCCTATGTCCCGGGCGAAGGCCGGAGCTCGCGGAGGAGGTGGGGGCATGCTGCTCCCCCCTGCAGCAGGAGGAACAGTTCCCACGACCTGAGTGGCTGGGGGCTGCTCTTTCTCCTTGGCAGGAGACTTGGATGGGGTCCCGGCGCCTTACTTCAGCGTCCGGAGCTTCTTCATTTTGGGCCCAGAGGCCCCAGCTAAGGAGTTCCCCCCAATGAGCGCAGCCCGCATACTTTGTCCCCCGGACTGAGACATCTCTTCTGTCAAAACAAAGATATGGTTAGTACAGAAGTTAGTAGTCCTACAAAAACAAAGGAAAGAAAAGAAAAAATGCAAAATTCAAGTATATTTATGTACTAAAGGGGAATCCTACCCCCCGAGCTAGAGGAAGAGTCTACGATTACGACCATCAGCCCCGGAGCTTCTTCGGGGGAATCTAAGACAATCACTTCTCGAGCTGGCGCAGGTTCTGGATCCGAGGCCGGCTTAGGACTAGACTCTTCTACATATTGCCTAAGTCCTGGAGCTACGGCACCCCTCCAGAATGATGGCCATGACCGAAGGTTGGTCCCATACTCCTCAAATAGGATCGACCTAAAGGCTAGAGTGTTATCTACGACTACAATACCCCTAGGGCGGCTATCTTGGTAATCCAGCACGAGCTGGTCGACGCAGTGGAGCAGGGTTTCATCTAAGTCTGGGTCACTTCGGTGGCGTTTGACAATCTATTTGGGATTGTACCTAGCTATCCGGGGGTCGGCAGTGGCCCTATCTAGGCTCCTAAACATGTATGGGATACCTTGGCTAGAAGGACCCGCGGCTGCTCCGGACCGGATCCTCTCCTCGTCCGTTCTTTGGGCGACCTCCGACGCCCGCTTCTTCGTCCTCACGAGAGGCACCTCGTCCTCCTTATCTTCATCCCCCGTGACCTCCACCACGATGATAGGCCTGGTGTCACGAGATGGGGGAAGCGCCTGAAGCCTCCTCAGGTTCAGAGTCTGGCCAGGGAAGATTAGCTTACAGGCCGCCATCGTCTCATCTGTCACGAGCATACGGTAATCCTTTTCACTGGGGGGCAAGTCCGCCAGTGTCTCGTACTAGGCCCCAAGGGTCACAGATTTCTCTGTCCTCGCGAAGATAGCTGCAGAATTAATATAAGTCAGAAAGGGATACAGGAGGAGCTAAATGGTACTTAACTTACGAGCTAAGGTTGAAAAGCACTTACGAGGACGATTGAAGTAGTGGAGCTCACAGTTTCAGAACCCCGTCCACATAAAGAATTGATCTTTGAAGTTGTTGGGGTGGCTGGGCAGCTCGATGACCGCAACCGTGTTAGGGAACTGGGTTAAGTAATAAAACCTGTCACCTCACCCCCGCTGCTCCGGGCTGGCCTTGAGGCAGAAGAAGTACAGGATGTCCGCAGGAGTGGGGACCTCCCACTCTTGTTTCAGGAACAAGTATCTCAACCCCGCCAACAAACGATAAGAGTTGGGGGGGAGATGGAATGGGGCCAACCTCACATAATTGAGGAAGTCAGCGAAATACTGATCCAACAGGAAGAAGGCCCCCGCCTTGAAGTGCTCGTCGCTCCAGGCCGAGAACGCCTCATCAAGCGGCGCACAGCTCCGCTCGCCTTCTAAGGGAGGACGGGCAACCACGGATCCTCTCCCCAGCCTGATGTTATGGGAGAGGAATATTTTTTTGACCCTCGCCTGGTCAGTGATCTTTGAAACGATCCTCTCCGCCTCAAAGAACGCGTCAGGAGCCACCTCGAGCTCCTGTTCCACCGCTGGCCCGAAGTTGAGGATCGGGGATTCGGCCATCACCTCATTTCCTTTGTCTTGTCGGGAGGACGAGCTGCCTACAGGCTTCTTGGGAGCATTCTTCTTGGGTCCCATCTGGTCGCCTAGCGAACAAAAAGAAGAAATTTTAGAAGAAGGCGACCTAAAAATGGAGAACAATCTGTGTTTCCTTGACACGAGCTGAGGTGAGCCCAGCCCGTGGAGAGTGAGACCACGCGGTTCTATGAACATGCGCATGTGCTCCTAATAGATCCCCGATTACTCAGAATTCATGTGCCAGGAGGGTCAGGATAGAATTTTGCCTTGGAGGGAAAGTTCTAATAGGCAAGAAAGGCAAAACCGCCTGTGAAGCGTGTCCCCTAAGCTACCCGGTTTTGCACCAAAAATACCAAATATTTTGAACTAGCATCCCAAAAATCCTACCCATAAATTTTCCCCAAAAAATGCATCCTATAAACCATGCTCCTAAACGGTTTTCTACTACAAACAATACCCTAACCTAAAAGGCTTTCACCCTTCATGCCCACAAAAAACCAGCAAACCCTTGCATGCGGCTACAGTAAATATTTACCTAAGCTACAGAGAAAAATAATTTCAACACATGCACGGTCAGAAGACTTACTGAGTGTTCTGGTTGAGAAGAGGATGAAAGAATCGCCTGGGTTGGGGCTTCGTCGGAGTAGTTGATTCCAAAGCCTCGAAGGAGCCCTTGCACCTGAGTTTCTGGAACGTCGAAGATGGTAACCGGACAGAGAAAAAGGGGGGATTTTTTAGAGCAAGAAGAAGAGAAAATTCTGGAAAATTTCAAATAAACGGGTGGCCCATGCGTAAGGTGGCCACCACTTTTATGTACATGAAGGGCCACGTGGGGAGGACCGTTGGATTGCCCTGATGTGGGATCCAAGGCCCTCCACTCGAAAGGCGAAACGACGGCTGGGCATAGGCTAGGCCATTAAATGCGGTTCTCGGAAGACGTACCATCACCAACCACGATGTTCCACGTATTCGGCGCCTGCGTAGAATGTGGAATATGAAGATTTCATGGGGAAGCCTAAAAGCCCCTACTGTGGCCCTACACGACGTCGTGTACCACGATCAAAGGCTTGGGGGGCAGATGTACGCCCTGATTTTCCCACGGGCATATTAACGAGCTGAGATACGGCCTAATCATGACTACCACGTGGACACCCCAAGACCGGAGCTGCCATCATAAGATCCTACCTCCTTAGCTCGAGGTAACCCAAGGGCTCGCCAAGATTGCTCAAGGACTGAGTCTGGACTCTGAACACCACAGGTCGAGGGAATCATCCAGCTCGTGGTAAGAGCTAGAGTTAGAGGCTGTGACCCTTTATAAAGTCAACCATGCAAGGTAAACGCGGATATATCAGACATCACGAGTCTGATATACCCCTGACTTCTCGAACACGCAGCAGCAACCTGCGTATTCAGACACCCACAACTGGGTTAGGCCGTGCGGCCCATTATCCCCTTACCTACTGATTTGACCACACTTATGTGTGAGGTTTAGGAATTAATCATGAATGTCCCAGAGTTGACTTGATAGGTAAGAAGGTCACGGGATGACCTTCTTACCAACTCTCAGGTGCCTTCTCCTATAAATATGGAGACCCTGGGAGTTATAAGGGGTTGGATTTTATATTGTAAGAAATACCCTGTAAAAGAATACCCAGTATATAGCAGTAATACTGACTGGTGGTGTAGAAGGATTTTAACCTTTGAACCACCTAAAAACGTATTTTGTGTCACCATTCCATTTCCAAGATCATTCATCTATTTCGGTTCAACATAAGCACTTATCCCTTTCTCTTTCTTTTCTTAATTACCTGTTGGCGAAGAACCGTGCCAACAATTATCATATCCAACATCTTATTCA
This sequence comes from Humulus lupulus, assembly GCF_963169125.1. Lineage (NCBI taxonomy): Eukaryota > Viridiplantae > Streptophyta > Magnoliopsida > Rosales > Cannabaceae > Humulus > Humulus lupulus. The sequence continues at coordinate 150,068,121 of NC_084802.1, read as the reverse complement.
GTCCTTGGTAAGCAATGGCTACTCCCCTATACTATACAACCTATACATACATATATATATACACTTCAGTACCAATATTAATTGTATTGATCTTAATAAATATGATGTCTCCATCACTCTTATAAATATTTATACTTTTTTTTTTTTGGAATGTGTGGATAATAGACTCCAGCTTCCATATCCCCAAGGCTTTGCCTCCTCTGAGCTCTACTCAGAGTAGAAGAACTCCTCTCTTTGTTACTTCTAAACACACCCCTTCATGCTCCACTACTCACCTCAATCCTAAGGTACAATCTTTTTCAGGTTTTGGTGATTGTATAATTGTAAATGTATATATTATATATATACTCAGAGCTATACTTAAATGTATATATATAATCGGAGCTATACTTAAATGTATATATATATACTCAGACCTCCACTACTCAGAGCTATACTTAAATGTATTACATATATATTATGAGAAGATTTTACCTTGTGTTAATTGGAGAGGAAAAGTAGATCTAGAGCTGTACACCTCTAGTTTTGTTGATAGAAGGAGAAGACTGGTTTTGTTGATTGTTGATAGAAGGAGAAGATCTGATTAATGAGAGAGGAGAAGAGAAGTTCTATGAATGTCAATGGTATGGTTTTGTTGAGAGAAGGAGAAGACCTCTTCTTTTGACAAGAGAGGAGGCGCAGAGAGAAAATGAGAAGAAGAAAGCTCTCAAAATTTGATTTTAGGGTTTTTAGATTGGAATTTTACAAAACTCAGAAAACATTATTTTATTGTTTTCTCTTTTCCTTTATAAATTTGGGATATTGATTTCAATTTGATTTTCAAAAATAAACTACCAATCAGAGATTTTAAAGGGTCCCACTAAGTTTAAGTATTTAAAAACATAAAATTGTATCCCAATAACATACCAATCATACCCTTAGGAATTCGAGATAAATTTGGCGCCAACGGGACATAATATTAGGGGAGACTATCACAACCCCTAATAATTTTCACCCAAAAAAAAATACCCCGCCAAATTTTCCCACTCGAATTTAGTCAAAGTGTCTTATTATTAAGGGCGACTATTACAATTTTAGGAGCGACGTGTCGCCTTGATTTCTTGAATATTAGAGGCGACACAGAGTCGCCCCTAAAATAGTCGCCTCTAAAACCATTATTTCTTGTAGTGATTCATTTAGGATACTAATACAATTTTAGGGATTTAGTATTTTTAACTCCCTTTTCTTATTTAATTAAATAAAATCTGATATTTAATATATTAATTCATCTATTTATCAATTATTTTATTAGTTACTCTCTTTTGTTAATTTACCACTTAATTACTATAGTAAACTTTTTTTAAGTTAAACAAATATTTATTTAAATCAGTCATAAAAAAATATTTATCTAAATCATTTTTAAATCAAAAAAACAAATAGATGGCATTTTAAACCAATTTATCACCATGAGTTAATATAATTATATTTTTATTGTAATTAAAAATATTTTGATATTATTTTCATAAATAATATAATAATTGAGCGATCAATTTTTTTTTTAAATCTCACAATTTAAAATGTAAAATCTTCAATTCTTAATAAATTCCATTTATAAATTGAAAGAGTTCTTATTATTTATTCCTCAATAAATAATGATAATAATGATAGTTAATTTTATAAATATGTTAAAGAATAATAAATTTAAATTTTGATATAAAAATTATTATAAATACAAAAGTTAATAATATGAAAAATTTAGAACAAAAAAAAATCTAGTTTTAAAAGTTTTTAATAAATACATAATTTTTATAAATATATATATATTTACATAATTTAGTTTATTTTTAAAATTATGCTATTCATTATTTTTTTACAATACTTTTGCAATTAATAAAACAACTCTTTTTTAACTAATATAAATTTTATAAATATATTAAAGAATAATATAGTTAATTTTATAAATATGTTAAAGAATAATAATTTTAATTTTTGATGTAAAAATTATTATAAATACAAAAGTTAATACTATGAAAAATTTAGAAACAAAAAAAATCTAGTTTTAAATTTTTTTAATAAATACATAATTTTTATAAATATATATTCACATAATTTAGTTTAATTTTAAAATTATACTATTCATTAATTATAATTTTAGATTTTTTATTTGAATTTTGGCGACATTTTATGACCGTTGGCATTGGACTTTTATTAATTGTCGGCGTTCGGGCCAATAGCGGCAACGTTTAACTGTTGGCATTGGTCTTGAATTAACTGTTGGTGTTGGGGTCAATAGCGATACCGTTTAACTGTCAGCGTTGGGGTCAATTGCGACACCATTTAACTGTCGGCATTGGTCTCGAATTAATTGTCAGCGTTGGGGTCAATAGCGACACATTTTAACTGTTAGCATTGGTCTTGAATTAACTGTTGGCGTTGGGATCAATGGCGACAGTCAAAAGCAATGGTGACAGTTATTAGCTGTCGGTGCTGGTCTCTTTGCCCACAGTTTTTAAGTGTCGGCGTAGAGTCCCGCTAAGCAATTACGACAGTCAACAGAGTTGACTATCGTGGTTGGGTGTCGAGAAAGCGCAGTTTTGTAGTAGTGTACTTGGTTGAAGCTTCAAACAATTAGGGGAGGCTTGGAATAGAGATTATGGATAGCGATGTTAATTCGGGTATAAGACTTAGAATTTCCCCTAGTTTGAAGATTAAAGTAGCTACATACAAAATGTTGTATCTATCTAACTCTAACTTTGTTTTGTGTTACTCTATTGTGTTTTCATTGTTATTATTGATGGTTAAATATTTATAAGTTCTTCTTATCATTATTTAATCACTTACTTTCTTATTTTCAAGATTGTCATTCATACCATGAATATGTTCATTTGATGATCAAGATTTGTATTCATACTTTGAACAAGGTTATTGATTAGCATCTATGATTTCTATTATTGAATTATTCCCATTATTAATTGTTGATCTATAAAGTATAAAGCCATATATTCCCAACAATCAAAATCCCTAGTTCTAATATTTTTTTCTTTTTTTGTTTTGCACAATCAACATTGAGGGAAATTGGTTCATCTTCTACAACCTTCAAACCATTGCTTCAAGATTTGGTTTGTGTTGAACACATAGCCATGAAAGATCAAAGAAAATTCTATTTGGATATGCTCTACATGAATGTGGATATGGATTCAAAGTCTTCATCTACAAAGGATGAGACAACACAATGGGACTACATACTTAAGGAAATTGGTAACATCAAATTCCTTACTTTTAAATGTGTAGATTTCAAGAATTTGAATGAAATGTGTTTGCTACCATTTTTTTGTGAGTTTGAATTCGTTGTGTATGTGAAGAGTACAATGGTGAATGTTAATGAACAATTCAAGGGATAATGTTATACTTGTTCTATTTATAAATTTATTAATCATCATGTGAGATATTGTAATTGTAAAATTTACCATAATAAGATTTGGGTTAATATAAAAGATGATGAGATCATCGTGACATTAATTGAATTTAATACATTCGATGAGGAATGTATGATAACCCTAAAGAGAATTTACATAGTTCATGCATGTAGAGATGAGACTAATTCAACCATAAGAGAAGTTGAACATGTCAATGCAATTGATGTTGAGATCATTGCAAAAGAAAGTGAAGATACTAAGGCCAATGCATTTGATGTTGAGATCATTGAAAATTTAAGTAAAAATAAAAAGGCCAATGCATTTGATGTTGAGATCATTGCAACTTTGAGTGAAGTTAATGTTGTTAGGAAAACTTATACAAGATCTTGTTTATTTTCTTGTAGATCTTATATTAAACGAATTAATTTAAGATAACCTAAACATGTTTCTAAATTTGAATTTAAACAGAAATAATGATAAGAACACTTACATTATACACAGTGGAATGATAAAGTCCTTCTTTCAGTTTCTCTAACCCTTGTATCCTTTCTGTCACTGAGTATTACCAAGAAACTGAACCGTTCTTCAAATTTCTTTATAACCTTCCAAAGTATCCTTAGAATCACCTAGACTAGGGTAGGCAATTCTCAACACATGAGATAGATACAGAAAGAAGAAGAGAAAAGAATACTGAGGCTTAGAAAAGGCCTTATGTTTGTAGAGAGAACCTAAAACCTGTGTGTCTATCATCTATTTTAAACTCTCACTTAGCATTCTGATAACTTCATTTTAACGTCATTTTGGAATGTGTTTTTGTGGTACGCTTTTGTTTTGTGGTAATCATGAGAATAATGTAAAAAGAAGTGAAAATGGTGGCAAAAGAAGGCTCTTGGCGGTTGTTGGACTCAAAATGTCACTAAGGATGATTAAAAGACGGGTTTTGATGAAGAGTTGAGTTGAAAGACCTAATCTGAGAAAAAATTGAATTAAAGTTGCAACTTGGGCTTATAAGTCGTGACTCATGGCGAAGTCAGAGACGCATAGATGCTAGATGGAATTAGTGTCATGAGTCAAGAGGAAAACAGAGGCTTAGCTAAGGGAAAACTTAGACGCGGGGCGTGACTTGATGATGTTTAAGTTGTGACGCCTGAGGATTTACACGGAAGCAAGAGACTCCAAAACAAACATGGATCGTGACCCAGCGAAGGCCAATTCGTGGCCCGCACATGAAAAAAACACAACTTTAGTTATTTTTTTACTATAAATTCGTATTTAGGGTTTAATTAAGTCATTAGGTCCGTTTTTTATTACGTTTTTAGAGACTAATTGTGATTCTTAGGCTAGTTATTCTACAGTTTTATATTTTTCTTTCTTCTTTAAGTTTATGAATCTTATATTTTTTTATTATTATTTTGTTGATTCAGTCATGTCTGATATGAACTAAACAATTTTTATCTAGGGTTTAATGTAGTCACTTGGATTTCTATCTAATTTAATTATGATATTCTTTTGATTTTTCTTCTCTATTCTATTCTAATCTACGTAATATGTGTTTATGCAAGTACATAGTTTATCAATATTTGCTTGATTTTATGATTTTGATTCAAAATTCGAAAGATGAGAATTGAATATGCTATCATTATATAGAAATATGTTGCATATTGGACGAAAGTACCTGTATGACTTGTGTAATAATTAGGTTTCCATTCTTAATGCCTTCTATATGTTTAAGTTTAGCACAGAGATGTAAAAAACTTGCATATAGGTTAAGATCTTATATCTTGAAAATGAATAGGAATCGATTTAGGTTAACCTGCTATTAGAATAGGAAGAAAGAAATCTAAAATTGATTAATAAAATTAGTAGAATGAAAAGTTGACGAAATTAACACCCTAGGATTTTTTAATAGTGATTTTAAATCATTTAATTAGTTGTTTTTATTCAAAGTTATTTTCAATTTTAAAATTAAATTAAAAAATCAAAATTTTAGTTGCCAAATAGAAATTAAAATCACAATTGTTAGTAATTGGAAAATAGTCTTTGTGGGAATGATACTGTACTTATCATATATTACTTGAATCGATTGCGTCCCTTTGCGTATATATATATTTTCGCGATCACATTCCTTTCATAGTGTAATGCCCTGGTTACCCCAGAACAGTTACGGTGAACTGGAAATGTGACCCGCTACCCGAGTCCTTTGGTTAAAAACGTACTCTAAGTGTTATTAACAGGTTAAGGTGGAAAACCAACAAAAAGGAAATGATATATTTTATTAAGTATATAACTGCTCATGAGCTTATCAAAACATTTACAAGTTATTTACAACTCAAAATGGTCACAACTGTTTCAAATTTACAAACTCGCCGACTTAAGCGACAAAATAGGGTAAACCCCCTAGTCCCTCTGAGAACTCCTTGGCCATGGTGGTCAAGCGGCCGCATATGTACACATCACCACCTATGCTCTCCACTCAAGGTTGGGTGAGCTTTTCTTTTCCTTTACCTGCAACACATAACACCCATGAGCCAAGGCCCAGCAAGAAAACATAATATAACATGATATAATATCAACAATGATCATAATAACCATTCAGGACTATCAGTCCAAAGCAGATAGGTGACAATCGCAAAAGTCACTAAATTGGGTATAGCTCCCTTTAGCCTTGTGTCGATAGGGTCACCGGGGCTTAACAGATAAGTGAACCTTTCACTAGCTGAAACAGGATAGGTGCATGGTGACTAGTCACCAACATAACCTTCCTCATGACCATAGAGTCATAACCCTGGAACATCGTTCCCTAGCCATGTGACAACCGGTCACCTGGGCCTTAGGCCCTGGCTCTCAGTAACTAGTCTTAGACTAGCCAAGCACTTATAAGTTTCATCGACCTTTGGGTCGGTCCAGCATTAATGCCTTAGAGCCATTCAACGCTAATATCGATTAGATCTAATCTTAATTTGGCCTTGCATTCAGGACGCTTATGCCGTTTCTGACTCTTAGGTCAGTGTCCCTCACTAATCAGTGCCATATACAAGTAAAAAACATTCACTAGCATTTAATATGCAATCCATGTCCACATTTATCAATCGACATGCCTCAATAACAATTACGAATGTCATAAATACACAGGGTGCAGTTTTCTTACCTCGGATTCGAGCTAGAATGAATAAAAGAACGACCTCAGAGAACGATCAACTTTTAGTCCTTTAGCGGTCACCTAGTCATAACCAAACTCGGGACATCATCTATAAAAATGATCAACATAGGTTTCCAAACCAATATCTAACCTCTGGGACATCAATCCAAACTAATCCAGGTAGTAGGAACAATCCCGAGGCCTAAAACTATGCTCCCGGGATCAAAACACACAAACGGGCTCAACCCTGCTCAAGGGCTGTGGCTCTAGCACCTTGGGCCACAGCCCCCAGCCACCACTGACGCAAGGGCTGCGGCGCCCAACATCAAGGGCCACGACGCCCAGCAAAGGCAATCTCCCCAACCTGCTTCTTCGAGCTAGGGCCGCGACACTCCAAGAACAGGGTCGCGGCCCCCAACCCAGAACATGCCCAAACTCATTCTCCAACATCCCAAAGCCTCCAAAATCATGCCTAAACATTACCAAATCATCAAATTAAAGTTCCCAAGCTTCCCAATGGCCCAAAACCATCAAAACCCAAGGCTCAATCAAACCAAAAACTCAACAATTCACAAAGTTCAATTCAAAGCTTAGAAACTCTAAAAACTCAAAACTTTAAACTTAGATTACCTTCGATTGGGTTGTTTCTCGTCGAATCCTTCAGTCAAGAAGCTTTCAATCCTTTCTAGGATCGCTATGCCTCGATCCTCACTTGATTCTGACTCCTAGAACTCGAGATTTCTTCGAAAAGGCTCCGAACGATAAAAATGAACTAACGGGAAAGAACGAGAGGTTTTCTAACGTACGTTCTATCTGAAAAGCTACTTCAAGCTTAAGTAACCTCAAATAAAACCTAGTGCTCGGGGCCCCAAAGACCTCCCCAGAGACATTATAGTCAAAACTTCCAGAATTTCATCCTGATCTCAATAACTCCCAATTTATCATCAAATAAACATTCTTATTACCCAATAATTGACCCCGTATGACAAAACCGCTAATCCATTATATAGGACCGTCTCATGACGAATAGCTTGAATATATCTCTATAATAATGGAATCTCATTCAAAAATCACAATATGCACCCAAATATACAAATATACCCTTAATAGGTCAAATTATCAAAATATCATAATACTCAAATGTGGACCCACAAGCATGCATATAACATCATATTATAATATAATTCACATAAACATGCATATTATCATTTAATGGCATAATTAAACAGTTATGGCCCTCCCGACCTACTAATCCAGCCATTAAACCACATTAGGGATTCGGGGCATTACAATTATCCCCTCCTTACAGAAATTTCGTCCTCGAAATTTACCTGAATAGCTCGGGATACTGACTATGCATATCTGACTCTAGCTCCTAGGTCACTTCCTCGACCTTGCTGTTCCTCCACAATACCTTAACCAAAGGTATCTTCTTATTCCTGAGGATCTTATCTTTTCTGTCAAGTATCTGAACTAGCTATTCCTCAAAGGAGAGATCTGGCTCAAGCTCCAGATCTTCATAACTCAAAATATGATTCACATCAGATACATACCTCTAAAGAGCTGATACATGGAACACATTATGCATGGCCAACAACGCCGGTGGACAGGCTAACCTGTAAGCCACCTGACCAATCCTCTACAGGATCTCAAATGGACCTACAAATCTGGGGCTCATCTTACCCTTCTTCCCAAACCTTCTCATCCCTTTCCATGGCGAGACTCTAAGGAAGACATAGTCTCCCACTTGGAACTCCATGTTTCTGCGCTTGGGATCTGCATAGCTCTTCTGCCTACTCTGAGAAGCAAGCATCCGAGCTCTAATCTTCTCAATGGCCTCACTGGTCCTCTGAACTGCCTCAGGACCTAAGTATCTCCTTTCACTTATCTTATCCCAATAAATGGGAGATCTGCACTTCCTACCATACAGCATCTCATAAGGTGCAACCCCAATGGTAGACTGATAACTGTTGTTGTAGGAGAACTCTATCAAAGGTAGATACTTACTCCAAGATCCACCAATGTGCAGTACACATACTCGTATCATGTCCTCTAAAATCTGGATCGTCCTCTCAGATTGTCCATCTGTCTGAGGATGATACACAATATTGAACTTCAACTTTGTCCCCATGGCCTTCTGCAAACTTCCCCAGAACTTGGAAGTAAAAGTAGGGTCCCGATCTGACACGATCGACCTAGGCACTCCATGGAGGTGCACGATCTCTCTCACATAGAGATATGCATAATGGTCAACTGTATAAGTAGTCCTCACTGGCAGAAAGTGAGCTGACTTGGTGTAGCGATCCACTATCACCCAAATAGAATCATGCTGACCAACAGTCCTGGGTAAGCCCACCACGAAATCCATCGTGATGTCTTCCTAGTTCCAATCTGGGATATCCAGAGGCTGCAACAAGCACTTAGCCACATACTCAACTACATCTCTCTTCATCCCTGGCCACCAATACAACGATCTCACATCCTGATACATCTTCGTGGTGCTTGGATGCAAAGAGTAAGGTGTAGTATGAGATTCATCCAGAATCTCTCGCCTCAAAGCAATGTCTAACGGAACACATATCTGCCCTTTGTATCTCAACAAACCTAACTCAGACACTGAATAATCCCTGGACGCTCCAGTCAGAACATCCTCTCTGATCTTGATCAGCTGCGGATCACTCAGCTGACCCTCCTTAATTCTCTCCAACAGCGTAGACTGTAGCGTAATATTAGCCAATTGGCCCACCAGTAATTCTATACCAGCTCTAGTCATATCATCTGCTAACTCCCTGACTATCAGCCTCATTCCATAAATGGTATCAGAGCCTTGACCCAGCCAAAAGTATGGCCGATGGGGACGTCGCGCCCGTAAGGGGGGTGATTGTGACAATTAGAATCCCGTGATCCATAAGGGGAAAGACCGGGTAAAGCTGTGCAATGCCACACCGCTTGGGGAAGGTTAAGTGTGATGATTCTAAGACTGTGTAGGTATGGGACTACACAGGTTAAGAGGTCTTAAATGGATTGAAGGGTACTACCTATATCAACAAGATGCATCTTCTTTTCGGTAGCGCATCACTTGAGAACTGCAAAGTTAAGCGTGCTTGACCTGGAGTAATTTCAGGATGGGTGACCTCCTGGGAAGTCTTCCCAGGAAGCGTGCGTGTGAGGACAAAGCACACTGCAAAGACTCGTGTTGGTTTGTAGGGCCAGTCGTCATTCCAGGAAGCAGCCATAGTGACATGGGGCGTCACAAATTGTAATGCCCCGAATCCCTAATGTGGTTTAATGGCTGGATTAGTAGGCCGGGAGGGCCATAACTGTTTAATTACGCCATAAAATGATAATATGCATGCTTATGTGAATTATATTATAATATGATGTTATATGCATGCATGTGGGTCCACATTTGAGTATTATGATATTTTGATAATTTGGCCTGTTAAGGGTATATTTGTATATTTGGGTGCATATTGTGGTTTGTGAATGAGATTCCATTATTATGGAGATATATTCGAGCTATTCGGCATGAGACGATCCTATATAATGGATTAGCGGTTTTGTCATAACGGGGTCAATTATTGGGTAATAAGAATGTTTATTTGATCATAAATTGGGAGTTATTAAGATCAGGATGAAATTCTGGAAGTTTTGACTATAATGTCTCCGGGGAGGTTTTTGGGGCCCCGAGCACTAGGTTTTATTGGAGGTTACTTAAGCTTGAAGTAGCTTGTCAGATAGAACGTACGTTAGAAAACCTCTCGTTCTTTCCCGTTAGTTCATTTTTACCGTTCGGAGCCTTTTCGAAGAAATCTCGAGTTCTAGGAGTCGGAATCAAGTGAGGATCGAGGCATAGCGATCCTAGAAAGGATTAGAAGCTTCTTGACCGAAGGATTCGACGAGAAACAACCCAATCGAAGGTAATCTAAGTTTAAAGTTTTGATTTTTTAGATTTTCTAAGCTTTGAATTGAACTTTGTGAATTGTTGAGTTTTTGGTTTGATTGAGCCTTGGGTTTTGATGGTTTTGGGCCATTGGGAAGCTTGGGAACTTTAATTTGATGATTTGGTAATGTTTAGGCATGATTTTGGAGGCTTTGGGATGTTGGAGAATGAGTTTGGGCATGTTCTGGGTTTGGGGCCGCGACCCTAGCTCGAAGAAGCAGGTGGGGGAGATTGCCTTTGTTGGACGCCATGGCCCTTGCTTCAGTGGTGGCTGGGGGTCGCAGCCCAAGGTGCTAGGACCGCAGCCCTTGAGCCCGTTTGTATGTTTTGACCCCGTGAGCATAGTTTTAGGCCTCGGGATTGTTCCTACTACATGGATTAGTTTGAATTGATGTCTCGGAGGTTAGATATTGGTTTGGAAACCTATGTTGATCATTTTTATTGATGATGTCTCGTGTTTGGTTATGACTAGGTGACCGCTAAAGGACTAAAAGTTGATCGTTCTCTGAGGTCGTTCTTTTATTCATTCTAGCTCGAATCTGAGGTAAGAAAACTGCACCCTGTTTATATATGACATGCGTAATTGTTATTGAGGCATGTTGATTGATAAATGTGGACATCGATTACATATTAAATGCTAGTGAATGTTGTTTACTTGTATATAGCACTGACTAGTCAGGGACACTAACCTAAGAGTCAGAAACGGCATAAGCGTCCTGAACGCAGGGCCGAATGAAGATTAGATCTAATCGATATCAGCGTTGAATGGCTCTAAGGCATTAATGCTGGACCGACCCGAAGGTCAATGAAACTTATAAGTGCTTGGCTAGTCTAAGACTAGTTACTGAGAGCCAGGGCCTAAGGCCCAAGTGACCGGTTGTCACATGGCTAGGGAATGATGTTCCAGGGTTATAACTCGATGGTCATGAGGAAGGTTATGTTGGTGACTAGTCACCATGGACCTATCCTGTTTAAGCTAGTGAAAGGTTCACTTATCTGTTAAGCCCCGGTGACCCTATCATCACAAGGTTAAAGGGAGCTATACCCAATTTAGTGACTTTTGCGATTGTCACCTATCCGCTTTGGACTGATAATCCTGAACGATTATTATGATCATTGTTGATATTATATCATGCTATATTGTGTTTTCTTGCTGGGCCTTGGCTCATGAGTAGTTATATACTTAATAAAATATATCATTTCCTTTTTGTTGGTTTTCCACCTTAACCTGTTAATAACACTTAGAGCACGTTTTTAACCAAAGGACTCGGGTAGCAGGTCAAATTTTCGGTTGACCGTTCACCGTAACTGTTATGGGGTAACTAGGGTGTTACAACTTGGTATCATAGCGTGCCAAGGTTAGGGTTCCTGCAGACTGGCTGGGCATGTACACACATCACTGAAGTCAAGCTCGACTCATGGTTTGGTAACTATTTATGTAGTTATATGTATAATTGCTTAAATATGGTATATATGCTTTACTTGTATGCATGAGACACTATGTTAAATCTGTGCCTTGAAATATTATATCCTCAGCAAATGTGTGCTAATTAGTACTGAGATTGCTGGAACATACTTATTAGTGTGGTTGATTATGAATTATTATGTGATACATGCTAAGGGCTAAATGCTGTAAACATGTATCTGCCTGTATATTGTATGACTGTGGAATATGATAATTGTCTGCTTATTCTTGGATCGTAAGGCGGCAAGAGGTTTAGTTATTACTACCTGACTGGCCGTATTGATCAATATTTCAGCAAGGTATCAGATAAGAATGAATCCAGGGCAGACAGATACTTCAGCTGGCCAGAGTGATCAGGGCCAGAATAATAATAACAGTCAGGGTCAGGAAAATGACTAGTCACAGATTCCACAACCAACTCCTATAACTGGCAACAGATAATCAGTGATTTGCAGGCTACAGTGTTGAGATAGGGGGAAGAGCTTCGTCTCTTGAGACAACAGCAAGCGCCTGCAGTGGCCAGTGTATCAGAGGCACCTCCTGTGTTGGTGCCAGCAACAGAGCATCTGCCTGAGGTTGGAAATAAATGGGAGCCTCTTTATGAAAGGTTCAGAAAGCAAGAACCTCCAGTATTTGAGGGAAGTGCAGATCCTGCCAAGGCAGAATAGGGGATGAGTATGATTACCAGTATCCTTGATTTCATGAGGGTAACTGGTAATGAGAGGGTGGCCTGTGCCACTTATATGTTTCGGGAGGATGCCCGGATTTGGTGGGAGGTTATTACCCATACCAAGAATGTCAATGCCCTGAGTTGGGAAGAGTTTCAAACTCTGTTTAATGAAAAATATTATAATGATGCTATTAGGGCAGCGAAGGCCAAGGAGTTCATTAGGCTACTTTAGGGAATTTATTAGTTACTGAGTATGCCTTAAAATTTGTTTGTTTGGCGAAATTTTCCATGGAGCTGGTGCCCACTGATCGGACCAGGAGAGAGAGATTCTAGTAGGGGCTACAGCCAAGATTAGCCCGTGATGTACGTATTACCACTGTGGCTGGGGTTACTACCTATGCACAGGTGGTTGAAAAGGCACTCACAGCTGAGAGTGTAGAGAACAGGATCTGGCGTGATAGTGCAGCTAGAAAGGAGTTCAGGAGGATAGGTCCTCCATTTATGGGTTCTGGTAGTTGTGTAGGCCCTAGTGATTAGGAGAGGAAGGTTCTTGACACCGTCCCAGTTCCAGGTCCTGATAGGCGGCCCTGTGGTATTTCTATAGGTCGTCCAGGTGGTAGTGAAGCCTGGAAGTCTTATCCTGAGTGCCCTAGATGCAAGAGGCATCACTTGGGAGAGTGTAGGGTAAGGGTCTGCTTCTCATGTGGAGGAGTGGGTCATCTTAAAAAGGATTTCCCTAAGGCAAGAAAAGAAGAACCCAGAAAGGCGGACAGCTCGGCCCCAGCTCAAGTGTTCGCATTGACTCAAGCGGAAGCTGAGGCTTCTCCCTCAGTTGTTACAGGTCAGCTTCTTAGTGATGGAACCCCTTATAATGTGTTGATTGATTCTGGTGCTACACACTCTTTTGTTGCTAGTAGTATTATTGATAGATTGTGTAGACCCTGTGATTTTTATGCTGTGGGGTTTGGAACTTTGTTACCCACTGGAGAGTTAGTGGTATCCAGGAGATGGGTCAGATCTTTGCCAATGACAGTAGAGGGTAGAGAGTTATCAGTGGATTTGATAGAGTTGGTTATGACTGACTTTGATATGATATTGGGTATGGATTGGTTGGCAAGGTATGGGGCAACCATTGATTGCAGAAGGAAGATGGTCACCTTTGAGCCTGAAGGTGAGGATCCTTTTGTGTTTATTGGTGCTGTGCATGGACCTCGCATTCCTGTGATTTCTGCAATGAGGGCTACTAATTTATTGCAAGGAGGTTGCATTGGATTCTTAGCCAGTGTGGTTGATACCACTCAAGTTATGCCAGTGAGACCAGAAGATACTAGACCTGTATGTGAGTTTCTGGATGTGTTTTCAGAAGATTTGCCAGGGTTGCCACCGCATGGAGAAATTGAGTTCGTTATAGAACTGGCTCCAGGGACGGAGCTAGTGTCTAGAGCGCCATACAGAATGGCCCCAGCTGAGTTGAAAGAATTAAATGTACAGTTGCAAGAACTGTTGGATTTGGGTTTTATCAAACCTAGTTTCTCACCTTAGGGTGCGCCAGTTCTGTTTGTAAAGAAGAAGGATGGTTCTCTGAGGATGTGTATTGATTACAGAGAACTGAATAAGCTGACAATTATGAATAAGTATCCTTTGCCAAGGATAGTCAGTTGCAAGGTAAGAAGGTATTCTCAAAGATCGACCTTCGTTCTGGTTATCATCAGTTGAGGGTCAAGGACGGAGATATACCGAAGACTGATTTTCGTACCAGGTATGGGCATTATGAGTTTTTAGTTATGTCATTTGGATTGACCAATGCCCCTGCTGCTTTTATGGATCTGATGAACAGAGTGTTCAAGGATTATCTGGATCAGTTTGTGATCGTCTTCATCGATGATATTCTGGTATATTCTCAGACTGAGTTGGAGCATGAGCAGCATCTGAGGTTGGTTCTACAGAGACTAAGAGAACACAGACTATTTGTTAAGTTCAAGAAATGTGAGTTCTTGTTATCTCAGGTATCCTTTCTTGGGCACATTGTCAGTAAGGAGGGGATTAAGGTAGATCCAGCAAAGATCGAAGCGGTCAGAGATTGGCCAAGGCCAAAGAATGCTTCTGAGGTTAGAAGTTTCCTTGGATTGGCAGGTTATTATAGACGTTTTGTGGAAGGGTTCTCAGAGATTGCTACTGCATTGACTGAGCTGACACGCAAGAGCCAGAAATTTGTGAAGTCAGATAAGTGTGAGAACAGCTTCCAGGAACTGAAGCAGAGATTGATTACAGCTCCGATTCTGAGTCTTCCGATAGATCAGGAGAAGTTTGTGATTTATTTTGATGCTTCTCATCAAGGTTTGGGCGTTACACATAGACTCAATTAGGTCATTTATTTATTTAAAAATCAATAAAATAATAGCCAATTATCAGCCCTAGGTCGAAATTCTTATGGGCTTTAGGCCCGTAAAATTTCTCATTTAATTATAAGCCCATTGGACTTAAAATCAAGGTCTGTATTATTTTCTATTGATTTAATTAATTAAATAATTATTTAAATCATTTATCAAATTAATTATTTATAATTTGAACATTAATTTAAACTTATTTATTAATTTAGACACTAATTTATCTTAATTAATAAATCTGCTATAATTTCTCTTTAATAATTCTAATTGATAATTAAATTAATTAATTGAGACTATCTAGATGATTTTATCTAGGGTATAGTGGGGACCATGGGTCTATGAAATAAAGCTCCAATAAAGTATTTTAAATCTACCAAATAAACTTACTAACTTATTAATTCCTCGTGACTCCACTATACACTCAGAATTGCACTTTTGAATTCATAGAACGCTCTACAAAAAATATAGATACGCTATTAATTACCCATTGTTACAACCATGATTGTCACTCAATCCTCTATAGATGGTCTACAATGAGATAGGACTAAAATACTGTTTTACCCCTCATTGTATTTTATCCTTAAAACACTTAGTTCCTTGTAAATGATATTTCAGTAAACTAATTTAATTACTGAAATGAGAACTCTATCATTTAACACCTTGAACCAAACTAAAAGGAAACCATCATTTCACTTCTTCATCAGAAGCTATAGATGTTCATATCTATGATTAACACTCCCACTCAATTATACTACCGAGTTCCCAAGATGTAAGTATGGGCTAGTTCCTAGGATAAGCTGTTAACAAACAAATCAAATAACTCAAATAATATAATCAGTTAGAACGCTAACCACTCATAATTGAGAACGAATTGACCTATGGTCAACTATATCATAAGACTATAATGGATAATAAAGATATGCTTACTTATCCTATCTACTGTCAATATCGGTCCAGTCCGATGTAATAAATACATCCAATCTTATCTACTTTGCTAATGTTCTAGAAAGAACATAACACTGTGATGTGTAAGCAGATCATATCGTAGATTTGTAAGTCAGTGTAAATCCTATGCTCTGATTAATCTTAGGACTAATTTATGTTTTAACATATAATCATATTTATATTCCACTATGATTCCGTTACTATAAATATGATTAGCTATATGCTAGGTGTACGCCATGGTTTTCCCACGGGCTATTAGCAAGCTGAGGTATGGCCTAATCATATCTACCAAGTGAACATCCCCAAGACCGGAGCTGCCATAGAAGGTTCCTACCTCCTCAGCTCGAGGTAGCCTAAGGGTTCGCCAAGATTAGACTGAGTTTGGACTCTGAAGGCCACAAGTCGAGGGAAGCATCCAGCTCGTGGTAAGAGCTAGGGTTGGAAGCTGTGACCTTTTATAAAGTCAACCACGCAAGGTAAACGTGCATATATCAGACATCACGTGTCTGATATATCCCTGACTTCTCGGACACGCAGCATGAACGTGCGTATTCAGACACCCATGACTGGGTTGGGCAGTGCGGCCCATTATCCCCTTACCTATTGATTAGACCACACTTCATGTGTCAGGTTTTAGGAATTAATCATGACTGTCACAGAGTTGACATGATAGGCAAGAAGGTCATGGGATGACCTTCTTACCAACTCCCAGGTGCCCTCTCCTATAAATATGGAGACCCTGGGAGTTGCAGAGGGTTGGATTCTATTGTGTAAGAAATACCCTGTAAAGAATACCAAGCATATAGCAATAATATAGACTGGTGGAGTAGAAGGATTTTTACCTTTGAACCACCTAAAACGTAATTGTGTCACCAGCCCATTTCTAAAAAGATCATTCATCTATTTCGGTTCAACATAAGCACTAATCCCTTCCTCTTATTTTCTTAATTTCCTGTTGGCGAAGAATCGCATCGACACTAGGGATTTAATAGAAGTTTATATTAAACAAATAATCATGAAAATAAAATATGCGATAGAAGTGATTGACCAAGTCAAAAATTGATTTCTATTCTTTTATTGTTAATAAAATGTGATTACAAAGAAATTGGGTTTTAATTAGAGCATAAAACCCCAACAAACTCCCACTTGCACTAATTGAAACTAATGCCATAATTTTACTAATCCCATTTCCTTTGTATGCTTATCAAATGTAGCTTCTGGTAGTGTCTTTGTAAACAGATCTGTAAGATTGTCTTCAGATGCAATCTTCATAACCTTCACATCTGCCCTGGCCACATATTCTCGAATTATGTGATACTTCATTTCTATATTCTTACTCCTCCTATGACTTCGAGGTTCTTTCGAGTTGGCTATCGCTCATGTGTTGTCACAAAACAACACAAGCAGTTTATCCATTTATGGAAGAACACCAAGATCTTAATAGAACTTATTTAGCCAGACTATTTCCTTAGCTGCTTCAAATGCAGCTATGCACTCAGCCTCCACAGTGGAATCTGAGATAGCAGACTACTTTACACCTCTCCATATCACAGCTCCACCCCCAAGAGTAAACACCATTCTAGAAGTAGACTTCTTGTCATCGACATCAGTCTGAAAATCTGAATCGATGTAGCCTACAGGGCACAGAACACCACCCTTATAGACTAACATATAATCACTAGTTTGCCTTAAATAGTTCAGGATATGCTTAATTGTTAACCAATGTTCCATTCCTGGGTTTGACTGTTACCTGCTCACTACTCCCACTGCATTGTAGATATATGGTTTGGTACACAATATAGCATACATCATACTTTCCAACTGAACATGCGTAAGAAACTTTTCTCATTGTATCTTCCTCTTCAAGAGTATGGGGAGACTGCTTCTTTGAAAGATGAATTCCATGGCGGGACGACAGACGTCCTTTCTTGGAATTTGTCATTGAGAAACGTTCAAACACTTTATCTATGTAAACTGCTTGAGATAGAGTTAAGAGTTTGTTTTTTCTATCCCTAACAATCTGGATACCTAGAACATAACTTGCTTCCCCCAAACCCTTCATCTGGAATTGAGTGCTCAGCCAATTTTTCACTCTAACACTTTCTTAACATTATTTCCAATGAGTAACATTTCATCTACATAAAGAACCACGGATACCACTATTTGTTTCCTTCAGTTGGTAAACACAAGGCTTGTCAATATTTTGTTCAAAGCCATATGTTTTAATTGTTTCATCAAACAAAAGGTTCCAAGAACGAGATGCTAGCTTAAGTCAATAAATGGACCTATTCAACTTGGAAATTTTCTTTCTAGTCCAGCTACTATAAATCCTTCTGGTTGATCCATATAAATGACTTTGTCAAGCTTCCCATTAAGAAAAGTTGTCTTGACGTACATTTTCTAGATCTCATAGTCGAGAGCGGCTGCTATGGAAAGGAGGATGCGAATGGATTTGAGTATGACTATGAGACATAAAAGTTTCCTCATAGTCCACTCCTTCTCTTTGGGTATAACCCTTTGCAACCACTAATTGAGCTTTATAAGTTTCGATATTTTAATCAACACCTCATTTCTTCTTGTAGATCCACTTGCACTAAATGGCCCTAAAGTCACTAGGTGCTTCCACAAGATCCCAAACGGAATTTGAGTACATGGACTCCATTACCTGTTTCATGGCTTTGAGCCATAGTTCCTTTTTAGGGCTAGCCATTGCCTGTTGGAAAGACAACAAATGATTATCACTAGTGTCATCAACAACTATATTGGTTTCGCCATCCAAACCCATAGCGAACTGAGTTCCTAGAATCCCTCCCACTACGATGAGGCTTCATGACTATTTGCTCAGGATCAGTGGTACTTTCTTCATTTAAATCAACTTGCATCGATTGGGGAAGAAGAGTGGGAATTTCATCATCAAATCGCATTGGTGATGATGGAACATTGGTTAGAGTCAATTCTTTAACCATCTCCTCTAAAACTACTTTGTTGTGTGGTTTGAAGTTTTGGACATAGTTATTTTCCGAAAAAGTAACATTCATAGAAGTACACACTTTCTTTTCTAAATGACTACAGAAAAGTCCACCCTGAGTACCTTTAGGATAGCCAACAAACATGCAAACTTTAGTTCACAGTTCTTTCTTTCCTTCTTTTTTCCCCAGGACGTGGGCGGGACACCCCCATATTCTATAATGGCGTAAACTAGGTTCACGACCATTCCAGTGTTCTAAAGGTATTTTGGGGATTGATTTGGACGACACGACTTTGAGAATGTCGTTTGCAGTTTCAATTGCATGTCCCCAAAACAAAGTTTTAGAGTTGAGTAACTAAGCATGAATCTAACCATTTCCCATAAAGTTATGTTTCATTGTTCTGCTACATCATTTTGTTGCGGAGTACCCAGGGCAGTATGTTTTGATAAAATCTCAATTTCAGTTAAATGATCTTGGAACTTTATATCCAAATATTCTCCATCCCTATTAGATCGCAAGATCTTTAACGTTTTACCTAATTGGTTCTAAGCCATAGCTAAGAATTCCTGAAACTATGAAAATGTTTCTGATTTCCCATGCATTTGGTAATTACATGAGTATATAGAGTAATCATTAGTGAAAGTGACGAAATACTCAAAACCACCCCTGGCTTGTACATTCAAAGGTACACAAACATCTTAATGAACAAGTCCAAGTCGTTCCTTGGCCCTATCACCCTTTGCAGAGAATGGACGCTTGGTCAGTTTTCCTTCTAGACAAGATTCACAGACAGGTAATTCATCTAAAGTGAGTTCCCTCAAATGCTCGTCCTTTGTAAGTCTTTGAATCCTATCATAGCCAATGTGACCTAGTTTGAAATTCCATAAATACGTCATGTTATCGTTATCGATCTTTTGTCGTTTATTAGTTCTAGGTTTACCTACTTTGAATAAATTATTGTTAAGAGCGACGTGTTTGTTAGGTCATAGAATATAAAGACCGCTTTCGAATCATGCAAAACAAAATTGTGATCCATTGAAAGAAATAGATATATTAGAACATGTGAAAGTCATAACAAATTGTTCTAATTGCAATATGGACACTGAAATTAAATTTCTACTAAAATCTAGAATAAAAAATACATCATTTAATATTAAAAATTTATTTTTGAACTTCAGACGAGCTCTTCCTCTTGCTTGGACCGCAACGAACGCTCCGTTCCTAACTCTAAGCTTTAGGCCGCCTTCATTCACTTCCACCCACGATTCAAGAAGCTATAAAGAGTTACAAACATGGATAGTATATCCAGAATCAACAATCCATACGGATTTATTATTCTCTAAGACACATGTTTCTAAGATATATGAACTATAATCATTACCTTTGTTTTTAGCTGCTAGAAACTTGGGACAATCCTGTTTCCTATGCCCCTTCTCTTTGCAGTGAAAACATTTACCTTTACCTTTATTTTTTTTATTGTTCTTCCCCTTAGGCGTCTATGCATTTGGTTGTGCACTCGTCTTTGCAGCCTTTATAGGCTTGGGGTTGTTGTTTTGTCCACCTTTCCTCTTGTTTCCAGCTTTCGAAGACAAAGTTGGGTTAGCTTCAGCCTTAGTTGGATCAGCAGCAACATCAGTAGTCTTATTTTCTCCTCCTTTACTAGGTCCACCCATGATAGACTCAAATGTCTAAAGCTCGTTCATGAGCTTTGTCAGACCATAGTTGAGTTGATCACAAACGTGTGGAGATGGTGTCATCCATGCATTGGCATATTTCTTGGTGGCCTCAAAATGTCTCTGCACTGACATGGAACCAAACATGTCTTGGAGCTTATCCATGATTTTGTTGGCCGTATCGACAGTCTCCATCTTTGTCTTGAGAGTGACGACCATAATAGTCGACATGTAGTACCGCGCCTTGTTGTTAGCCGCCTGCCAACGCTCATACTTATCCCTTACAGACTTGGGAGCTCCTTCAGCTGGAACTTTTAGGGATTCCTCAGTCATGGCGAACTCAGCGTTGTCACCAATCAACACAATGTTGATGTTTTGCTTCCACTTATGGAAATTTTATCTAGTGATTTTCACCATCGAAAGTTGAGAAAGGATGAGAGTAGAGACAGCCATACTAAAATCTACCAACTATCAATAAAATAGAAATCAATCATTTTTGCTCAATAAAACATCTATTCACACAAAATTTCAAGAAATAGCACAACATATACCAAAAATATGTAAGATATGATAAAAGATACCAAAAACTATCATATCTTTATTTCTTTAGGTTTTTAACTATTTATGATATCGTTGTCCTGGTTGGTGAGAGTCAAAAAAATATCATTAGTTAAATAGAGTTGTAAACTCATTTAATAGCGAACACCATTATTAACAACCTACCATTCGATCAAAATAAGAAAAAAAATCTCTTATTTTGTGAGCTTGACCCATGGTTTGTATAATCAATAGATTTAGTCCTAGTTGTCACCATAGGAGTGAGTCTAGTAGAATTTGACCTATAATTATCTATCTTTCAAAATTTAACCTTGTCAAAATCAGTAATGAACACCTTCCGTAGGGGACGAATTAAAGTGACTCAAGGACCCGTTAAGCTATTGGCCTTGTTAAACTAACAGTGGAGATCGAATATAATTCTTAAAATAAGCTCATTATAAAAATTAAAAATAGTATTTTTATTTATTTATTTTCGAGAATTAATGACTATGGTTCTCCAAAAAATTGAAAAAGTTGAATTTTTAAAAAACCAAAGTCCTATAATTTTCTATTAATTCTAAAGTGTCACATTGAAACAAATTCAATTAAATTAGAATGAATTTGTTGCTAATCAATATTTATGTTTAACTTTTAAAATGAACCTATACAATTAAGTCAAACTGAGGCAAATGGGCCTTAACAATTGGGCTTGCATGGAGGAGGGTTGGGTCCAGTATGTCGTTCCCACTACAAAGGCCCCCATACTTCTATAAAAGGTCCAAATGACAGCAATTTAAACCTTCGTTTTATTAATTGTTATTAATTAATGAGGCCCACTATAGTCATGCAAAGAAAATGGGCTTTCACAAGTGGAACCACCCACTAGAGAGGAATTTAAACTTTACATTTTCTAATGGGCCCAAATAAAACCTATCATTTTTTGAATATTTTATTTGGAAAAATCCATAAATTTAGCTGACATATGGGTCACTATATGCATCTAAACCCTATTGCAAAAATACCACATATAGTGCAAATAGACATGTTGAAATTGAATGGGCCTAATCATGTTACTATATGAGCAAGTCTTTGAATTTATGCAAAAATACCATAATTTATTTCATTTGCAAAAATGCCACAATTAATTTTCTAGAATTTATCCAAAATTTGAATTAATTAATTTTTTGCAAAAATAAGTCAATTTAAATGAAATTTATCAATAATTAACAATAGTTAATTTAAGTTTTATTTATCAACAATCAGCTTGGTTTAGGTTAATTTGAAAAAAAATTTAATTTAAATAAGATTTACAAACAATTAACCAAAGTTAATTTAAATCCCATTTATAAAAGAAAATGGGATTTAAATTTAATCCCAATTTCAAAATTTAATCAATTTTAAATTTTAAAATCAATATCATCTGCTACTTATGAAAAAATATATCTTAAACAGTTAAGCAAATTCAAATATCTATAAAAATATCTAGTCAACAAATTTTCAAATTTAAAATTATTTAAATATTAAAAGCTATAGAATAATCAGATATTATTATTTTCAAATAAATGATTTCAAAAAAAAAAATCTAGTATTTAAAAATATATGTAATATCTAACAAGTTATTTCTAATATTTTAATGTTGTACCCTAAACGAGTTCAATAACTCAGCTCGGTGAGTACGTGGAAAATAACCAAGTAGAATATCTGGTTATTAACCATGTGAGCATCTCGAGATTCAATCTAGTTTGTACACAATATACAAGTCATTATCTGACCAACACTTAAGGTAATAATCGAGCTCGAGACTCATAATTGTCAGACCCAACTTTAGGCGTTCTGAACCTACCCTGATCTCGGAGTCAAATAGTTGTCAAGCACGAGCTCAGGTGAGATATTCAGCTCGTGAGGACCCAGATATAACACATACTGAATGATCCCAGGAGATTCAGGTATGCGCTCATTAATAGCCAGGCAGTATCGTATATCAATCATTTATTATCTGAGATAGCAGGAGCGTATTTATTCTGTTATCAAATCATATCCCAGTGTAAATGGAAATAATCTGTATTAATTATATGCCATATATATAATTACGCGATTTATTTACACAGTGACCCAAACTTGTCCATGGAATTCCCCTATAAATACTAGAAATGTTGGACAGGGAAAGGGGATCATTTTTTTGTATTACCGAAACTCTGCAGAAATAGAGAGAGAAACAGTAATAATATTGACTTGTGGACTAGGTGGATTTTAACCACTAAACCAAGTAAAAGTTCTATGCTTTTGAGTGAATCCTTGATATTTCATTACAGTTTATAATGTAGCACTAATCTACCCATTTTATTTCTTAATATACTTGTTGGCGAAAAACCGCGTCAACAGTTTGGTGTTTTCATTGAGAGTAAATTAGTGTTTCACAAGTTCCAGTCAACTTTCATCATGGTGGTCACTTGCTCAATGCATGATAATGAGACAGAACAGCCTAGTGGGCAGGAGGCCCATCATACCGCTGTTCCCAATAAAAGGGGCCCAGATGTTCAGCAAGGTCTGGGAAAACAACCGACGGGTCAGGACGATACTTGGAGTTCGGCGTCGCTACCGCCAAATCCTAATCCAGGGTAACTGACTATCGTTGAGATGGAAAACATCCAGTTGAGGAGTCATCTCTCTAGGGAAAACAAGAAGATTGAGGAGGTCTTGGCTCGGTTACCCCTCTTGCAACCGACATTAATGTTGGAAAGAGGCAAAGTGGGCCTCATAATTCCAACAGGAATAACCAACCTAAATCGAGTCAATCTGTCAAAATTACCACTCCGAGTTCTGTGCCTTCAGGGCGAAATCACCAGAATACTCAGCCCACTGATCATCACAACGGTCATTAGCATGTCTGTAGGTCAGTTAGGACTGCGACACCAAGCTCGGTGCCTTCTTCACAAATTCCCAGAAATGCCCATAACAATCCGCGAGGAGGGGCTGGGACAAGCTCACGTAGGCACAACACTCCAGGGAATCCCTCTGTGCCACGATCGG
Organism: Humulus lupulus; assembly: GCF_963169125.1. Lineage (NCBI taxonomy): Eukaryota > Viridiplantae > Streptophyta > Magnoliopsida > Rosales > Cannabaceae > Humulus > Humulus lupulus. Next base: position 150,043,968 of record NC_084802.1, on the reverse strand, counting down.
AGCACTAAGCACAGAGAACTAGGGACGTTGGAGTAGAACCAAGGTGAGCTAATTTAGTCTGTTCTGATGGAACGAGGATAGCCTCGCCAATAAGGCATCCTCTGTCACCTGTAATACATCCAACGCCACCTCGTCCTCAATGAGATATTCCAACTCGTGGAGATGGTAGGAGAAATCCTCCCCCGTCCACAAATACTTCCGTCCCACGAACTCTTGTTGAGAATCTAGGTCCTCAATCTCAACCGCGAGCTGTAAGTTTCGCAGACAGACGTTATTGGACAAAGAGCCATCGTGGAGGCAGGTCCGAGAGGGACCTGAGAAATCATTTGAGTTCAACACAAAGTCCTCGAAATGATCCACAGCCCGACCTACGTGATCATATGAACTCACGGAGAAGGTATCTAGTTCGGGATGAGGATATTAGCTATACTCGACATGAGGAAGGTTCATCCATAGTAAGCGACAACGGGAATGCCCCACATAGTCGAGCTCGGGCCTGGAGGGACAATAACCCGTCAAACGTGTATAATAGGATGGGAGCTGTTGAACAGTCCCCAGATAACCTAGGGACTAGGAACCAAACCCTTGAGAGACTGGCTCTAATGGAAAAGCAAATGAAAAGACTCTTGTCCGGGAAGTAAAAGAACGATTGTGACTCAGATGAGGAGCTCGAACCTCTTGCTCAAAACATTGCAGCAACAACATATCCTGTAGGTTTCATGACGCCACACACATCGTAGTTTGATAAAGATGGAGATTCGTCTATTCACCTTAAAATGTTTAACACCATGATGATGGCCCACAATGTCGGGCTCGATCTAAGGTGTATCTTGTTCCCTGCTAGGCAATGGTTTAAACAATACAAGAGGCATTCCATAAGCTTGTGGAAGAAATTTTCCTTCGATTTCAAAAAAGCATTCCGAGCTTCACAGGCTGCTCGGGTTGAGGCTGATTCATTGGACAACATAAAACAACAACCTGGCGAGACACTGAAGGCATATCTGAGTAGATTTTCCAATGTTGTTTCACGAGCTAGGGACACTGATGACAACTCCAACCTTATGGCAATGAGAACGGGAATCCTCGTTGAGGGCGACCTGTGGGAAGAACTCTAAAGAAAAGGAGTTAAAAGCATAGATGAATTCTTGGTCGAGCTGAGGAATGGATAAACATAGAGGAGGCACGAGCATTTGTCGCAGGAACCAGCCAGATCCCTATCCAACCCGTTGGAGCGGTAACGGATGTTGTAGCTACGAATCAAGCCGTTACCCAGAATAACCAAGGGGGGAACAATAAAAGGAAGGGGAACGGTGAGGGCAACCAGAGCGGGACAAAGAAAAACAAGTCTGTGGAGAAGTTCAAGCCTATCTATGCTACATATACTGACCTAACGGATACCCAAGAGCGTATCTTTCTGGCTAATTCTAATTGCTTCCCATGGAAGAAGCCATAACGTTAAGAAACCAGAGGGCGAAGAGAGATCCTTCAAAATTCTGTCGATTCCAGAATGACATCGGTCATAACACTGATAATTGTCAGCAGCTGAATGATGAAATTGAGACTCTCATCCAAGCTGGACCGTTGGCCTAGTACGCCCGAATCGGGTAGTTCCCAATCAGCTAGCCGGGCAAAACTCTCAGTCATTCCCAAAAGCTCCGATATGCCAATCTGGAGCTCACGTTAATCAGGTCGATCCTCCTCCAATAGTAGATGGAGATATAACCACTATTACGGGAGGACTTCATTTGGCGGGCACGAGCAATGGGGACCAAAAGAGGTACATTAATGAGTTGAAAGCTCATAACGGGGTGGTGTTTGTCCCGGAGTAACGATTACGAAACAACAGCGATGCCAACCACGTCCAATTCCTACATAATGATCTGCTGGTGGTAACCGTGCAGCTAGCCAACCGAAGGGTCCGAAGAATACTAGTGGATAACGGAAGCTCCGTAAATTTACTTTTCATGTATACCCTGGAAAAAATTGGATTGTCCGTATCCGATTTGAAGGCGACCTCAATGACTATGTATGGGTTTTTGAGTGAACGAACAATGGCCATAGGGACAATCGGACTAGTGGTGACATTGGGAGAAGAGTGACAAACTGTCTCCAAAATACTTGAATTCATGGTAATCGATTGTCTAGCCGCATACAATGCGATTTTGGGCCGACCCGTGTTGATGGCATTTGAAGCCATAACATCGATCCGACACCTGGCAATGAAGTTCCCCTCAGCTTTGGGGATATGCACAATCAGAGGCAATCAACTTACTTCCAGAGAATGCTATAACATTTCTATGAGGGGAAAGTCACAACCCGGGTAGCTGGCAATGGTCATAAATGACGGAGGTGAGGAGTCTGAGGAAGTAGAAGTCACTCGTGGGATGGAAGAACCTCAAAAAGAAGAGGATAGTAAGGTCACCCAATGTGGTGACATTGGTCCATGGATAGGCAAAGACAAGTCAGAGCTCAAAGCCATAGAAGAGCTCGAGAAAGTGAACATCGGCCCCAAATAATCTTCAAGAGTTGTAAAAATTGGAAAGAATCTTGAAGACAAAAGAAAGAAGGAGCTGGTCGATTTCTTACGGAAGAACCTTGATGTTTTCGCCTGGTCGCATGAAGATATGGCGGGAATCAATCTGAGTATAATAATGCACACATTAAATTTGGACAAGAACCTGCCTGGAAAATCCCAAAAATTGAGGCTTTTGGGAACAGTTTTAGCTGAAGCACTAGAGGAAGAAGTAACTCAGTTACTAAAATGTGGGTTTATCTGGGAGGTAAAATACCCTATTTGGGTGTCCAATCCCATGCAGGTCGCAAAGCCAAATGGGAAGTGGAGAACCTGTATTGACTTCTCCGACTTAAATAAGGCTTGTCCCAAGGACTGTTTCCCACTGACAATGATTGATCAGTTGGTAGACACCACGGTAGGTCACGAGCTAATGTCCTTCATAGACACGTACTCTGGATATAACCAGATCACGATGAACCCTGCGGACCAAGAGCATACCAGTTTCATGACCGAGCATAACGTATATTGTTATAAAGTTATGTCGTTCGGATTCAAAAATGCCGGGGGTACATCCAACACTTAATCAACAAAATGTTTGCTAACCAGATCGAGAGAAACATGGAGGTGTATGTCGATGACATGCTTGTCAAGTCAAAGACTACCAATAACCATGTATCCAACTTGAAAGAATGTTTTGGAATCTTAAGGAGATATGACATGAAGTTGAATCCCCAAAAATGCACTTTCGAGGTGGCATCTGAAAATTTTATGGGGTTCATAGTCAACACAAGGGGAATAGAGGTGAACCCTATAAAAATTAGATCGTTGTTAGACATGCCTTCACCCAGTTCGCATAAGGAAGTTCAAAGCCTAACTAGAAGGGTGGCGACTTTAAATCGCTTCATTTTGAAATCCATTGACAAGTGTTTGCCATTCTACAACTTTCTTAGAGGAAACAGGAAATTTGAGTGGACCGAAGAATGCGAACAGGCATTTCATGATCTGAAAACGCATATGGCTGAACCCCCAATATTATCCAAATCAACAATTGGAGAGTCTCTGTTTCTTTATCTAGCCGTGACAGAGAGTGCAGTCAATGCCATTTTAGTTGGAGAAGAAGACTATATTCAGAAACCAGTGTATTATGTAAGCAAGAGGCTTATTGGAGCTGAATCACGGTATCCAATGATAGAGAAGCTGTCATTCTTCCTAATTTTGGCTTCCAGAAAGCTCCAGCCATATTTCCAGTCCCATTCTATGACCGTCTTAACTGACCAACCTTTAAGGCAAGTATTGCAAAATCCTGAAACATCGGGACATCTTTTAAAACTGGTCATCGAACTTAGCCAGTTCGAGATATTATATATGCCACGAACTACAATCAAGAGTCAAGCCCTTGCTGATTTCATGGCTGAGTGCACTGGTTTTCAGGATGAGCTCATAAAGGAGCCAGTGCAGGAATTATGGAAAATCTTTGTGGATGGATTGTCAAATGAGAACAAATCAAGAGCTTGGATAATAATAATATCGCCTGAAGGACATCGGTTCCACACAGCGCTTAGATTTGGATTTGAGGCATCCAACAACGAAGCAGAATATGCGGCCTTACTGGCAAGGCTAAGGGTGGCAGAAGAGCTGAAGGTGAAAGCCATCCAATGCTATAGTGATTCCCAACTTGTGGGAAATAAGATATTGGGAGAGTATCAAGGTCGAGGCATCAAGATGGCGGCCTACCTGGCTAAGGTAATGGAGGAACTATCTGAATTTGAGTTTAGCTGTAGTGCACCAAATTTTTTTTTTTAGATTATTTAAATTTTGTGTTTTATTTTATTTAAATGTTAAGTGTGATGAATTTTTTTATTTAGATGTTGTTTATTTTATTTAGTTGTTGTTTGTTTTATTTGATTTGTTTGATTTAATTGTTAGAATTGTTTCCTATAATCTTTTGAATTTAAATTGTTAATTGTTTGTTTGGTTATTTATTTTAATAAGTGAATAATTGTGTAACATGTTTATTTACTATTAGTGTTACATTTTATATAAGTGTGACAATTGATGTGATTATGTGAGATTTGGTTGAATGCACTAAGGTGCATGGTAGATAGTGATGCACCCTAGTGTTTTAGTGTGTGCAAGTATATGGTAATAGGGTGCACATGTGTGGATTTTCTACACATTTTATAATTGCCATTTATTTGATATTTTTGGGTAGTTTTATTTTAATTGATAGGAAAATAAATAAACAAAATTCAAAAGGGGCAAGTAAGTGGACGTGTGGTGTAGTGGTAAATGGAGTGATATTTTTCCATTATTTTTCTAAGGTAAATAAAGTTAAATTGGAAGAGGATAGCTATTATGGGTAAGAGAATTTGACCATTTTAATTCAAATAAATCAATCTTTGTTATAAAGGATTTTAGGCTTTATTGGATGAGTTAATTAGGGAAATTGCCATCTTTTTAGTAATGGCTTTATGGGGAAAATGGGAATTAAAAAGGGGATATGGAGAAGAAAGGCCATTTGGCCGTGAGCTAGAGAGAAGATAGATAGAGAGAGAGAGAGAGAGAGAGGTGTGCTAGAGAGAAGGAAGGGCTGTCATATTTTCTAGAGAGAAGAAGAAGAAGAAAAAAGGTTCAAGCTAGGGTAAGGTTTTTGGTTATTTTCCTTATGATTAATCTAGTATTTTGATTGGGTTGTCTCTTACCTTGTTCATCTTCTTCTCCATCTTGTTATTCAAAATATACAACCCCTAGGGTTTGAGCAAGGAGATTATTGGACTTTTGATTGGATTGGATTCTTGATTTTCTATCAAGAAGAGGTATTGAAATCCCTCCCTAAATTTTGTGATTATTGGTTTTGATGAATAAATTATTAGAGGGATTATGGTTAAAGGGGATTTATGTTTTGGGTAGGAAAAATGGGTACTTTGTGTTCTTGATATCTTGTTGATAAAAGTTGTTTAATTTGCATGAAGGGTATCATGGTTTAATGTATAAAAGGGTTATAATGTTGATTTTCCTATCTATAATGATTAGTGGTAATTTATGAATGCAAATATGGGGTTTCGGCCTAGGCATACCTAAGGATCATCTTGATATTTTGTTTGATGTTGTATGATTACCAATATATTAGATCCATGTTTTAGGACCTATGTAATTTGGGTAAAATGATAATTGGAAATCTTGCTATTTGGATCCATGAAATTTTGATAGGATGCATGTGATATGGTGAATGAATAAATTATAAGATGCATGAAAATAATGATAAAAACATGTTAGGTTAATATAAAGGCATATGTGAATATGGTGTTTATGAATTAATGTATGTTATTGTTATTGTTAGTGTTTTGTTGGATTTCATGTGCAGATTCAATGGAATAGAAAAAAATGGGATTTTATCAGATTGCATGTGAATATGTTAGTAATATTCTTAGAATTATGTATATAATAAGAGTATGATGAGATTTTGGACATGTATGATTTTATGTGAAATTTTTGGGATAAAAAATAAATTTCATGAGAAATTAAGCTTGCTGATTTTTTTGTAAATAATTAGGTAAAAGTTTGATAAAAAAAAAATGATTTGCATGCATAAGTAATGTCCTTGATGTTATGTTAATTTTATGAAATTAAAAAAGGTATTTTAAGTCCCAATAAAATGATATTTTACTCAAATAAATACCTACAAAATTTTTATTCTATTTTAGAAAAATATGAGGTTTTAAATTGAATATGGTGAATTTTAAAGATAAAAATGGTTGCTGGAATTTTTGTAAAAAATGTGAAGTGTGTTTCACTAAAATGAATTTGATGAGTTTTTGAAACAAAATTATTATCTTAAGTTATGGTAATATTAAAAATGGTATTTTAATATGGTATGAATGCATATTTTGATAAGTTATGATTTTCTTTATTTTGATTGAGAAAAATATTTAGATTCTATATATTTGTGATTTTTTTAAAGAAATTAAATAGTGGCTGAAAGTTTGGTTTAAAGGTTAAAAATGATTATTTAATTGTCACATATGGATTTATGTTACATAAAACTAAGTCTTAAATAATTTAAATAAAAATATATTTTTCCCACACTTAAAAATATATTTTTCTCACATCATTTATGTAACACAATTAACCAATGTTAAAATTTATTTTTCTAAAGAAACATATTAAACAATAGGTATTTTAATTAATTCCAAGCTTTTTGTTAATTCTTTGTAATTTGAGATTAATAAATGAAATTGTCACATATTTTTTTTAAGCTAAATCAAATTATTTTAAAAAATAAAATAATGTTTTGAGAAATTTAATCAACCTAGAAATTTTAAGAAAAATAAAGCATGTTATAAGTCTATTAATTTTAAAACGATAAAAGTAAGAAATGTAGAAATATCGTTTTTAAAACGTCTCAATTACGCAATGTTCCCACGTATGCATGTTACATGCAAATCCACTTTTACGTCCAAAATTATGTTTATTACTCAACTATGCGGTTTTTATAGAAAGATCATGCATGTAAAATAGGTAAAATGAGCATTATTCTTTTATGGCTTTATGTGTAGTTAAGAATAATTGCATGTGTGTAACTATTATTATGTGTGCATGGCCCATGCATACATGAGTTGTATGGAAGGGCAAAATAGTAATTTTATGAACCTAAGAAATGTCGTTTTGGTTATGGTATAGGCTCGTTGGGAGGTTGTGAAATTTCTTAGCTCGGACCTGAGGTAAGGAAGTTAGATAGATTCTATGATTTTATGCTATGAATGGTAAGACTGTTGTATGAATGAATTGTTATGAATTATGAATGCCATAATGTGATGATATGTTGGCCTGTATGAATATGATATGTTTATGGATGTTAGCGTGATGAACGCAACACATCAAACGAGTTACTAAGGATATAAAGACGTACCTCCTAGGGCGGACGCGCCGAGGTTATTCAAGGACCAGAGACTCTTGTTTACCTCATAGGGTGACATGGACAACTAGCGAGCCATGCTCATCATGTATGCTGTATGAATGTGATATGATGATATGTTACGATTACGTTATGATATGCTATGATAATAGGTTACGAAAACGTTATGATATGCTATGATGATATGTTACGATAATGTTATGATATGCCATGATGTTTTAGATGAACGTTAGTGTTTGTATTTGTTGTATCCTTACTTGCTTATTGTTTGTACTTCCTTACTGGGCTTTTAGCTCACCCCCTTACTTTCCTTCCAGGTAGCAAATAGGATATTCTTTATGGCACGCGTGGTGACGTGAGGAGTTCTATCGTCGTGGGGCATCCTATGGACGGAAAAACGATCATCTTAGAACGCCATTTAAATTATGTTATGTTTTAAGAGACTTTCCAAATTATCAGTGGGACTTAGTTATTTAATTTTTGTTCCTTTTGAACTTTGCATAAAAATTCATGTTTTCTTTTAAAACTAATGGCGCCAACTTGCATGGTTTTAAGCAAGTCCCCACTGAGACCTTGATAATAAGCGGTTTTCTTTTATAAACAATGTTATGTGAATGTTTTATAAGTATTAGTTTAAGGCGTTCTTTACATTAGCTTTGTTGAACAGATACCCCACGAGCATAACTCTAATGCTGATGCTTTGGCACGACTTTCTACCACCAAAGAGGTCGAAACATTGAATGTAGTACCAGTGGAGTTCTTGGAAAGCCCAAGTGTAACGGGAGAAACGGAGGAGGTCGGAATGATTGACATAAGATCAATCTGGATGACCCCTATAATGGAATTTCTCACGACTGGAAAGTTACCTGATGACAGAAAAGACGCGAGAAAACTACCTTATCAAGCTCCACGGTATGTGTTGATGGAATCTTATATCGACAAGGTCATTTGTTGCCCCTCCTATGGTGTCTTCTGCCTGAGGAAGCCAGAACCATTTTGCAAGAAATACACTTTGGTTTTTGTAAAGATCACACTGGGGAGCAAAACTAAGCATTGAAGGTATTGAGACAGGGCTATTTCTAGCCCACTTTAATGAAATATTCGATCTCGTATGTTCAGAAGTGCGAAAAATTCTAGAGTTTCCCCATAGTTGCCCGAGCTGCTCCAGTCAAGCTAACAATGGGGAAAGAGTCCTAGATTTCGTGGTAAATTCTAGAGTTTCCCCTGTGCCATTTGCAGCATGGGGAATTGACCTGATAGGTTCCCTACCTATGGGGAAAGAAGGAGTTCGATATGCGGTGGTGGCAATCGATTACTACACGAAGTGGGCAGAAGCCGAACCTCTGGCAACAATCTCCTTGAAAAGAGTCCTAGATTTCGTGGTAAAGAATATCATCTCTCGATTTGGACTCCCTAAAAAGATTGTATCAGACAACGAGATGCAGTTCGATAGTGATCTCTTCACAAACTTTTGTGAAAGACATGTCATAACGAAGAGTTTCTCATTAGTAGCATACCCAAAAGCAAATGGGCAGGTCGAGGCTGTAAATAAGACCCTCAAGGCAAGCCTGAAGAAAAGGTTGGAAGAACCCAAAGGATTATGGCCCGAGCAGCTCCCGCAAGTACTTTGGGCCTACCGAACTTCTCATAGAACCTCCACGGGGCATACTTCTTTTTCCCTAACCTTCGGAAGTGAGGCCATGCTTCCAATTTAAGCAATGGTGGCTACTCATAGGTAGAGGACATTTGATCAAGAACAGAATAACGAGCTACTTAGTGCATCTCTCGATCTGATCGAAGAAAAACGAGAGGAATCGCACTTACAGCTCGCCCATTATCAACAAAAGATCACTCATTATTTCAATTCAAAAGTAAAGGGACACAGACTTAGATTAGACGATCTAGTGCTTCAAAGGGTCTTATGGCGAATAAAGACCCCAAAGATGGTGTGTTGGGCCAGAAGTGGGAAGGATCATACTAGATCGTAGAGGTCTTACGCGAAGGACCTTTTAAGCTAGCCCGACTAAATGGAGAAATAATCCCACAGACCTAGAATGCTCTTCATTTAAAAAAGTATTATCAATAGTATTATTATCAATGTAAGGCTTATATATAAAAGTCATTTCAAATAAATGACATATATTATTGAATAACCATTTCTTAGTTTTATTATTGCAAGCATGTGCTCTCACATTGTAAAAGCAATCAGGAAAGTTTATACGTTTTGGTTACTTGGGGGGCACATAACCGATGTGAGTATTTTAGAAAATTAAGCTTACTCGGATAAGATTAAAAACTTGGAAGCTTGGAGAAATTGATTATTCAACGACTTTTTAAAGCTCGAGTTTTCAATAAACCTAGCACGGGCTAAATTTGAAAAATCATTTAAAACCCTGGTTATAACCAGGTCCGAAGCGTAGAAGATTGGAGAAATTGATTATTTAACGACTTATTAAAAGCTTGATTTTTCAATAAACCTAGCGTGAACTAAGCCTAAAAAATGTTTATTGAAAAACCCTTGATATAACAAGGTCTGAGGCCTGAGTCCTAACAGGTATAATGTTATTAATTTATTAAAAACCCTGATATAACCAAGTCCGAGGTCTGATTCTTAATAGGTATGAATCAAATAAGTGAATAAAATCTTGGATACAACCAATGTAACGACCCAAATTTGCTAATAAGGCTCAGGGCCTTGATTAGCATGCCTGGAGTGCAATAAGTGATCTATTGTTATAATATGTAATAATTGTACTATACTTGTGATATATCTGTGTTGCACGATCCGAGACAGTCCTAGTGAGCGGTTAGCTAGAAAGTCACAATGGGGTGGAAAATCTGACTCGGTGCGAGTCGAGGGTAATTCGGGTATTAGACGTTCTATGGGGTTATCGGGTTAAGGAAATAAATACTTGGAGATATACTTGAGGATAGAATGTCTAGGAGGGAACATTGGGGAAAATTTATTATTTTGCGTCAGGGACTTAACGGGATTTGGGAAATGACCAAATTGCCCTTGGGATTACTTGAGAGTTAATGATAGGTTTAAGGGCAAAAGGGAAATTGGCTTAAAGGATAAGTTAGAATTGGCAGGGTAAAAGAGCTTCATGTTCCTTCACTTTGGTTTATGCTGGAATAGTCTTTGGAGCTCTAAAGGAAAGCTAGAGCTAAGAGAGGAAGGGGAGAAAGAAAGTTGATATTCTTGGAAGCGAAGGAGGAACTCAAGCTGGGATTTAGGGGACTAATTCAGGGATTTAATCAAGCTCAAAGGTAAGTGTTAAACTTGATAAACAAGCTGAAATCTGCTGATACTGGGTGTTAGGACTTAGACATGCATGGTTTGGTTTCTAGAATTGGTTTTGATTGCTTGATGGGTGTAGGAATTGGTTCTTGAACTTGTTGGTATGTTTAGGTTGCATGAGTATGAATTCTGGGCTTAATTCTGAGGTTGGGGGTAATTTTGGATGAGATATGTGGGGTTAAGCTCGGGGAAAATTTGAAGGAAAGGCTGTGATTTTCTGGGTTTGCAGGTAGAGCCGCAGCTCTAGGAGGGGCATGCCGCGGCCCGTGTGCACGCGAGGCCTGGGGAGGCCATGGATCTTGAGGCGCGCCGCGGCGCTTTGCCAAGCATGACGCGGCCCGTGTGTCTTCTAGGGAGGTGTTTAGCCTCTGTTTTGAGGCAAGCCGCGACCCTTAAGGGGTTGGGCTGCAGCCCTAGTTCAAAATGCAGGGTGTCTTGTGGGATTTGACTTAGGAACCTAATTGTTAAGGTTCGGGATGGATTGTATCACCCGGATTGATAAAATCCAAGGACCCGGAGACTAGAATTATGACCCAAAGCTATTTAATGTATTAGGACTTGATTGGTGGATATTGTTAATGCGTTGTGACTAGGGTTTCGGCAATGCTCGGACTAGGGGACTGTGCTCGGGACATCAGTGCTTGGAAAGCTCGGGACACAGTTAAGAAAACTACTGTTCCCGTAGAGCTTGTGTTGCAGGGCACGACCCTATATGATTATGTTGCAGGGCGTAACCCTTTGATTGAGTTTATATGTGTCTAAGAACATGCTTAATTATGTTATGTGTTCGCATATATATAAATGAACGGTAGGAGCCGGGAACGGCGAAGGCCGAGAACAGCAAGGGGCTAGGAACAGCATTTAGCACGCAGAGTGCGAGTTGCCAGGGTGAGACCCTAAAGGATACCTGGGATATCCTCATGGTGTGGACTGCAAACCCAAGACCTGGTAAAGCACCTGGGACGGCATGACTGTATGTGTATAGCCTGAAGATGACTTGTTTATATGTTAAGTGTTTGATATGCATATATTATCTGCTTGTGAGGGTTTTCTTGCTGGGATTCGGCTCACGGGTGCTCTGTGGTGCAGGTAAAGGCAAGGGAAAAGTATACCAACCTTGAGTATGGTGAGCGTGATGAGCGACGCGTACATGTCTAGTCTGCCTAGCTGCCATGGCCAGGGATACCATTGGGAGATGATTGTACAAAACTTAAATTTTGTCATTTAACCGACTCTGGTTATATTTTTTAATTGTAAATATTTCTAAACAATATTTTTGGGATCCCAAATGTTAAACGCTTTATAATTTTCAATGAAAGGTTTATTTTCAAGTTTATGACTCTGATTGTGGTTTAATTACACTTTTGTCCCAAAACCTCGATTAGCGAGATAATTGCACATTTAAACTCTATCTCGATCTAAAAGTCGATCCCTAAGATTTCGAATGTACAAGAGTCAGAATTATAAACATGAGAAAATAATAAAGGAAAGACAAATAGATCAAAAGTTAGATGTATATTCAAATAAAAAAAAAATTGTCACATCGAGGAGAAGAAACCTCGAGCTAAGCCTGAAGGCAATTATTTTAATCCCAAGGGATTGTTACCAAAATTTAAAAAAAAAAAAATTACAAAAATCTTGAATAAGTCATTGGGCTCCGTCAGTATGCTCCACCGAAGTCACTTCCTCACCATCTCCCTCTGCAGCTCCAGAAGCCTCACTAGTCTCTGAGGGTTCCTGTGAAAACCGTATCTTGAATTTAGCAAGAGACAGATCCCACAGACCGGGCTGCATGAAGGAGAAGTTCTCGTCCTGGTTAAAAACCCAACAACGGTAAAGCATCTCCTCCATTGTCGAGGTGGACATTGTAGCTTCCTCCTTGGCCTTAGCCTCGACCTCGATCAACTTTGCTTTGAGTTCGTCGTTCTCAGCCTGAAGCTGATCAACACGGTGACTAGCCTCCACAACCTAAGTCTGAGAGGTGGACAATGTGGCCTTCGCAAACTACTCGCCCTCTTAAGAAGAAATGAGAGAAGCTTTGGCAGCATGCTCACTCTCTTGCGCAACACTCAGGGCGGCCTGAGCTGCCTGCTCATTCTCTTGAGCAGCTGTTAAAGCAGCTCGTAGCTCCTCGTTCCTTGCTTTAACGTGAGCTATGCTTTGGTGTTGAGCCAAGACAGACTGCTGAATAACGGAGCAAGTAAAAAATAACACATAAAAAAGAACGAATAGACGATTTAATTCACAGGAGTAATGCTTCAAAGGTATTATAAATGCAAGGAAAAAAGAACAAGGATCCTACCCTCTAGGCTAAGGGAGGAATCTATTACGATCAGCTCGGGTGTATTGACTGGGCTAGGCATAACCTCTAACTCTGGGATTAATGGAGGGGAGGGGGAATCTAAGGCTACGATCTCTTGGATCCTAGGGGGTTTAGGTCCTTCCTTGCGGCTGGACTCATATACGTACTGCCTGAACCCAGGAGCAAATGCACCCTGGATCAGGGAAGGCCAGGTCCTACGATTGGTCCCATACTATTCAAAGATGGTGGATCTAAAGTTTAATGTGTTGTCGACTACAACGGTACCTTTGGAGAAGGTTTACATTTAGGTCTGGATCGGTAAGGTGACGGTTAACGAGTTGGTTACGGTTAAAATGGATTAGCCTATTGCTGGCAGCAGCTTGATCTAATTCTCTGAAAAGGTATGGGATACCTTGGCCAAAGGGGTCGGCTGCTGCCCTGAACGTAACTCGTTCAGGATCGAGCCCCCGATTATCTTCAGGAGCTCATCTTTTTTGCACCAACGGTGCCACATCTTCTTCCTCCTCGGTGTCCTCGGTGGCTGGCAAGGCCTCTTGAGAAGAGGGGAGCTCAGGGATAACCGGAAGTAGAGCTCGGGTCCTCAGAGCTAATGTCTGACCCTTGCTGATTAATTTTCATGCCACCATGGTGGCGTCATTCACAATTTGGTGATAGTCTTTTTCCCGGGGAGGAAGGCTAGACAAAGTCTCGTGCTGACCCCCGAGGGTCTCAGATCGTCCCGTCCTCACGAATATAGCTGCACAAGGAGCAAACTTAATCAAAACATATATAAAAAAAATTCATGATGTTGATAAAAGTTCACGTGCAGAATTCACAAAGATAGAAGACTTACAAGGATGGTTCAAGTACCAATGATCATAATTCTTGAACCCATTCGACATAAAGAATAAATATTTATAGTCATTTGGGTGGCTTGGAAGCTCAATGAGAGTAGTGGAGTTCGGAAACCGAGTAAGGTAATAAAATTAGTCACCTCGCCCTTTCTGGTCAGGACTAGCCTTGAGGCAGAAGAAGTATAGGATATATGCTGGAGTGGGGACCTCCCACTTGTACCTCAGAAACAGATATTGTAATCCTGCCAAAAGCCTGTAGGAGTTCGGGGGGAGCTGAAAGGGAGCCAATTTAATGTAGTTAAGCAAATCAACGAAATATTGGTCCAATGGGAAGAAGGCACCAACCTTTAGGTGTTCATCACTCCAAGCACCGTAGTTGTCTTGGAAGGGGGCACAACTTTGTTCCCCCTCATGTGCAGGTCGGGCGATGAGACCATCAGCTCCTATCTCGATATTGTGACTCAGCAGGATTTTGTTCACCTTCCCCTGAGTTGTTATCCTTGAGACTATATGCTTAGCCTCTAAAAACACGTTGGGGTTAACGACAACCTCTCCCTCCACCACAGGACCAAAGTGTGGGATGGGAGAATTAGAGGCGACCTGCTTGCCTTTGCCTTTGTTTTGGGTAGATGAGCTCGTGGCATTCTTCTTAGGAGGTTCCATGATTCAGATCGCCTAACGACAAAGTGGCCTAATTAGTAGGCAGTCTAAGATGGTCTATAGCTATGATCGTGGAGGTACGGGAAACGAATAGGCCTAATTTGACAACTTTTGAAATTTGAAAGCTCATACAAGCTAAATTTTGCCCTAGCTTCAATGCGTGGTCCCACGTGGTATCCTAGGCCACGCGCCTTAATTTCTTAAAATCCCCAGAACCGTCAGACCCATTACTTTCCTTTCGAAAGCAGTTTAATGCAAAATCGTCTAAGGAATTGTAACCCCTAAGCTACCTAGGATTAAACCTAAAACCCTTTCGGTTTCTACACCCCAAACAGGTATTCTAATCGATTTGTCATTAGGGTTTTCCCAGATTAACCCAGAGAATTGCCTAGATTTATGAATATCTTATTTATAAACAAGTCTGGTTTCATTCATGTGACCTAAACCGAAGCCCATTTCTTATTTTCACTCAGAAATAGCCTAACGATACTAAACAACGAGCATTTTTCAAAGTAAAAAACTCACTGGAAATTGAAGAATAAAAAAAAAATTTAAACCTGGTGATGAAATACTTACAGAAAATAAGTTCGATTCAGAGAAGATGTTGATATATCCATAGGAAGCTCCTTGAATGCTTCTGAAGATCTGAGAGGCGATAAAAGTTTTTGGGGATTCTGGAGAAGAAGAAGGATAGCTTGAGTGTTTGATAGGGAAATTTTTTTAATACAAAGGTGGTGAGGTCTCAGGACTGATCACCCTATTTATACGTAAAATACGGAAATCAATCTGGACCATCCGATTGGGTTAGCTCGAGATCCAAGGGTCAAGATTAAATATACCATACGACGGAAAAAATTTGACAGGACAGTTGTCTCCATCCTCGAAACCCGAATGGACGCGTGTCCAATACTTGAATAGTGGGCAGGCATGATTTTATATGACAAAAGTCTAAAAGCCCCTACTTTGTATGTCAGAAAGTGATGACATCAAACACAAGCAGGAGCTTGGAGGGCAAATGTTGTACCCTAAATTTAGCACGAGTTCAATTACTCAGCTCAGGTACATATAGCAAGTGAATACGTGGAAAAATAACTAAGTTGAATATATGGTTATTAACCCTATGAGTGGCTCAAGATTCAATCTAGTTTGTACACGATATACAAGTCATTATCTGACCAACACTCAAGGTAATAATCGAGCTTGAGACACATAATGGTCAAACTCAACTTTAGGCATTCTAAACCTACCTCGATCTCGGAGTCAGATAGTTGTCAAGCACGAGCTCAAGTGAGATATTCAGCTCGTGAGGACCCACATATAACACATACTGAAGGATCCCAAGAGATTTAGGAATTCTTTGTGCGCTCATTAATAGCCAGGTGGTATCATATATCTGTCATTTATTATCCGAGATAACTGGAGTGTATTTATTCTGTTATCAAATCATATCCCAATGTAAATGGGAATAATCTGCATTAATTATATACCATTTATATAATTATGCGGTTTATTTACGGATGACCCAAACCTATCCATGGAATTCCCCTCTAAATACTAGGAATGTTGGACAGGGAAAGGGGATCATTTTTTTGTATTACCGAAACTCTGCAAAAATAGAGAGAGAAAGAGTAATAATATTGACTCGCGGACTAGGTGGATTTTAACTACTCAACCACGTAAAATTTATGTGATTTTGAGTGAATGCTTGATATTTCATTGTGGTTTACAATGTAGCACTAATCTACCCATTTTATTTCTTAATATACTGTTGGGGAAAAATCGTGTCAACATTTAATATATAAAAATATTTAATATTAATTAGTTAACTTATTTTTAAATTTGAATTTGAATGTGAATCTTTTAGAGAATATATAATTTTTTTTAAAAAAAGATCAAACAACAAAAATATCATATTTTAAAAGATATATTTCTAAATAATAGAAAAGATCGATATTTTTTAATTAACCCATTAAAAAACATATTCAAAATTCGAATTTTAGGAAAAAAAATTCATTGCAAGCCGTGGCCAAAGCCTGAAAATTTAAGAAAACATCTTCGCAAGTCGTAGCCAAAGCCCAAAATTTTAAGAAAAAATAATCACAGGTCACGGCCAGTGAAAAAGTGGCCGCGGCCAGAGCCCGAAAAAAAGAATATAATAAAATTTTATTTAATTTTTCAATCCAAAAACATTTTCTAAATAATTTTTACCATGTTTTATATCAAATAAAGCATTTATAAAAATTAAATGCATTAAAAACATAACAAAATAACCCAAATTTACTAATAATCACATAAGAATCAATATGCGTAATAAAAAATATGAAATCTATCCAACTATTCAACATATCATATAATTCAATTTTACCATGTTCATGCATGAAAATAAAGATTACCAAATGTACTGAGGCCAGTTGTTCGGAAAACTTATACAAGATCTTGTTTATTTTCATGTAGATCTTATATTGAACGAATTAATATAAGAAAACCTAAAATATGTGTCTAAAATTGAATTCAAACTGAAATAATGATATGAACACATACATTATACACAACGAAATGATAGAGTCCTTCTGTTTCTCTAACCCTTGTATCCCTTCTGTCGTCAGTGTTACCAAGAAACTGAACCGTTCTTCAATTTTCTTCATAGCCTTCCAAAGTATCCTTAGAATCACCAAGACTAGGGTGAACAATTCTCAACACATGAGATAGATACAGAGAGAAGTAGAGAAAATAATAATGAGGCTTAGAAAATGACTTATGTTTGTAGAGTAAATCTAAAACCTACTAGATCTTCTAATATTCTCATAAACTTGTGTGTCTGTCATCTATTTCAACTCTCACTTAGCATTCCTTTTATAGACTCAATTAGGTCATTTATTTAATTAAAAAATCAATAAAATAATAACCAATTTTCAACTCTAGGATGAAATTCTCATGGGCTTTAGGCCCGTGAAATTTCCCATTTAATTATAAGCCCATTGGACATAAAATCAAGGCATGTATTATTTTCTATTGAATTAATTAGTTAAATAATTATTTAAAAACTTTATCAAATTAATTATTTATAATTTGAACATTGATTTAAAATCATTTATTAATTTAGACACTAATTTCTCTTAATTAATAAATATGCCCTAATTTCTCTAAATTACATAACTCTGTGAAACTATCCAAAATTGACCTAGTCAACTTTGATAATTAAATCAATTAATTGAGACTATCAAGATGATTTTAACCAAGGTACAGTGGGGACCATGGGCCTATGAAATCAAGGTCCAATAAGTTATCATAAATCTAACAAATAAATTTACTAACTTATTAATTCCGAATGACTCCACTAAAGAATCGAAATTGCATTCTTGAATTCATTGAACACTCTATAAAAAATATAGACACATTATTAATTATCCATTGTTACAACCATAATTGTCACTCAATCCTCTATAGACGGTCTATGGTGAGATGGAACTAAAATATTATATTACCTCTCATTGTATTTTATCCTTAAAACACTTATTTCCTTGTAAATGATATTTCAGTAAACTAATATTAATTACTGAAATAAGATCTCTATCATTTAGCACCATGAACCAAACTAAAAGGAAACCATTGTTTCACTTCTTCATCAGAAGCTATAGATGTTCATATCTATGACTAACACTCCCACTCAATCATACTACTGAGTTCCCAAGATGTAAGTATTGGCTAGTCCGTAAGGTAAGCTGGTAACGAACAAGTCAAAGAACTCAAATAATACAATCAGTTAGAACACTAACCACTCAGAATTGAGATTGAATTGAATTATGGTCAACTATATGATATGACAAGAATAGATAATAATAGTATGTTTACTTATCCTATCAACTGTCAATATCGGTCCAGTCCAATGTAACAAATATATATGATCTTATCTACTTTGATAATGTTCTGGAAAGAACATAACACTGAGATGTGTAAGTAGATCATATCGTAGATTGGCAAGTCATTGTAATTCCTGTGCACTGACTAATCTTAGGACTAATTTATGTTTGAACCTATAATCATATTTATATTCCACTTTGATTACGTCACTATAAATACGATTAGCTATATGCTAGGGATTTAATAGAAGTTTATATTAAACAAATAATCATGAAAAGAAAACATGTGAGCAAAGTGATTGACCAAGTAAAATATTGACTTCTATTCTTTTATTTATAATAAAATGAGATTACAAAGAAAATGGTTTTAATTAGGGCAAAAAACCCCAACAAATTCCCACTTGCACTAATTGAAACTAATGCCTTAATTCTACTAATCTCATTTCCTTGATATGCTTATCAAATGTTGCTTCTGGTAGTGTCTTTGTAAACAGATTCGCAAGATTGTCTAAAGTTGCAATCTTTAAAACGTTTACATGTCCCCTGGCCACATATTCTCGAATTATGTGATACTTCCTTTCTATATACTTATTCCGCTTGTGACTTCGAGGTTCTTTCCAGTTGGCTATAACTCCCGTGTTCTCACAAAACAACACAAGGGGTTTATCCATTTCTGGAATAACATCAAGATCTTAATAGAACCTCTTTAGCCAGAATATTTCCTTAGCTGCTTTAGACGCTGCTATGTACTCAACCTCCATGGTGGAATCTGAGATCGCAAACTACTTTACGCCTCTCCATATCACAGCTCCAGCCCCAAGAGTAAACAACATTCTAGAAGTAGACTTCCTGTCATCGACATCATTCTGAAAATCTGAATCGATGTAGCCTACAGGGCTCAGAACACCACCCTTATAGACTAACATATAATCACTAGTTTGCCTTAAATAGTTCAGGATATGCTTAACTGCTAACCAATGTTCCGGTCCTGGGTTTGATTGTTACCTGCTCACTACTGCCACTGCATTGCAGATATATGTTTTGGTACACAATATAGCATACATCATACTTTCCAACTGAAGATCCATACGAAATTTTTCTCATTGCATCTTCCTCTTCAAGAGTATGGGGACACTGCTTCTTTGAAAGATGAATTCCATGGTGGGACGACAGACGTCCTTCCTTGGAATTTGTCATTGAGAAACGTTCAAGCACTTTATCTATGTAAGCTACTTGAGAGAGAGTTAAGAGTTTGTTCTTTCTATCCCTAATAATCTGGATACCTAGAACATAACTTGCTTCACCCAAACCCTTCATCTGGAATTGAGTGTTCAACCAATTTTTCACTCTAACAATTTCTTAACATTGTTTCCAATTAGTAACATTTCATCTACATAAAGAACCATGAATACCACTATTTGATTTCCTTCAGTTGGTAAACACAAGGCTCGTCAATATTTTGTTCAAAGCCATATGTTTTAATTATTTCATCAAACCAAAGGTTCCAAGAACGAGAAGCTTGCTTAAGTCCATAAATGGACCTATTCAACTTGGAAACTTTCTTTCTTGTCCAGCTACTATAAATCCTTCTGGTTGATCCATATAAATGACTTTGTCAAGCTTCCCATTAAGAAAAGTTTTTTTGACGTCCATTTTCCAGATCTCATAGTCGAGAGCGGCTGCTATGGAGAGGAGGATGCGAATGGATTTGAGCATGACTACCAGATATAAAAGTTTCCTCATAGTCCACTCCTCTTTGGGTATAACCCTTTGCCACTAATCGAGCTTTATAAGTTTCGATATTTTAATTAACACCTCGTTTCTTCTTGTAGATCCACTTGCACCCAGTGGCCCTAAAGTCACTAGGTGCTTCCACTAGATCCCAGATGGAATTTGAGTGCATGGACTCCATTTCCTATTTCATGGCTTTGAGCCATAGTTCCTTTATAGGGCAAGCAGTTGCCTGTTTGAAAGACAACAAATGATCATCACTAGTGTCATCAACAACCATATTGCTTTCACCATCCAAACCATAGAGAACTGCGTTCCTAGAATCCCTCCCACTATAATGAGGCTCTGTGACTATTTGCTCAGGAACAGTGGTACTTTCTTCATTTAAATTAACTTGCGTCGATTGGGCAAGAAGAGTGGGAATTTCATCATCAACTTGCGTTGATGATGATGGAACATTGGTTGGAGTCAATTCTTTAACCGTCTCCTCTAAAACTTCTTCGTTGTGTGGTTTGAAGTATTGGACATAGTTATTTTTCGAAAAAGTAGCATTCGTAGAAGTACACACTTTCTTTTCTAAATGACTATAGAAAAGTCCACCCCGAGTACCTTTAGGATTGCCAACAAACATGCAAACTTCTGTTTGCAGTTCTTTCATTCCTTCTTTTTTCCCCATGACGTGGGCAGGACACCCCCATATTCTATAATGGCATAAACTATATTCACGACCATTCCAATGTTCTAAAGTTATTTTGGGGATTGATTTGGAAGACACGACTTTGAGAATGTCGTTTGCAGTTTCAATTGCATGTGCCCAAAACAAAGTTTGTAGAGTTGAGTAACTAAGCATGCATCTAACCATTTCCAATAAAGTTATGTTTCATTGTTCTGCTACACCATTTTGTTGCGGAGTACCCGGGGCAGTATGTTTTGATAAAATCTCAATTTCAGTTAAATGATCTTGGAACTTTATATCCAAATATTCTCCACCCCTATTAGATCGCAAGATCTTCAACGTTTTACCTAATTGGTTCTAAGCCATAGCTAAGAATTCCTGAAACTTTGAAAATGTTTCTGATTTCCCATGCATTTGGTAATTACATGAGTATATAGAGTAATCATTAGTGAAAGTGACGAAATACTCAAAACCACCCCTGGCTTGTACATTCAAAGGTACACAAACATCTGAATGAACAAGTCCAAGTCGTTCCTTGGCCCTATCACCCTTTGCAGAGAATGGACGCTTGGTCAGTTTTCCTTCTAGACAAGATTCACAGACAGGTAATTCACCTAAAGTGAGTTCCCTCAAATGCTCGTCCTTTGTAAGTCTTTGAATCCTATCATAGCCAATGTGACCTAGTTTGAAATTCCATAAATACGTCATGTTATCGTTATCGATCTTTTGTCGTTTATTAGTTCTAGGTTTACCTACTTTGAATAAATTATTGTTAAGAGCGACGTGTTTGTTAGGTCGTAGAATATAAACCCCGCTTTCGAATCATGCAAAACAAAATTGTGATCCATTGAAAGAAATAGATATATTAGAACATGTGAAAGTCATAACAAATTGTTCTAATTGCAATATGGACACTGAAATTAAATTTCTACTAAAATCTAGAATAAAAAATACATCATTTAAAATTAAAAATTTATTTTTGAACTTCAGACGAGTTCTTCCTCTTGCTTGGACCGCAACGAACGCTCCGTTCCCAACTCTAAGCTTTAGGCCGCCTTCATTCACTTCCACCCACGATTCAAGAAGCTCTAAAGAGTTACAAACATGGATAGTATATCCAGAATCAACAATCCATACAGATTTATTATTCTCTAAGACACATGTTTCTAAGATATATGAACTATAATCATTACCTTTGTTTTTAGCTGCTAGAAACTTGGGACAATCCTGTTTCCTATGCCCCTTCTCTTTGCAGTGAAAACATTTACCTTTACCTTTATTTTTTTTATTGTTCTTCCCCTTAGGCGTCTATGCATTTGGTTGTGCACTCGTCTTTGCAGCCTTTGTAGGCTTGGGGTTGTTGTTTTGTCCACCTTTCCTCTTGTTTCTAGCTTTCGAAGACAAAGTTGGGTTAGCTTCAGCCTTAGTTGGATCAGCAGCAACATCAGTAGTCTTATTTTCTCCTCCTTTACTAGGTCCACCCATGATAGACTCAAAAGTCTAAAGCTCGTTCATGAGCTGCGTCAGACCATAGTTGAGTTGATCACAAACGTGTGAAGATGGTGTCATCCATGCATTGGCATATTTCTTGGTTGTCTCAAAACGACTCTGCATTGAAATGGAACCAAACATGTCTTGGAGCTGATCCATGATTTTGTAGGCCGTCTCGACAATCTCCATCTTTGTCTTGAGAGTGTCAACCGTACTTCTTGACATGTAGTACCACGCCTTGCTATTACTCGCCTGCCAATGCTCATACTTATCCCTTACAGACTTGGGAGCTCCTTTAGCTTGAACTTTTGGGGATTCCTCAGTCATGACGAACTCGACGTTGTCACCAATCAACACAATGTTGATGTTTTGCTTCCACTTAAGGAAGTTATATCCAGTGATTTTCTCCATCGAAAGTTGAGAAAGGATGAGAGTAGAGACAGCCATACTAAAATCTACAAATTATCAATAAAATAGAAATCAATCACTTTTGCTCAATAAAACATCTATTCACACAAAATTTCAAGAAATAGCACAACATATACCAAAAACATGTAAGATATGGTCAAAGATACCAAAAACTATCATATCTTTATTTCTTTAGGTTTTTAACTATTCTATGATATCGTTGTCCCGGTTGGCGAGAGTCAAAAAAATATCATTAGTTAAATAGAGTTGTAAACTCATTTAATAATGGGCACCATTATTAACCTTGACCCACGGTTTCGATAATCAATAGATTTAGTCGTAGTTGTCACCATAGGAGTGAGTCTAGTAGAATTTGACCTATAATTATCTATCTTTCAAAATTTAACCTTGTCAAAATAACTAATGAACACCTTCCATAGAGGACGAATTAAAGCTTCTCGAGGCTCTATTAAGCTATTGACCTTGTTAAACCAACAGTAGAGATCGAATATAATTCTTAAAATATGCTCATTATAAAAATTAAAAATAATATTTTTATTATTTATTTTGGAGAATTAATGACTATGGTTCTCCAGAAAATTGAAAAAGTTAAATTTTCAAAAAACAAAAGTCCTATCATTTTCTATTAATTCTAACGTGTCACATTGAAATAAATTCAATTAAATTAGAATTAATTGGTTGCTAATCAATATTTAGGTTTAACTAATATAATGAACCTATACAATTAAGTCCAACTCAAGCAAATGGACCTTAACAATTGGGCTTGCATGGAGGAGGACTAGGTCCAGTATGTCGTTCCCACTACTAAGGCCCCCATTCTTCCATACAAGGTCCGAAAGACTGGAATTTAAACCTTCGTTTTATTAATTTATTAGACCCACTATAGTCATGCAAAGCAAATGAGCCTTCACAAGTGGAACCACCCATAAGAGAGGAATTTAAACTTTACTTTTTCTAATGGGCTCAAATAAAACCTATCATTTTATGAACATTTTATTTGGCAAAATCCATTTATTTAACAAGCATATGGGACACTATATGAATCTAAGCCCAATTGCAAAAATATCACATATATTGCAAACATACATGTTATAATTGGATGGGCCTAGTCATGTTACTATATGAGCAAGTTTATGCATTTTTGCAAAAATACCACAATTTATTTCATTTGCGAAAATACCATAATTAATTTTCTAGAATTTATCCAAAATTTGAATTAATTAAATTTTTGCAAAAATAAGTCAATTTAAATAAAATTTATCAACAATTAACCATAGTTAATTTAAATTTCATTTATCAACAATCAACTTGGTTTAGGTTAATTTGAAAGAAAAAAATAATTTAATTTAAATAGGATTTATCAAAAAATAACCAAAGTCAATTTAAATCCCATTTATAAAAATATATATTTTATTAATTGGTTGAAAAAAATATGATATTTTTCAAAATTTAACCAATTTTAAAATCAATATCATCTGGTATTTTTTAAAAAAAATATCTTAAACAGTTAAACAAATTCAAATATATAGTCAACAAATTTTCAATTTTCAAATTATTTAAATATTAAAATCTATAGAATAATCAAATATTATATTTTCAAATAAAATATTTCAAAAAAATAATCAAGTATTTAAAAAATATCTGTGATATTTGATAACTTAATTATAATATTTTAGTATATAAAAATATTTAAAATTAATTAGTTAATTTATTTTTAAGTTTGAATTTGAATTTTTGTAGAGAATGTCTATTTTTTAAAAAAAATAACAAACAACAAAAATATCATATTTCAAAAAAGATATTTTTAAATAATAGAAAAGATTTGATTAACCCATTAAAAAATACATTCAAAATTCGAATTTTAGGAAAAAAATTCATCGAAGGTTGCGCCCGGTAAAAAAATGGTTGTGGCTAGAGCTAGAAAATTTAAGAAAAAATCTTCGCAGGCCGCTGCCTTAGCACAAAATTTTAAGAAAAATCAATGGCCGGTCGCGGCTTGTGAAAAAGTGGCCGCGGCCAGAGCCCGAAAAAAAAATTAATAATTTTTATTCCAAAAACGTTTTCTAAATAATTTTTAACATGTTTTTTGATCAAGTAAAGCATTTATAAAAATTAAATGCATAGAAAACACAAACAAAATAACCAAAATTTGCTAATAATCACATAAGCTTCAATATGCGAAATAAAAGATATGAAATCTATCCAATTATTCAACATATCAAATAATTCAATTTTTACAATGTTCATGCATGAAAATAAATATCACCAAAGGCTCTGAGGCCAGTTGTTAGGAAAACTTATACAAGATCTTGTTGTTTTCATGTAGATATTATATTAAACGAATTAATATAAGAAAACTTAAAACATGTTTCTGAAATTGAATTCAAACATAAATAATGATAAGAACACTTACATTATACATGATAGAGTCCTTCCTTCTGTTTCTTTAACCCTTGTATCCCTTCTGTCGTAGAGTATTATCAAGAAACTGAACCGTTCTTCAATTTTCTTCACAGCTTTCCAAAGTATCCTTAGAATCACCAAGACTAGGGTGGACAATTCTCAACACATGAGATAGATACAGAGAGAAGTAGAGAAAATAATAATGAGGCTTAGAAAATGACTAATGTTTGTAGAGATAATCTAAAACCTACTAGATCTTCTGATATTCTCATAAACGTGTGTGTCTGTCATCTATTTTCAACTCTCACTTAGCATTCCTTTTATAGACTCAATTAAGTCATTTATTTAATTAAAAATCAATAAAATAATAGCCAATTATCAGCCCTAGGTCGAAATTCTCATGGGCTTTAGGCCCGTGTAATTTTCCATTTAATTATAGGCCCATTGGACTGAAAATCAAGGTCTGTATTATTTTTTATTGATTTAATTAATTAAATAATTATTTAAATCCTTTATGAAATTAATTATTTATAACTTGAACCTTGATTTAAACTCTTTTTTTAATTTAGACAATAATTTATCCTAATTAATAAATCTGCCCTAATTTCTCTTTTCTTCTCTAAATTACATAACTCTGTGAAACTATCCAAAATTGACCTGGTCAACTTTGATAATTCTATTTGATAATCAAATCAATTAATTGAGACAATCTAGATGATTTTATCCAAGGTACAGTGGGGACCATGGGCCTATGAAATCAAGCTCCAATAAAGTATCATAAATCTAACAAATAAATTTACTGACTTATTAATTCCGAGTGACTCTACTAAAGACTCGAAATTGCACTATTGAATTCATAGAACGCTATATAAGCAATATAAATATGTTATTAATTATCTATTGTTACACCATAATTGTCACTCAATCCTCTATAGACGGTCTACGATGAGATGGGACTAAAATATTGTTTTACCCCTCATTGTATTTTATCCTTAAAACACTTAGTTCCTTGTAAATGATATTTCAGTAAGCTAATATTAATTACTAAAATGAGATCTCTATCATTTAGCACCTTGAACCAAACTAAAAAGAAACCATCGTTTCACTTCTTCGTCAGAAGCTATAGATGTTCATATCTATTATTAACACTCTCACTCAATTATACTACCGAGTTCCCAAGACGTAAGTACGGGCTTGTCCATAGGGTAAGCTGGTAACGAACAAGTCAAAGAACTCAAATAATACATTTAGTTAAAACACTAGCCACTTAGAATTGAGATTCAATGGACCTATGGTCAACTATATGATATGACTAGAATAGATAATAACGGTATGTTTACTTATCCTATCAACCATCAATATCAGTCTAGTCCGATGTAACAAATACATCTGATCTTATCTTCTTGGCTAATGTCCTAGAAATAACATAACACTGCGATGTGTAAGTAGATCATATCGTCGATTGGCAAGTTAGTGTAAATCTTGTGCATTGACTAATCTTAGGACTAATTTTTGTTTGAACACATAATCATATTTATATTCCACTATGATTACGTCACTATAAATACGATTAGATATATGCTTGGGATTTAATAAAAGTTTATATTAAACAAATAATCATGAAAATAAAAACATGTGAGCAAAGTGATTGACCAAGTCAAAAGTTGATTTCTATTCTTTTATTGACAATAAAATGAGATTAAAGAGAAATTGAGTTTTAATTAGGGCATAAAGCCCCAACAAATGCAACCCAATGAAAGGTGCAGGGGTGGCTGTATGATACTTGTGCCACCATTCTTGCAACCTATGATAAAACTGTTTTAAAAATATTTGAAAGTGCAAAGTAGGGACTTGATGTCCAACTGAGAAATGAAAAGAAATCCATGGTACTTGGAAGTGGTTGTACTGATGTATTCTTGAGTATTGGAAAGAAAGCGACCTTAACTAATGTTTTCTATGTTCCCCATATGACTAGAAGCATTAAAGTGGAAGTGTATTGAGTAAATTAGGTATCAAAATGAAGTTTGAATTTTGTAAACTCATTTTGACTATATTGGGTACTTTTCTAGGAAAGGGTTATTCATGTAATGGGATGATCAAACTTTGTTCTCTTGATAATGACAATAGTTATATGGCATCAAATTCTTGTAATGTAATTTATTCTAGATCTATTACCTTGTGGTATAATAGATGTAACGACCCAAATTTACTAATAAGGCTTAAGGGCCTTGATTAGAGTGTCGGGAGGGCATAATTGGAATATATGTGATTTAATGATTAAAAGTATGCTATATGACTATTTGAATATCTGAGATGCATGATTATGTGTATTAGTATGCATGTAGGCCCTTATTAGGTTAGAAAGGGCATAATTGTAATTTTGGCCCGTTAAGGGCATAACTATATATATGTGATAAATTGTCGAGACCACATTATTATATGGATATACTTGTAATCTGTGATTCGAGACGATCCTAGTGAGCAGGATAGCGAAAAAGTCACGGCGGGGATTTATACCCGGCTCGGGGCGAGCCAGGGGGTATTTCTAGGAATTTAGAGAATATATTGGGGTTAATTTTGATATTGAGGAATATAATTGGTGATTAATTAGGTATCGGGAAGTAAGCGGAAAATAATAGAGACACTCGAGGAATTAGCAAGAATTGGGTGAAATGACCAAAATACCCCTAGGTGGATTAAAGGAGTTAGAATTAAAGGGGAGGGTATTGTGGTCATATGGGCTTATAAAGGATAGGCTTAACTGAGGCTTTATGTTTAGTGAAACTTGTAGAAAGAAATAAAAGTCTAAAGGAAAGAAAAAGAAAGAAAAAGAAGAAAAGAAAAGGGGATTGGAAGTCTACTCTTTTCTCTCTCTCGGTTCAAGTTGCTTCACCATCTCTTGAGGATTTTTGGGGCAGAAACTTAGGGAGAATCAGAGCAGAAGCTTAAGGTTAAGGTCTTTGATCTGGCTAGAGGAATTTTCAGGGATTTAGCAAGAACAAACTATCCAGTTGAGGTAAAACTTTGAGGTTTACTTTGGTTTCTGGTTTTGATGTTGAACTAAGATTTCTAAGCTGTATTTGGTGGGAATTCTAGGGAATTCAAGCCAAGGGTTTGAGGAGGAGTAAGCCAAGGAGGTTTAGAGGCTGACCTAAGGTCGAATCTCCATTGAAGGTATGAAATTCAAGCTTTAAACTCTGAGGTTTTGGTTGTTTTGCTGAAGTTTCTGAGTTTGAGGTTCAACCATGGTGACTTTTGAGATTAAGGGTGCATGTGTTTAAGTTTTGTATGGTTGGGATGCTTGGGATGAGTTAGACATGTTAGTGAGCTTGATGCTAGGTTTGGTGGAAGTTTGGAGAAGTTTTGGTAAGGTTTGGCTCGGGGAAAGTCGAAGGAGGGAAAAACAACATTTGTTGTTCTGTGACTAGCGTTAGCCTTTGGGAGCTGTAGCGCTAGTCCAGGTTATCTGGGTGTTTTTGGGTTCTGTTTGTAGCCCTGTAGCGCCCTCCAAAGAGTGATGTAGTGCTACCTTGCTTCCATAAAGGGGTTTTTGAGTTATTTTCAAGGGTTTTTGCCCGGGGGTTCGGGGTTTGATTCCACCACCCCGTTTGGTGGAATTGGGGCTTTCTGAGGGCTCCGGATTGGTCCCGAGGTTAGGTTTTGGACTTGAGGTTTGGTGGTGATTCTGACCTATGGTTGTGACTAGGTGTGCGCTAGGGCTCAAGAGGGATCATGCTCAAAGATCAAAGTGAACAAAGCTAGCGAATTTAAAGGTAAGAAAACTGCACCCGGTTATATGTTTATGATGGGACTAAGTGCTCCCGATATCTGTATAATGTCATAGATGGTATTATGCCATGGGACATGTGATAAATGGCCTAAGGGTGCCGTATACAATATTTGCATATAGGCGCTGGCTTGGCCACTGGTAGCCGAGGACAGCTTAATATTCATTGAGCTCGATTTAAGCGGGCCGGAGTCAGTGGGATAAACAGAGGGTGCAGCCTAAGGGCGCTAACCCTAGTTACCATTTGTGAATTGATTATTGATATGAGATGATATGTTTGGTATGCTGAATACTTGGTTATCATAAATGCTTACACAATTGAGAACATGTTTATGTGATATGAGATATTGGATTGTCTGTTGATTGTTTATGCTCTGTTATTGTCTTTTCTTGCTGGGCCTTGGCTCACGGGGGCTACGTGGTGCAGGTAAAGGCAAAGGCAAGTTAAACCAATCCTGAGAGGGAGAGCGTCGCGGTTGAATGTACATAGTCAGCTGTTCGGTCACCATGGCCGAGGAGTGGATCAGGACAAGGAATGCCTAACAGTCTGTTTTGCCTTAGAATGGCTAATTACTGTATTTAAATCTTGAATCTTTGTAAATGGTTCTAATCTTATTATTTTTGGGATCCCGTGTAAAAAGAAAATGTTATTTATAAGAAATGCGGCTTTTGAGACCAAAATCTTTTAACCCTAGTTCCATTATAGTTTCAGTAACACGTTTTTAACTAAATGACTTGATTAGCGAGTCTAGCACTTTTATAAACACACAGTGTAACGGTCTTGGCTATCCAGGGCGTTACAATAGACTTGCTAATGTTGGTTATAGAACAATTAAAAGAGTTGTTAAATGTGGATTGCTTAATTGTGATGTGAATGAGCATGATAAATTTGAATTATTTGTAAAATCTAAAATGGTAAAGATACATTTTCCAAGTGTTGATAGACGTTCGAGCTTGCTATATTTAATACATAGTGATTTATGTGAATTGAATGACATCTTGACTAGAGGAGAAAATAGATAGTTCATGACTTTTATAGACGATTTCTCTAGGTATACTTATGTGTATTTGCTTAAGAGTAAAGGTGAGGCATTTAATGCATTTAAAATCTATAAAGCCGAAGTAGAAAAACAATTGGAAATGAAAATAAAGACTCTTAGAAGTGATAGAGGTGGTGAATACTTTTCAAATAATTTTAATGTATTTAGTGAACAACATGGAATTATACATGAATGCACTACACCATAGACTCCACAGCAAAATGGAAATGCTGCAAGAAAGAATATGACTTATATTGAGATGAATAAGTCTATGCTTTTACATGCTAAATTGTGTTATAATTTGTGGGGTGAAGCTTTGCTTGCTGTGTGTCAGATATTGAATCGAATTCCTACAAAAAAAAAAAACAATGTGTCTCCATATGAGTTATGGAGTGGAAAGAAACCTAACCCGAGCTATGTTAAAGTGTAGGGGTGGCTTGCTTATTGCAAGAGCACGGAGCCTAAAAGGACCAAGTTGGGTCCAAGGGCTGTAAAGTGTGCATATGTAGGCTATGCCTATAGACTATTAGACATGGAGTCTAATGTGATAATTGAATCAAGAGAAGTAGAGTTCTTTGAGAATATGTTATATTGTGATAGCAACTCTAAAAAACCTACAGGTGTTGGAGAATCTCATCGAGAGAAATATCCAAAGGTTGATGAGCCACCTATATTTCCTTGGAGAAGCGAAAGGCTTAAATATTTGGGATCAATTGAGAAATGTTCTCAAGTAGAGATACTCTACGGTAGACTTGAAGAAGTCACATGGAAATTTCCTATGGTTCTTCAAGTTGAGGATGATCCCAGAATGTACCAAGAAGCAATGTCTTCGAGAGACTATATGTTTTGGAAGGAGGTAATAAATAATGAGATGGATTCAGTTATATCAAATCACACATGGGAATTGGTAGACCTTCCCCAAGGTTGAAAGCCAATTGGGTGCAAGTGGGTATTTTGGAGGAAATATCATACCAATGACACATACAAACTCTAAAAGTTAGATGAGTAGCTAAAGAGTTTAAACAAAAGGAAGGAATCGTTTATTTTGACACATCTGCACCGGTTGCTAGGACAACCATAATAAGAGTTTTGTTTGCCTGATCATCAATATATAACTTTTATGCTCATCAAATTGATGTCAGAACGACAATCCTAAATGGAGATCTCACTGAGGAGATCTATATGGAACAACCAGAAGGTTTTGTTCTAAAGAGAAATGAACATAAATGGTGTGGGCTTGTTGAATCATTGTATGGATTAGAACAAGCACCGAAACAATGACGTGAGCAGTTGATAAAGAATTGTTTCTAATGGATGTAGACACAATACTGCAGACAAGTACTTATACTCTAAGACTTGTGATGGCTATGTCATCTTGGTGTGTCTATATATTGAGGATTGTTGATTTTGAGTAATGAGGTGAGAATCATAATAGAAACGAAGAGGTTTCTATCTTCCACTTTCTATATGAAGGATCTTTGAGAGGTCGATTGTGTCTTTGGTATAAAAGTGATAATAAATAGTGGGGGTTATGTCTTAAGTCAAGCTCACTTTGTTGACAAAGTGCTTGACAATTTTAGTAATCTAAAAAATCAAAGAGGCGAATACACCATTTGATTCAAGCATAAAGCTTGAAAATAACATTGGTAGAGTGGTTAGTAAACTAAGTAGGTTTACTAGGAATCCAAATATCAAACATTGGAAGGAAATTGAGAGAGTTCAAGGGTACCTTGAGAGGTACAAGAATCTAAGGTACAAGAATCTAAGCCTTCAATATTGAAAGTTAGATATTAAGTTTGGGCGATAATCTCTCCACAACTAGTTGGGTGTTTATACTAGGAGGAGGATATTTCATTGTGTTCTATACAAAATGGTGAATGAATTGTGTATTTTATTCATGTAAATAACATGCATTTATACAACATTAGAGAAACTAAACTAGGAAAGTTGGAGAGAAATTAGGAAACTAAAATAATTATAATTGACCCTAATTTCTAGCTAATATATTCTAACACTACAAGAAAAAACAGTATTCATAACACTTAAAAACTGCTAACTGGGACTATTGATAGCACTTCTGAAAATGCTAACATAGCCCCTGTTATTAAAAGTCCAGTCTTTTCTATAACAGTTTTTGAATGTTATGTTCGGTGTTATCTTAAACTATTCAATAACACATTTTTAGGTGCTATAATATTCAAATAATAACATTTAGATAGAGTTTTTGGTTATAAATTTGAAGTTTAATCTTGTACTTTTTTCATAACACTTTTCAACTGTTACATTTGATTATTTTGATAACATTTTTAGTTTGTTATATTATATAAACCATAACGATTTTTTACGCTTATAATATGTTTTTAAATCATAACATATAGTAATAAAATTTTAAATTTTATTTTGATAAGTATACTTATATGGTTTTTTTTTTAATTAAAAGATTTTCATTATTGTATTTTGATAAAAAAAAAATTTCAAAATTAATCATAAAATGTAATTATCAATAGATTGATAAACCATAAGTATTACATTAAACAATAACTAATTCAAACCATGAATGTGTCTACTTCATGAGATCTTAGTTCTAACTTGAGTTTGAAAGCATAACATAATAAAGTTTTATAATCTTGAACAATTTTTACTTCAAAAATGAAAAATAGAAACATTACAAGATACACAAAAGTAAACGAAACTTGCTCCATCCTTCAATTCATCATCCTTTGTGCACTTGTCTTTGTTGTGAGTCATTTACTTAGCTACAACAAAATTTAAATAATTAATGCTTCAACTTAAAGTTATAGTAAACTAAAAGAGTACATAAAAAAAGTTAATTACCTAATTATAACTTTATCTGCTGGCCATGCAATTATACTACCTATAGCATCTTCTATAGTAGACATAACTGTTGAAGGCCTCCACAGAAATGCATCATTCTTTCTCACAAGATCTATCCCCACTTTCATAGCACTAGGCCCAAGAGGAACATGGTGAACCTCATTCTTTGGGTCACTTGAAATAAAATAACCTTCTGCAACAATTTCTCCAGATCCAATCCAATCTAATATTTTGCATTTGGAGTCATTGATTTTAATGCATATATTAGTGAAATAACAACTATAATTGATACTACAACTCAAAATAATCCATACCTCTATAGGTGTTTGGCTAGAGTCAGAAAGTTTTAATGACAAATGTATGCCCCCAATCCCATCATAATAGAGAGGTACTTGCCAAGAAAGAGATGAGGTTAACCATACAATCTACAACACAAAAATTATTAGTGCTCACAGATTCATAAGTAAATTCACGACATAAAAAAATAAGCCTATAAACAGAACCAATACAGGGGAATATTTATCCCCAAGAGATTAAAATGGCCATGGCACTCACATGGCTTCAACAATAGTTGGGTATTTTTAGTTAATAAAATATAAAATATTAAATAGATCTTAATAAATACCTAAACTATAGCCACTATAAAGAAAAAATAAACTTCATTCACACAAACCAAAAGAAACACAACTAATTGGGCTTCACTCAAAGACACATAGATATTGAATAAAACATTTCACAAATCCAAATTTTTAGACAATCAACCCGAGCTCTGATTTAATTTTTTTAATAATTGTCTACTCAAACTACTATTCACTAATCTCATAAAACTGTATTGCATTATTATTATTATTTGAAAAACAGAGAAGAAGATAAGACAATGTTAGCAGCATATACATATGTATGTATACGTTTTAGTATTGTTATTATTATTTGAAACTCTTGTTTTAGTGCGTACAAAATATATTTAAAAAGAAAGTCACCGCCCCTATAAATGTGCACAGCAAGCAAGAAAATCAGAAAATAAAAAAAAACATAAATATATATTATTACATATATGGTGTATTCATATATCCACTTGATATCTTTTTGATAATTTTGTGTAGTGATGAATGTTGATAATGCTATAGTTTGTGCTAATATAACTAGTTTTACTCAGGGTTGTACAGCAACAGTGCTTCTAGTATGGACTGATGGTGCTGAAAATTTCTTTGCACAATGTGCAAATGTGGGGGACTCAGCATGTGTTATGAAGTACGTATCATGTTATTTTTGTCTTCCTTAAATATATCCCTGTAAAATTAAAATATCATGAACCAACCCAACCAGCAATGAAATTCAAATAAATCACAAACTCAGAATAAACTTAAGCAATTGATGAAACACATTAACGCACAAATGATCATGACAATGAACTTATGATGTTTTAATACAGTTTAGTAACTACTTTCACGTATCATGTTATTTTTGTCTTCCTTAAATATATCTCTGTAAAATTATTATTGTTTAATACTTATTAGATGTGGTCCAAATATAATTATAGAAGTACCTGCATTGTAATTTATACCAGCAGCATGATAATTTATACTGAATATGTTTAATTGTAGCAGTGCCAATGGGAAACCGATTAAGATGACGGAGGACCATAGAGTAGTTAGTCATACTGAATGACTGAGAATGGAAGAAAGAGGAGAGCCACTGAGAGATGGGGAAACACGATTATGCGGTACTTAAACTTCATTTTTTTGTTTTTGGACAACCATAATCTTAAATAAAGAAGTAGTCACTTTTTGCCTCTTCTTCAGGCTTGAATCTTGCTCGGATGCTTGGAGACAAGTTTCTTAAAGAGCAAGATGCTCAGTTCAGTTCAGAACCATTTTATATATTGGTTCTAGTCTTTGTACTATTAGAAGGGATAATGGTTTTTGTACACAGTTATAGACAGACAATTTCCTTCATGTTTATGTTTCTGGATCATAATTTTGATTATATTTTCTAATATAAATTTCTAATTCTATTGTGACTATCAGTTTTTCTCTTTCTTTCCTTTGTGCCTAAATATAGTGAGGCTTGGACTCTACTTTGACTCTCAGATGATTCTCTTCTATGGATGAATATTCTGCTGAACTATAAAGGTGTGATTTAGTTTGGTTTTAGTATTTTAGCAGCTGACTATATAAGGTGTGATGCAACTGTAGTGGTCAAGATGTATATGAATTATAATGGGTTTCTTTTTATTAAATCCATAATAGTCTGTAATCTTGTAAACAAACTGATATAGAAGGCTTTCAAGATTGTAATGTGGATTGATATTCAGCAATAAAGAAAGTGGCTATTTCATTCAAATTCTCTTCTTCTTCTCACCTCTGTTTTTTAATTTTCTCTGTCTAAAGTTCTATAAGATTATTCTTAAGCTATTTGATCAATTGTATTTGATTAAGGATTCACAACACTATCAGCAGAGATGATTATAGTTATAATCATTTTGATCCATTTGCACTCAATACTTGTTATGCACATGTATTGAAGATCAAGTTAAAGTTTGAGCTAATGGGCCACACCGTTAATTGTTTTACGATGAGTAGTAGTTTGAGGAGTAAGAACCCATTGATGAGTATATATAGAGAGAGATAAGATAGAAATATAATATTACTGAGAAAAGCTCCTATCTATCAATACAAAATGGGGCTGAAAATGCAACTTATTCATTGTCTTACTCCAAAGGTAACAATCTCAAAACCAAATTCCATGATACCAGTTCACTAACATTTATTCTCTTCTATACTGAACTGTGAATATACATTTGTTTTGGATGGATCCACTAGATATTTTGAATCAAATTTTGAGGTGCAAATGCTGTATATTTATTTATTTTTGATTTTGTAGTAATCATAATTTGTAGGTACGTATGAATAGCATTCAATCATTGAGAAAGAAGAATCAAAGGGTCAAAAATGGAAAATGAAGCTAGACTGTTATCTTATGTTCTTCTGGACCACTTGAAAACATATTATCAAACGAATAGGGTCCACTCTTATGGAATTATCAATCTGTCTGTACTAGACTACATTGGTTTTTTAAAACTATATATAGTTACCATAGCGTTATTAAGTACCGTTATGACTTAAAATAATTAAGTAAAAGGAACATGTTAATTTCTTTAGTTCTTTTCTTTACTTTCCATAAAAAAAAATAAAAAGGAACATGTTAACTTCTTTAGTTCTTTTCTTTATTTTCAATGTATGCATTTGTTTTTCATATGCTAGAACTACTTTTTTTGGTATTCTACAAGACTTGCACTTAATATATAAATTTTAAACAGGAAAATATCCAGAGAATTTTCTCATAAATAGTACTTTTGTTAATGGGATGTTACTCTTTCTTTTGTATTTGGTTTTTGATGTATATATTCAAACTAAAAAATTTTATGTACTGGCCTTGCACTAAAAAATGTTTTACATTTTATTACCCAAGTTTTTGAATTGCAAG
Organism: Humulus lupulus; assembly: GCF_963169125.1. Classification (NCBI taxonomy): domain Eukaryota; kingdom Viridiplantae; phylum Streptophyta; class Magnoliopsida; order Rosales; family Cannabaceae; genus Humulus; species Humulus lupulus. Next base: position 150,007,683 of record NC_084802.1, on the reverse strand, counting down.
AGGTTATTTCTATAATTATTCTAATATATTTCCCCACATGGGTTTCGATTCTACTTTCAAATTTCTATGGTTTTTGAAGTTTATTAGATTTACATCAAATAACTAACAAAAAATCAGAAAACATTCCAACCATATTTATTAACCAACCATCAATTATTATCAATTCAAAATATTCAATCAACACACAAGTTTTCTTCCTTATCTCGCCGCAGCACACAAATTTCTCAGAACCTACTTCACTAATACACACAAGTTCTCAACCTTCCGTTATCACCGCAACACACAATAATAATAATCTCATAACATGAATATCTAAGATATTCAAACTCCTCTAACATTTGCAAAGTATTTTAACAAAAATAAAAGAAAACATACCTCTTGCAAACTGCTGCAAATAAAGTTCCCTCCAATTTGAAATCCAATGAAGCCACTAAAATGAAAGCAAAATTACATACCAATTAATAAACTATCAACATCATTCGACCTTTAATTAGGAGTCATCATTAAAAAAAATTACATAATGAATACCTTGAAAGTGAAAAAATAGCCAAATGAACCAAACCTAGCTGAGATGAAAATATGAGTTCCCTTTATAAATGTCTCAGTTCCCTAAAGTTGCTTGTCTTCTTTTCTGAATTTCTGAAAGAGTTAAAGAAATTTAGAAACTTGTGTAGAGAACCCAATAAATCAAAAAGTCATGTCACAATTATCTCATATTGAAAGAACAACATGCTTATAAGATCAAAATAAAAATTACATGAACAAAGACATAGATATTATTTACATACTCAAATGATCATTGATTAAAAAATATAATAACCTCCTTTAGTTTCAAACGTATCATGATCACTCTTTTCTCAGAACATAATGAATCACACAAGACATTTGAACAAACTAATAAATCAATTTGAGATAGATATTGTAATAAATAACCTTTAGGATCTCATTCAGCAAAAAAAAAAAAAAAAAAAACCAATATATAGGATCTTAGAATGACAGTAAATATTCAATAACGTGTATTTTACAAGAGTAGCTGGATCTCGTCAAAACCAAAAGAAGGAAAGTAAAAGAAAAAGAAGATAACTTTTACATCATTTTTGGAAAAAGCCACAACACTATAATAAAAGATTGCGTTTCACAGAGTCAAGAAGTCTTTGGTATAGTCAAAGAAGCATACTAACTTAGGTGAGCTTTAGACAGTGTGCACTTCAATCAACCAACAATTGCTTTATTTATTTTTTTAAAATCACAAAAATAAAATCCAAAAGCTTTTGCTTAACATGGGTAGATGAGTGTGACACTACCAATGTTGGAAAGAGGTGTATTGAAGGGAAAAATGAAGCGAAGAGGAGATATTTGATTTGGATTCATGAACATAAGGCTAAAGGGAGAGTTAGTTGAGGCACATTAAAGGAGAAGGAAGGGGGCATGTGTTTTGGGGCAGGGTATACAGAGGTCCTAATAGTCCTCACCTCAGTGCACTTCTCTGACACTTCCCTGCCAAGTGACACCCTTCAAGAAAAAAAAGAAAAAGAAAAGAAAGGAGAAAGAAAAAAGTGCTTTCAAGTGAAACCAAACAAATCCATACCTCCTTGTAACCAATAGTTTTTCCTTTGCCTCCTCTCCTAACATCATCACTTACACTTATCTTAATGCCTCCTTACCACCCCCCAGCCAGTCTACTCCAGTCCAGCCCCAGCCTCCTTTCAATACCATTTTCCTAAGAATATATTTATAATTAATAGAAAGAGAGAGAAATAGGGATATCTTTGTTTCATTTAAAACAATTATTTTTTCCAAGAAAAAGAACTTTGGTCCAATCCTATTATATAAGAGAAAAGAAAAGTATTGTGTAGTAATAATGTTTGTATCAGTAAAATGCTCACAAATAATTGAACAAGTATGAACAATCTGTAATACGTGTAAGAGAATCATGTTACAAGCTCTAAATTTTATTCCACCTGTGACCAATTAATTTCCAGCAAAGCTATAAAAAATTTAAGGGTTCAAGTAATAAAAAATTTCTTTTAGTTGCAGTCACCTTGCAAGCAGTATCAAACCCAAAACTTATTGGGACTTCTTTGCATTTCAAGTCACCATCAATAGTTTTTGGACACTCAATCACCTGAGTTTTCAAATTCTTTCCCCTGGTTGAACAAAAGAAAAAAAACCAAACTGTGTTAAACAAACCAACGAAACAGCGTTAAAGGCAAGACTCCTGTAACCCTGTCGAACTGTTAGATAAAGAATCCCTAAATTCTATTTGGATGGGTCCCATACACTGATACAAGCACCTAAAAAATAGATGGATCCATGGATTACATGAATGACATATGAAGACAAATACAGGCAACGGTTCCATCTGCCAAGCAAGATTTTTCTAGAAAGAAAAAAATTAGTTATATACCTGAAATTCTCAGCAAGGAGGCAGGCATTTGTGTTCGAGTCATCCCCACCAATAACAAGAAGTCCATCCAAATCAAGCTTCGCGGCAGTATCTGCAGCTTGTTGAAACGAAAAGGAAAATCCATTTAAACAATTTATTATGAACTTAATGTGTCAATAAAACTTAACATGAAACTGTGAAGAAAGAAAAAAAAGTCACCTGCTCTGGAGTTTCAATCTTATCTCTTCCACTACATATCATATCAAAGCCACCCTGATAAAAGAAAATTTTCTCCAATCAAATACAATATCTTGGTTAAAATGCCAGCAGCCGCATGTATGAATTTTGTATAAATCACTAGAATAGAATGGATGCGCTATATCTTCTGAGCAAATTAGAACACTCAGAAGCAGCTATCTTTACACATGATCATGGACCTCCACTGCATAAATGACAAAACCAAACCATAGTCCAAACTCTCACTTGGTTTCTGTACGGGTAAATATATTCTGGTGTAAGTTCCACATACTTGTCCTTCATGATTCCAGCTGGACCTCCCCTGAAATCGTACAATACGCTGCCTTTAGCACGCTCCTGCAAGTAATCTACCAGGAAGCATAGAATGAATGAACTCAACCATACTGGACACTATTAACTACAAGAAAACGAATTATGATAACAAAAAATTCTCACCAAAAATTCCAGAAATGACATTGTGCCCTCTAGGTGCCTGGCCTCCCGACAAAACGACACCAATTTTCAACTTTTTCTGCGAATCGTTAGAGTCAAAATCGCTCGGCACCACCAAGGAAGATGGTTGGCTGAAAAGTTGAGGAAAAAGCTTTGCGATTTCATCTGAAAGCATAAAAAGAAAAACACAACCACATGAAAACGAGAAGCCGCAGAAATTTTTATTATTTAAAAAAAAAATTGCTATATCTTACTAAAACTAAGTCGAAACCTAAAAATTTCTTGGTTTCCTAATTTAACTATTTTTTGGCAATTTTTCCATCAACCAAACAAAGATTAGAAGTGTTCGTAACAGATCATAGTGTACAGAACCAATTTAATCGACGAAAAACTGTGGATCCAATACCTGGATTGCCAGCCACGGAACTAGGTGGTCCTTCGACGATCTTGAAGGGGTTTCTGAGCACGGTAGGGAGAGGGAGGGCGTGGTCGATGCGACTCGCCTGGACCTCGCTGTAGATGGAGGCAACTCGGCCTGTGGCCGGCGCCGGGATATCCCCGTTAGTAACCAATGCCGCAGCCATTTGTTTAGACCTAATAATACACAATATACCTCGGAGAGATCTTTCAGTGTAACTGAGTGAGAGAGTGTGGAGTGAGTCTTTTTGAGTGAGAGATGGAGGCTGAGAGAAAGGGTAACTTAGATTTAGGGAATTTGGCAGAAATTCATTTTGGCGCCTGAGTTTTATTCATATGGCGCTAAAAGATCTCTTCCGTGTGTTGTTAATCCCCACTTAATAATAGCACTTCTAAATATATGCTATTCTTTAATGTAATATATACTAAATATTGTTGTAGTGTAACACTCCCCCTCAAGCTGGAGCATAAATGACCCCTTATTGTTCTCCAGTTTTCACATATCCTGTGGAGATCAAGCCTTGTTGAATTTTCTCACGAACAAAATGACAATCAATCTCAATGTGCTTAGTTCGCTCATGGAACACGGGATTTGAGGCAATATGAAGAGCATCTTGATTATCACACCAAAATTTTGCTAGTACCAAAGTCTTAAATCCTACTTCAGTCAAAAGCTGATATATCCACATTATCTCACACACAGATTGTGCCATAGCCCTATATTCTGATTTTGCACTGGATCTAGATACAACATTTTGCTTCTTACACAATAACCCGAAGTCGATCTTCTATTTTCCTTGGAACCTGCCCAATCTGCATCTGAGAAACATTCAATCTGAGTGTGCCCATGATCTATGTAAACAATACCTCACCTTGGTGCTCCTTTCAAGTAACACAAAATTTGCTCTAATGTTGCCCAAGGATGAATTGTTGGAGATGACATAAATTGACTGACAACACTAACTTAGAATGCAATGTCTGGACGAGTCACAGTAAGATAATTCAACTTTCCAACCAACCTGGGATATTTCTCAGGGTCTTCAAATGGTTCCCCATCACTCGTAAGGTGCGGAACAAGATTCATTGGAGTACTACATGGTTTTGCTCCCAATTTTCCTTTCTCAGTTAACAAATCAAGTACATACTTCCTTTGAGATAATAAAATACCTCGTTTACTCCGAGTGACTTAAACTCCCAAGAAATACTTGAGCACCCCTAAATCTGTTGTGTGAAACTGGGTATGAATGAAAGATTTAAGGGATGAGATTCCTCTAGTATCATTTCTAGTAATAACAATGTCATCCACATACATAACTAACAAAATGATACCGGCAGTTAATCTTTATAGAACACAGAATGGCCTGACTTACTTTCCAACATACCGAATTCCTCAACAGCCTAACTAAATTTACCAAACCAAGCATGAGGACTCTGTTTCAAACCATATAAATATTTTCGAAGACGACAGACTCGCCTTGACTCCCCCTGCGCAATAAACCAAGGAGGTTGCTCCATATAAGCCTCTTTCTGAAGATCTCCATGAAGAAAAGCATTTTTGATATCGAGCTAATGCAAAGGCCAACGATGAGTAGCGACCATGGAAATAAACAGTCAAACAGTTGTAAGTTTAGCAATAGGAGAAAAAGTATCACAATAGTCCACTCCATAGGTTTGAGCATACCCCTTAGCAACAACACAAGCTTTTAATCGAGCAATTCTTCCATCTGGATTAACTTTCACTGTGAATACCCATTTACACCCTATGGCCCATTTTCCTAAAGGTAAATCAACCAAGTCCCAAGTACCATTCACATCTAAGGCATTCATCTCTTAATTCATTGCATCATGCCAACCAGGGTGAGATATGGCTTCACGAACAGTTTTAGGAATCAAGAGAAGCAATAAAGGAGCAAGAATAAGAGGACAAATGATTATAAAAAGCAAAAGAAGAATTAGGATAAGTGCATTGTACATTTATCAATGGGAAGATCATCGCTTGGGTCCGGATCTGAGGACGAAGAAGCAGGTGCAAGACATGAAACAGGAGGTGGATGCCTAGAGTACACTTTAATAGGTGGTGGAGGTATGTCAGGAGCTGTGACCGAGGCAGGTGGATGAACAAGAGACTCATCAGAAGATGTGTCAGGGGTAGAAGATGTGATAGAATATACCAACAAATCATCATCCTCCCCCTAATGAGTGGGAGTAGATGAAGACGAAAAATAGGTTGTGTTTTCCACGAAAGTAACATCAATAGAAACAAGATATTTGTTAAGATCATGACAATAACACCTATACCCTTTCTGAAGATGAGAATAACCAAGAAAGATACACTTTAATGATTTATGATCTAATTTGGTGACATGTGGACAAACATCTCGAGCAAGACAAACACTAGGAGCAACTAGAAACAATGACTTGTCAGGAAAAATAATTTTATATGGGATCTCACCATTAAGAATAGATGATGACATGCGATAGATAAGAAAACATGCTGTGGAAACGGCATCAGCCCAAAAATGTTTAGGAACGTGCATTTGGAACAAGAGAGCTCGTGTCGTTTCAAGAAGGTGTTTGTTTTTACGTTCGGCTACACCATTTTGGGATCCAGTATCAACGCAAGAAGTTTCATGAAGTATGCCATTAGAGATCAAATAAGAGTGAAATTGAGTAGATGTATATTCCTTGGCATTATCACTTCGCAATGTGCGAACTGAAACATTAAATTGACTTTTAATCTTAGCACAAAATATAGAAAACAACTCAGAACAATTTTTCATTAAATATAACCAAGTTACATGAGAATAATCATCCACAAAAGTAAAAATATACCTAAATCCAGGTTTAGACAAAATAGGAGAAGGACCCCAAACATCATAATGAACTAATTCAAAAGGAACACTAGCACGTTTATTGACTCGAGGACTCGAACTAAGACGATGATGTTTGGAAAACTAACACGACTCACAATGTAATGATGACACCTTACTATATTGGGGACAAAGTTCCTTAATCAAAGGAAGGGATGGATGGCCCAAACGACAATGAGCCTCAAAAGCAGAAGTGACACTCGGACAAGCAATAAAAGTTGGTGGCAGTGGATCAAGAACATACAGGCCGCGAGATTCATGTCCTTTACCAATAATCTTCTTCATCATAAGATCCTGAAATAAACAATGATCGGGAAAGAGTGAGATGCAGTAATTTAGATTACGAGTGAGTTGACTTAAAGAAAGTAAATTAAAGGATAAATTAGGTAAGTGTAAGACTGATGACAAAGTAAGCAAAGGTGTAGGAATAATAGTGCCAGATCCAAGAACAGAAGATGGTGACCCATCAGCTAAGGAAACAATAGAGGTAGGACTATGAGACTGAAAAGTGGAAAAGAGACAGGAGTTACGTGTCATGTGATTTGTGGCACCAGAATCAATGACCCATTTTGAGGATGTGGAAAGAAGGCATGCATTAGATTTGCCTGAATCAGCAATCACAATGATAGAAGGAGATGATGACTTAAGTGATTCCTAGTACCTTAAAATCTTGTAAAATTCATCAGTAGAAATAAGGACCGATTTGTCAGATGTATCACTAGTGCTTGCAATATTAGCAGAGTGTTTTTGTTGATTTTTGAACTGTAACTTCCTACACTCAAACTTGGTGTGGCCTGGTTTCTTACAATAGTTGCACATAATGCTTCCAGGATCTAGTGTTCGATTGTCAAGACCTTGTGAATTGCCTCCTCTGTATCCACTTGGAGTAGAGGTTTTCCACAGTGCATAATTCTTACGACTCACCAAAGCACTATTAAGAGGAACAGAAGAAGTAGTTTCTGTGGGAAGAACACTGGTAAAGACATTTTGTAAAGAGGAGACATCAGAACTAGAAAGAACCTGTGACTTTGCAGAGTCAAATTCAGATGAGAGTCCTGCTAGAAAGCTCATGATAGCCATCTGCTCTCGTTGGCGCTGTTGAACTTTCACATCTGGACTAAATGGCAGCGACACATTAAGCTCTTCGTGCATTTTCTTAAATGCCATAATTCATAAGAGAATTATTTTGTTTCTCTGAGCGATAAAAGGCTTTGCAAAAATCATACATACGAGATAGATTTTCTTTTCCAGGATACAAAAACTCCAAGTAATCTATTAGTTCTTTAACCAGTTCATAGTGATTAATCAAGAAAATTACCTCATTGTCAATAGAATTCTGAATTTGGAGAAACAAGCGAGCATCCTCCCGTAGCCACATCTTTCTCGAATCATGTTCTTCTTTTGGAGGATCATCACTCAATTGATCATCTTTGTCAATACTTCTTAGATAAAGACGAACCATCTTACTCCATTCCAAATAATTTGAACCAATCAATTTATGGTTTGTTATTTTAGACATCACGGGAACCACATCAAATACAGCTGTTGATTTTGAGTCTGATTTTGTCTCTGCCATAATCTCGAAAGCAAAAATTGAAAAGGAAAAAGTAGAAAGCAAACAGAAAAGAAAGAACACCCAAACATGAAGAAGTCAAAAGTATCAAACCACAAACTGAGAAGAACCACCGAAGACAGATGCAAGAAGGACAGAGTAGGGCCTAAAAAGGAGAGGAAGCTGACCATTGCCAGAAACATGGTCGGACGTGCCTACACGCGTCGACGCATGGGGATGAACGCAGTGGTAAGCGGTGGCGTGTGGGGACAACGCGCATCGATTCTAACCGCCAGACTCCAGGGTTTTGATGAACGGTGGCTGGGCAATTCGTCTATGTGGGCGGTGAGAACAAAACCAAATAGGGTTTCCGAAAAAGGAACACTAAAACAAAGAAGAACCAAACCCAAAATCACAAACTCTAATTTTGAATCTCAATATTCGAACCCTAATCAAACTTTTCTTTGATACCATGTACAACATGGTGAATGAATTTTGTATTTTATTCATGTAAATAACATGTATTTATTCAACATTAGAGAAACTAAACTAGGAAAGTAGGAGAGAAATTAGGAAACGAAAATAATTTCTAGCTAATTTACAACTAATATATTCTAACATGTTCAAAAGTAATAAAGATGTACTTTACACTCAACCATGGAGGCCGAGTTTATAGCTTTAGCAGCAACTGGCTTAGGTGTAACATCCCAAATTACCTAATAAGGCTTAGGGCCTTGATTAGGGGGCAAGGATGGAAAATTATGGATTTATATGCTTATGTATATTTGTGTGTAATTATGTGATTATATGAGTTGTATAATAATATGACTAGATATGCATGATTAGGTGTATTAAATATGCATGTGGACCCGTTTCTTATTAGAAGGGAAATTTTCGTAATTTGGCCCGTTATTTGAGTTACTCGACACGAGACGATCCTCAGGAGCAAGTTAGCGAGAAAGTCAGAACGGTACCCAATACCCGACTCGGGGCGAGTCAAGGGGAATTTTTGGGACTTAGTACATTACCAGGTTATCGGGTAACGAAAATAAATATTTGAGGATATATTTGGAGGTAGCAAAAATTAGGAGGGAATATTGGGGATTTTGACCAATTTTCCCTTGGGGACATTTTTGGTACCTCGAACCTCGAGATTAGCTTAAGTTACTTGAACCTTAAGAAAATGAAACAAAACACTCAAACACTCTTATCAACTCACCCAACCGACTCTCTCTCTCTCTCCCTCATTCTCTTTCATTTTCTATGTGAATTGCTTGAGGAACTAAGGAAATTATTGGCTGAAGCTTTATAAATTGAAGGCTTTGCTCTAGAATTGGATTAGCTACAACTAGGAGGACTTAAATAATAGCTGACGTAAAGCTCTAACCCGTGTTTTAGTTGAATTTTGTTATGGTTTCTTACTGTTCTTGAGCTTTGTAGCTCAAGTGTTGGATTGTGAGTTTTGATGGGTTTTTAATCAGGTATTAGGTTGGGTTTTGTTGCTAGAATTATGTTAAATCTATTATGGGGATTGAATTATAGTACTAGGAATCATTTGGGAAGATTTTGGTAGGTTTCGGCAGGAGAAAAACAGAGGAATTTTGCATTCGTAGGGTCAGGTCGTGACCCTGCTCTTGGGGCGCTGTGACCCAAGCGAACCCAGGGCCACGTGGGGGGCTTCTGCTTTGGAGATGCGTTGCGACCCTATAAAGTAAGTCGCAGCCCATGTCCCGGTTCCAGACAGGAGGGGTCTCTGACCTGGGAGGCACGTCGTGGCCCTTAGGGGCAAGTCGCGGCCCGCCTAGGCTATTTTGGCCACCTTAGGTCTTGAGTAACGGGAACTCAAACCTAAGGGCTCGAGATCAATTCTATTACCTGATTTAGTGGAATTTGACATTCCGAAGGCTAGGACTCGGTCTGGTAGCCTTTATTTGCTCGTTATTGACGGGATCCTATATTATGGTTGTGACTAGGTTACCTCTAAGGGCTTGGAACCGGGATCGTGCTCAATGGTCGTTCTTATTATTACGCTATACTCGGACTTGCGGTAAGATAACTGTAACGACCCAAAATCGCTAATAAGGCTTAAGGGCCTTGATTAGTGTGCCAGGAGGGCATGTTGGGATTTATGTGCGATTTTATGAGTTAAATGCATGATTATGATTTAAAGCATGTTATATGACTAATTGAACATTCGAGATGCATGACTACGTGGTTAGTATACATGTTAGGTGAAATAAATATGCATGTGGACCCCGTTTGCATGATAGGGGTAAATTGGTAATTTTAGCCCGCTGAGGGCATATATGTGATAATTTTATTCTGTGAATTGTACCACATGAGTGTGGTGTTATTATTGTGATGCACGTGCCGAGACGATCCTAGAAGAGCAAATTAACTTAAAAGTCACAACGGGATTTCTATACCCGGCTCGGGAGGAGCCTAGGGGTACCTTGGGAATTCTATGGTTAAGTTGAGATTTAGCGGGTAATGGTTATTGGTGATTGAGTAACCTGGGTAACCATTAGTTACGGCTGTGAGTAACAAGTTTAGTTGGAAAATGGTAGAATTGAAATATTAGTGAAAGGACTAGAGTGCCCTTGAGGACTTAGTTGGGAAAGGATTATTTGGAGGGGTAGCATGGTCATTTGGCAAGGGGTTTAGACAATTTTCAGCTGGGATTATAGGGTACACGGTTTGGGCATTTGGGTTATTTGATGGCTTTGTTAAAATAAAGAGAAGGAAAGTTAGGGCAATGAGAAGAAGAAGAGAAAAAGGGGCTGAAGTGGGAGTTTAGGAGGAGATCAAGGAGGCTTTTGGCTGAATTCTCTACTTAAGGTAAGGATTTTATGCATATTTAAGAGTTGTTTCTGTTTTGATTTGTGAAATTTAAAGCTTGAATTAAGTTTTTAAAGTTTTAGTTTGAAGTTGCTGATTTTGCAATCTAAGGGTGGATTGTTGGGTATGTTTGTGTTTTGAGCTTGAATCTAGAGTTTATGGGTTGTTAGATGGTTTATTTGATGTTTTAAATTGATCTTGGGGTTTAGGTATTTGTTTGGGATGATTTGGAGAGGTTTTAGTTCGAGAAAAACGCAAGAGAAAACCCAGAAATCTGGGTTCGCGAAGGAGCACCGCGGCCCTGTTCTTGGGCGCCGCGGCACGAGGCTGATTCCAGGAAGGGTGAGGCTTCTGACTTGCTGGGCGCCGTGGCCCTCTAGGGCAGCGCCGCGGCGCTAGGCTATTTTCAGGATGGGAAATTTCGCAATTTCGAGCCTTTGCTCCGGGGGTTCGGGGGATGTTTCCAATGGATTGTTTTAGGAATTTGGGAGTCCCGAAAGTACGGGATTGGTCCCGGGAAATGGTTTTGGGTTGGTTAGTATTAAAAGTCTTATATGCATGTTGTGACTAGGATTTCGAGGAGGCTCGTGCTAGAGGACCGTGCTTGTGGCCTTGGTGCATCGGAAAGCTCGGAATACAGGTAAGAAAACTATAACACCCGTAGGATAGGGCATGGGCCCATAGTGTGATTGCAGGGCACGGCCCTATATTGCATTATATTTTAGGGTGTAGACTTTATTGAATTGATATATATGTTCAAATGTAATTTAAGTTAGACTATCTGTGATTATAGTTGAATGATACGGTGCGGAGCCGAGAACGGCAATGGAGCCGAGAACGGCGATAGGCCGAGAACGGCAGTGGGGGCCGGAAGTAGCACTTAGCACCTGGGATGCTTATAGTCAGGGTCGGACCTAGTGGATAAATGTGATATCCTTAGGGTAAGGACCGAGACCCCAGGCTTTGGTAAGGTTTCTGGGGCGGCACGGCCGTGTTTGCTTAGTCTAATGATTGACTTGTTTATCTGTCGACTATCTGGTATGATTAACTGTATAATTTGCATATGTTATGTACTGCATGAGTTTTCTTGCTGGGCTTCGGGTCACGGGTGCTCTGTGTTGTAGGTAAGGGCAAAGATTGAGTCAACCAGCCATGAGTACGGAGAGCGTGAAGCGACGCGTACATGTTTGGCCTGCCCGACTGCTTTGGTTGGGGGTTTATTCGAAAATGGCTGTAATAATCTATGATTTTTAGAACTGATCAACTGTAAACTTATTTCAAGATGTAAATAGTTTTCAAACCTTATTTTGGGATCCCAAATGTTTAATACTAGAAGTTTTTATTGAAACAACGCATTTTCAAATATTACAGCCTTAACTTTTAATTAGTCACACTTTCGTTTCAAAATCTCGATTAGCGAGTTAATTGCACAAAGTTTTCTTTTAAAACTCACTTGGTAATGGCTCTAAGGAAGTAGGGCGTTACAATAACTACACCCAATACGTGATATATTTTATTAGGGCTTGGCTTGGTTCTTGATTATAATTATGAATAGGGCCCAGGTCCCCTGAGAATGAACGTGATTGAGTTATGTTTGCGCCTATTGATTAAACATACTTGAATATTCTATTTCTGGCTAAGTGTTATGTGATTATTCACATGGTTTGCGTAGCTAGGGCATGGCCATGTTAAGGAACATGGTTATCCCTATGTTTGCATTTAATTGATGGTACTATATGATTAATATGTATGCATACCTGTTTTGGCAGAAGTATGCTTATCTGTATCTGTATCTGTATCTGTATCTGTATCTGAATACCTAGCTCAGGGCTTGACTTATTAGTCAAGGGCGGCAATAGAGCGCTGTGCGCTAGTCAAAAGGCTTAGGCCCAACCAGGAACATACTATTACGTTGGCCGGCCCTATTGTCATTAAAAAACAAAGCGCTTGGCTAGGTCTATGGCTAGTTACTCAAAGCAAAAGGCAAGGGCCCCAGGTGACTCTATGATCACATAGCTAGGGCACTGGGCCCCGAATTGACCCTATGGGCAACCTTTTAGAGTAGCGGTCCCTAGAATGAGCCAATGATCATTTATTTGTAATTGTATGCATGCATGAGTAGGTTATTACTGTTGGGCATGGTAGATAGGTATTTGGAATCTGTATTTCTTGTTCATACACGTGTTTAAGTTTTTTTGCTAGGCCTTGGCTTACGGGTGCTATGTCGTGCAGGTAAGTGAAATGGAAAGCTAGACCATCCAAGAGTTGGATAGCTTCGGTGGCAGTGTACATATGCAGCTGCTCGTCCACCACGACCGACGATATCTCAGAGGAACTAGGGTCGTATCCCTTATTTTTCCGCTTAGGTCGGTTAATTGTACTTTTTACTTGTATATACCCTTTTAAACATCTGTTTGTAATATTTTAGGATCCCATGTATGTATTAAACTCTTTAATGAAAAGTCAACGATTCCTTTGACTAAAAATTTTAACCCTAACCCTTGACATTAACCTTAGTTACACGTTTATGACCAGATGACTTGATTAGCAAGACTAACACTATTTAAAATACATAGTGTAACGGTCTTGGATTAGGAGGATGTTACAACTTGGTATCAGAGCTGCCAAGGTTTAAGGGTTGCTGAAGACTGGCTGGGCATGTACACCCGCCACTAAAGACAAGCTAGACTCAGGGTTTGGTAACAATTTATGTGGTAATGTTTTTAAATGCTTATATATGATATAATTGTCTTATCTTCATGCCTGTTTAGGAAACATGACATATTCTTATAGGTTCTGGACCATGACTGTTGCATGAATGATAACGAACAACCTTATTAGAATTGTTATACATGTATAAATGTTTGAACATGCTTATTTGCATCATTAATTTCTTATGAATTCTAGAAATTCTTATTAGCATTGTTAATTAATGATGAATATCAGGAAGTGCTTATTAGCACCATGATTGAGTATATTATGTGTAGGCATGCTTATTAGCATTGCATCTGTTTGTTTGTTCGGTCTTGGACCGTTAGGCAGCAAGAGGTATAGTTATTACTTACCTAACGATTGATTTGATCACTGTAGAGTGGGTTGGATATCAGTTTTATTCCTTGAAGGTCAGAGAGGTTGGTTGGCCAAGAGATACAGGCCAGGAAAGAGAATGACCCAGGCCAGGCCCCACCGCCAGCTCCAAAAAACTAGCAACAGGTGCTTGCTGATATGCAAGCCAGGTTACAAAGGTAGGAGGATAAGATCTGCTTCTTGAGACAACATCAAGTTTCAGCAAAGAACCCACAGCCTGTGGTACCGGTAGAGGTATTATTGCCCCCGGCTGGGGGAGATAGATGGGAACCCCTGTATGAGAGGTTCAGGAAAAAGCACCCTCAAGTTTTTTAGGGCAGTTAAGACCTACTGAAGGTCGAATAGTGGATGGCTATAATAACCACCATCCTGGATTTCATGAGGGTAGGGTGTAATGAGAGAGTAGCTTGTGCCACTTACATGTTTCGGGAGGATGCCCGAATATGGTGGGAGGTGGTATCCCAGATCAGAGTAGTAAATGTTATGGAATGGGAAGAGTTCATAATTTTGTTAAAGGAAAAATACTACAATGACGCAGTAAAAGTTGCGATGGCTGAAGAGTTCAGCAAGTTACTTTAGGGTAACATGAAAGTGACTGATTATGCCCTAAAGTTTAACAAATTGGCAAAGTTTGTCAGGGATTTGGTGCCCACTGATGGGACCAGAAGAGAGAGGTTTCTCCAGGGGCTACAACCTATGATAGCCTGGGATGTTCGTATTACTACTGTGTCAGGGGTGACTACCTATGCACAGGCTGTGGAGAAGGCGCTCACAGCTGAGAGTGCAGAGAGCAAGATCTGGTGTGATAATGTGGCCAGAAAGGATTCTTGGAGGCAGGGACCTCCATTTGCAGGCTTTGGTAGGGGCGAAGGCCCTAGTTATGAAAAGAAAAAGACTCTAGACACAGTTCAAGCTCCAAGCCCAAAGTGGAGGCCACGGGGAATACAGATAGGCCGCCAGGGTGGCGGTGAGACTTGGAAAGCATTTCCAAAGTGTGCCCGGTGTAGGAGGCGCCATATTGTAGAATATCGGGCAAAGGCCTGCTTTGTCTACGGGTGTGTTGGATACTTGAAGATGGACTGTCCGAAATCTAGAATGGAAGATCCCAAGAAGGTGGACAGCCTGACACCAGCTCGGGTGTTCACCTTGTCCCAGTCAGAGGCCGAGGATAGTCCCTCGGTGGTTACAGGTCAACTTTCTTGTGCTGGAACCCTCTATACTATTTTGATTGACTCGGGAGCTACACACTCTTTTGTTGCTAGTTGAGTTATAGATGGATTGTGTAGACCATGTGACTTTTATCCTATGGGGTTTGGTACTATACTTCCTAATGGGGAGTTAGTGGTTTCCAAGAGATAGGTTAGATCACTACCAGTGACAGTGGATGGCAAGGAGTTGTCAGTTGACTTGATGGAGTTGGTTATGACTGATTTTGATATAATTCTGGGTATGGACTAGAGAAGTATGGGGCAACAATAGATTGTAAGAAGAAGAGTTTGATTACCACTCTAATTCTGAGTCTTCCTACAGATTAGGAAAAGTTTGTGGTTTATTGTGATGCGTCGAGGCAGAGCCTAGGTCGTGTGCTTATGCAGAAAGGGAAGGTGATTGCCTATGCATCACATCAACTGAAGGAGTATGAGTAGAGGTACCACACACATGATTTAGAACTTGCAGCAGTAGTTTATGCAGTAAAGGTTGTGGCACTACTTATATGGTGAGAAGTGTGAGATATACACAGATCACAAGAGTTTTAAATACTGCTTCACCTAGAAGGATCTGAACATGAGGCTGAGACGTTGGTTAGAGTTGGTGAAGGATTATGATTACAAAATCCTCTATCTCCCAAGAAAGGCCAACGTGGTAGAAGATGCCTTAAGCCAGAAGGGTCTGGGACAATTGTATAGTGCCAGGTAGGTATCGAGGGATTTTGCTGACGATATAACTAGAGCAGGATTTGAGTTAGTGGTGGGTCAGTTATCCAACATCATCCTGCAGTCTACTCTTTTGTAGAGGATTAAGGAGAAGCAGTTAGGTGAACCACAGATGGGGAAGATCAGAGAGGATGTCCTAGCTAGAGTAGCTAAGGACTACACAGTGTCAGGCATGGGCTTATTGAGATACAAAGATCGGATCTGCATTCTAATGGACACTGAGATCAAACGAGAGATTCTTAATGGATCTCATAATACCCCTTATTCTCTACATCCAGGCACCACGAAGATGTACCAGAATCTGAAAGTTTTATATTGGTGTCCTTGGATGAAGAGGGACGTGACTGAGTAAGTGACAAGGTGCCTGACCTGTCAGCAGGTCAAGGCAGAGCATCAGAGACCAGCAGGGTTGTTGCAGCCTCTGGATATCCCACAGTGGAAGTGGGAGTACATCGCACTGGATTTCATGGTAGGATTTCCCAGTACAGTGGGCCATCATGATTCAATCTTGGTCATCGTGGATCGGTATACTAAATCAGCTCACTTTCTACAGGTGAGGATGAATTACACGGTTGATCAGTATGTAGATCTCTGTGTGTGAGAGATAGTTCACCTTCATGGGACTCCGAGGTCTTTCATGTTTGATAGGTACCCTATCTTTACTTCCAAGTTTTGGGGAAGTTTGCAAAGGGCGATGGGTACACAGCTGAAGTTTAGTACAACTTATCATCCTCAGGCTCATGGTCAGTCTGAGAGGACTATCTAGATATTGGAGAGGACATGCTAAGAGCATGTGTATTGGACTTTGAAGGTTCCTTGAGTAAATATTTTCCTTTGATAAATCTTTCCTATAATAACAACTACTAGTTGACTATTGGGGTGGCACCTTATAAGATGTTGTATGGTAGGAAATGCAGATCGACCATTCACTGGGATGAGATGGGTGATAGGAAACATTTGGGTCCTGAGGCAATTCATAGGAGAAGACAGAAGACAGAAGAGTTATTCAGACCCAAAACGGATGAACGTGGAGTTCCAAGTGGGAGACTATGTCTTTCTTAGGGTTTCACCACTGAGAGGGGTGAAGAGATTTGGGAAGAAGGGCAAGCTAAGCCCTAGGTTTGTTGGACCATTTGAGATGCTGGAGAGGATCAGTCAAGTGGCCTATATGTTTCCTGTACTATCTAGTGTGCATAACGTATTTCATATTTCCATGATGAGGAAGTATGTATCAGATGGGACTCATGTATTGAGCTATGAGGATCTGAAACTCAAAACAGATTTGTCCTATGAGGAGTAGCCAGTTCAAATTTTAGACAGGAAGGATAAGGTCCTGAGGAAAAAGACTACACCTTTAGTTAAGCTCTTATGGAGGAACAGCAAGGTCGAGGAAGTGACCTGGGAGCTGGAGGAAGATATCTAAACTCAGTATTAAGATTTTTTCAAGTAAAATTTCGAGGATGGAATTTCTGTAAGGAGGGGATAGTTGTAACGTCCCAAAGTACTTAATAAGCTTAGGGCCTTGATTAGGGGGTCAGGAGGGCAAATTATGGAATTATATGTTTATAAAAGATATAGTTGTCTGTAATTATGTGATTATAAGAGATTAGAAGAGTTGTATATAATATTACTAGATATGCATGATTAGGTGTATTAAATATGCATGTTGGTCCGTTTCTTATTAGAAAGGCAATTTTCGTAATTTGGCATGTTATGGGCATAATTGTATATATGTTCATATATGTGATATATGTGAGAGACCACATTATTATGTGGGTTTATTTGGGTTACTCGGCACGAGACGATCCTAGGGAGAAAGTCAGTGAGAAAGTCACAATGGGACCCATTACACAACTCAAGGCAAGTCAAGGGGTATTTCGGGTAATTAGTACATTATCGGGTGATCAGGTAATGGGAATAAATATTTGAAGATATATTTGGAGTTAGCGAGATTAGGAAGGAATATCGAGGATTTTGACAATTTTACCCTCGGGGACATTTTTGGTACCCCGAGCCTTGGGATTAGATTAAGTTACATGTACCTTAAGAAAACAAAACAAAACACTCAAACACTCTTATCAGCTCACCCAACCGACTCTCTCTCTCTCTCTCTCTCTCTCTACCGTTCTCTTTCATTTTCTAAGTGAATTGCTTGAGGAACTAAGGAAATTATTGGCTGAAGCTTGGGAAATTAAATGCTTGGCTCTAGAATTGGATTTGCTACAGCTAGGAGGACTTAAATCATAGCTGAGGTAAAGCTCTAACCCCTATTTTACTTTAGTTCTGTTATGGTTTCTTAGTGTTCTTGAGGTGTTCTTGAGCTTTGTAGCTCAAGTGTTGGATTGTGACTCTTGATGGGTTTTTAATCATGTTTTAGGTTGGGTTTTGTTGCTGGAGTTATGTTGAATCTGTTGTGGGGATGGGGATTGAATTATAGTTCTAGGTTCATTTGGGAAGATTTTTGTAGGTTTTGACTGGAGAGAAAAATAGGAATTTTGGGTTCGTAGGGTCAAGTTTCGGCCTTGTTCTTAGGGTCTCGCGACCCAAGAGAACCTAGGGCCAGGTGGAGGGCTTCTGCTTTGGAGGCGCACTACGACCCTCTAGGTAAAGTCGCGGCCCGTGTCATGTTTCCAGGCATGAGGGGCCTTTGACCTAGGAGGCGCACTGCGGCTCTTAGGGGCAAGTCGCGGCCCGCCTGGGCTATTTTGGCCACATTATGTCTTGAGTAACAGGAACTCAAACCTAAGGGCCCAGGAACGATTCTACTACCCAGTTTAGTGAAATCCAACGTCCCATAGGCTAGGACTCGGTCTGGAAGCCTTTATTTGCTCGTTATTGACAAGATCATATATTATGGTTGTGACTAGGTTACCGCTAGGGGCTAGGAATCGGAATCGTGGTCAACGGTCATTCTTATTATTAAGCTATACTCGAACTTGAGGTAAGATAACTGCCCCCAATACGTGATATATGTAATTAGGGCTTGGCCCGGTTCTTGATTATAATTATGAATATGGTTTAGGCCCGTGAGAATGAACGTGATTGAGTTATGTTTGCGCTTGTTGATTAAACATACTTGAATATTCTATTTCTGGCTAAGTGTTATGTGATTGTTCGCATGGTTTACCTAGTTAGGGCATCGCCCGGTTAAGGAACATGGTTATCACTATGTTTGCATTTACTTGATTGTATTATATGATTAATATTTATGCATACTTGTTTTGTCATAAGTATGCTTATCTTTATCTTTATCTGTATCTGAATACCTGCTTAGGGCTTAACTAATTAGTCAAGGGCAACAATAGCGCACTGCTCGCTGGTCGAAAGGCTTAGGCCCAACCAAGAACGTACTATTACGTTGGCCGACCCTATGGTCGTTGAAAAAGAAAGTGTTTGGCTAGCTCTATGACTAGTCACTCAGAGCTAAGGGCAAGGGTCCTAAGTGACTCTATGGTCACGTAGCTAGGGCATCGGGCCTTGAATTAACTTTATGGACAACCATCCTGGGCAGCGGGCCCCAGAATGAGCCAATGGCTATTACTGTTGGGCATGCATGAGTAGGTTATTACTGTTGGGCATGCTAGATAGGTATTTGGAATCTATATTTTTGTTTCTTGCACATATTTAAGTTTTCCTACTGAGTCTTTGCTCACTTGTGCTATGTGGTTCAAGTAAGGGAAAAAGAAAGCTAGACTAGCCATGAGTTGGAGAGCTTCGGTGGCAGTGTGTACATATGCGGTTGCTCGTACACCATGGTCGAAGATAACTCAGAGGAACTAGGGTTGTATTCCTTAATTTTCTGCTTAGGCCGGCTGATTGTACTTTTGACTTGTATATACCCTTTTAAACATATGTTTTAATATTTTGGATCCCATGTATGTATTAAACTCTTTATTGAAAAGTCAACGGTTCCTTTGACCAAAAATTTTAACCCTAACCCTTGACATTAATCTTAGTTACACGTTTATGACCAAATGATTTGATTAGAAAATCTAACACTATTTAAATACATAGTGTAACGTTCCTGGATTAGGAGGACTTTACCTTAGGGATCATATGTTAGATATCCCAATTTCCGCAGATGTGGTATGGACGATCTCGATACATTGTGATAGTCAAGCCACATTAGCTAGAGCCTATAATTACATATATAATGGGAAGTCTAGACATATAAGTCTAAGACATGAGTATGTGAGTCAAATGATTCAAGATGGAATCATATCATTCTCACATGTTAAGACAAATGAGAACTTGGCAGATCCATTTACAAAACCTCTTGCGAAGAGGTTACAAAGTTCCACTTCAAAAGGAATGGGACTGAATCTCATAGAATAATATATTCATCAATGATGGCAACCCAACTCCTGACTTGTTTACATCAAGGGCAAGAGTTCAATGGGTAAGAACAAGTTATTGATCGAATAGTTGTTGTTATCCCCATTTCCTCCTTTCATTCGCGGCTCTGCATACTGAGTCCATGGACCACCCTGAAGGGACTTAAGGCCCAGATCAGGCCCAATAGGCGAGGAAGGAGTGAGCTTTGGTGGCCCAAATATCAGTAAAGCCAAAACAATGTCCTGGAATAAAAGCCGGGACCGTGAAGTTGGCATGTTACATGTTCCCGGACCCTTTGTCCGGTGTCGCCCGGGGTGTGATGAAGATATTGTTTCCTCCAAATCTAAAAATGGACCCGGACAACCATGGATGAACCTGGATCCTAGTAAACGAACCAGGGTCTGAGTAAACGAAGAGGGATGTTAGTAAATGAAGCCGAATCAGGTGCCTAGGTTGGGCACGATAAGCTGCCCTCGATACTGACATCACCCAGAAAAACACGGAGTTTTGTCCCCATAACTAACCTGCAGAAGAGGTTACATAAGGAATGTACGCCGTCACTTCAGAATTGTACTGCCACTACTCTAACGGATCCTGTCCCCTGGATCGCCTTCAAGCCCATGCGAACCAGACTAAAGTTGCGAACTATTGTCAGTCTTATAGCGTGGTTATGCTCAGGCCGGCCCAGTGGGCTCTGATTAGTGCATTTTAGTTATTAAAATCCTTTGTATTAAGCCTCCTTTAGTGAGAAAATAGTGTTTGTACCCTTTTTGGGGCCCGAATTAGTCCAGCCCAAACCCAGAGCACTCAACTGCCTTTAAATATGAATAGTTGTGCACTGGGAAAAGGATCCGATTTTTCTCTTGTAAGCATACACTCTGCGCAAACTCAAAGAAATTTCATTACTAAAGCTCCTAAAAGATCTAATACAATCGACTCGTGGACTAAGATCTTTAACGCCCCAACCACGTAAAACTCCTTGTGTGATAATCTACACTGTTCGCTTTCTAAGCTCTCTTTTCTTTTATAATTCTAGTTTTCGAAAAACTCGGTAAACATACTGGTGCTTTCATGGAGAGCCGAGGAAAGCTTTTTGAGAAAGATATCAGATATCTATAACGATGGTGAACACAAGACACACTACGTTCGACCCTGCTCACCAAGAACAAGGAAATGGAGAGTCACTGCCCAGTCAACCTCTCCCTCAAAATCTACTTGAGGATACACCTTATCAAATTTCGCAGCTTGACGAGTCCCAGAAATATGAAAACGGGGCGAATTATGAGGAAGATTACTACGAGGAAGATGATGGAAATGAAGGGGAATGCCATGATCATGAAGTTGAGGATCCTGCGATCCAAGAAGAACTAGACCCTGACCAGGAGGACCAAGAGGTGATAAAACTAAGGCAGCAAGTCCTGGACCAAGAGGCCAGGATAGATGAATAGAAAGAAGCCACTCGCCAGATGCAAGAGTCTTTCCTGGCCTTGCAAGCTTTCATTGCTGCCCAAGGGTTCGCAGCCAACCCTTCAGTTGTTCTGCCTCCAAGAACATGGCCATCTGCCCCACCGATTAGGGCCAACGCACCCGAAAACGCAAGGCCGATCCCTCCTCTGGGACAAAATCCTGAACACAGCCCCCCTAAACCGGCTCAAGAAAAAGGGAAGGCCAAAGTGACCGACCCTGAGGGAAAAGAAAACCCCCGGAGAATACTCCTCCCGTTCAGAAAATCGGGGCCAACCTAGGGCCGCTCCCTAGGAGAGAGAAGGTGCGTCCCGTCCCAGGACGGGATCACCCAATCAATCTGCAAGGGATGCGCCTGCAGGGTACCAGGCCCCGGGCTGTCCCTAGACAGACTGGACGGGAGCAGCATTTCCACCCCAGCACCTCTGTGAATAAAAATGTAATGCCCTAGACAACCAAGACCGTTACACTGTGTGTTTATAAGGGTGCAAGACTTGCTAATCAAGTCATTTATTTAGAAACGTATTACTAAAACTATAATTGAACTAGGGTTAAAAGATTTTGGTTACAAAAGTTACATTTCACATAATTTAACATTTTTGTACACGGGATCCCAAAAGAAATAAAGTGTCAAAGACAGTTTACAAAAATTTTAGGTTATAAACATGTATTGGCCACTCTAAAGGAAAAATAGACATTTAGGCTTCTCCCATCCTGTATCACTCCTCGGTCGTGGGGACCGATCAGCTGACTATGTACATTCAGCCTCAAAGCTCTCTAACTCAGGACTAGTCCACCTTGCCCTTGACTTTACCTACACCACGTAGCACCCGTGAGCCAAGGCCCAGTAAGAAAACCAGATAACAGAGCATAATCATCAATTAATCAATCAGATAACTCCTAGAGCATAGTCATATATTCAGCAATCTATAATGTTCACATAATCAGGCATTCGACATACCAAGTTCATCAAATTAACATTAATAACCAATTCATTTATTAACCAGGGTCGACGCCCTTAGGTCGTATCCCCTTTTTATCCCACTGACTCCGGCCCGATTAAACCGAGCTCAGTGAATATTAAGCTGTCCTCAGCTACTAGTGGCCGAGCCACGCCCTATGCACAAATATTGATTCCAGCACTCTTAGGCTATTTATCACAAGTCCCCATGGCATAATACCATCTTATGATATCACATATAAATATAGGGAACCCTTAGTCCCAACATAATCACATAACCGGGTGCAGTTTTCTTACCTTTAGATTCTAATAGCTTGATTAGTGAAACCGACCCTCAAGCACGATCCCGTCCAAGCCTTGGCGTACACCTAGTCACAACCATGAATTAGAACCATCACTAAACTTCAATTCCATAACCTAACCTCGGGACCAATCCCGAGCCCTCGGGAAGTCCTAATTCCATTAAATGCGGTGGTGGAATCAAACCCCGAACCCCCGGACAAAAACCCTAAGAAATAACCCAAAAACCCACTTTTGGAAACAGGGCAGCGCTACAGCGCCCACTTACAAAGTGGGTGCTCTAGCGCTACAAACAGAGCCAAAAGCGCCCAGACAACCCAGTCCTAGCGCTGTAGCGCCCAAAGGCTAGCGCTACAACGCTAGTTACAGCACCAAAACGCCCTTTGATTTCTCCTTCGATTTTCCTCGAACCAAAACACCCTAGAACCCTTCCAAACCTCAACCATACTTCAAAACAAGCCTACCGATCACTACATCTTACCCCACATGGCCCAACAACCTTAATTATAACCACATGCATCATCAAACAAAGAAAACAAGCATTGAACTCAAAATTCAAGAACTCAACCAGAAACTCAGAACTTCGAAGCCAGAAATTGTTACCTTCAATGGAGGAATTAAACCCTAGGTTATCCTCCAAGCCTCTCCAGCCTTTAACTCCTCAATTCCTAAAACTTAACTCCCTTAACTTCCATCAAAATCCAAGTTTCAGAAATAAATCCTAACATAGTTTAGAAACTTATCAAAACCTTGAAACTTACCTCAATTAAGCTTAATTCTAGTAGAACCTCTTAGCTTTACCAAGGACCCAAGCGCTAGGCTTTAGCCTAATCCTCCTCTGAACCACAGCTCCAAAAGCCCTCAAGAAATGGTCAAGGAGAAGGAAACAAGTGAGAGAGAAAGGGGTTAGCTTATATGTTATTTTTTTTTTCTTCTTTCTTAACTTTTGACTCATTCCCTTTTTCTTTCAGCTTTTATCAATTTCTACACTTCCAACTAAGTCATAAAGGCAGAGTATCACTCTTATCACCTCTTAACCAACAAAATGACCATTTTTCCCTCCCATTAAAATTCAACCCTAAAACATTCCAACAGAAATTTGGTCATTTATTCCCAATTCCCGTCAATTCCTCGAGTGTCCCTAATAATTACCGCTTGCATCTCGACACCTAATTAATCACCAATTATATTCCTCGATATCAAATAGCCTCCAATATATTTCCCAAATTCCCAGAAATACCCCCAGGCTCCCCCAAGCCGGGTATAACTCCCCGCCGTGACTTTTCCTCTAAACCGCTCACTAGGATCGCCTCGAGTCACAAGCTACAAATATAACCACATAATAATATGGTCTCAACAATTTATCACAAATATTTACATTTACGCCCTCAACAGGCCAAAATTACGAATATGCCCTTATAACCTAATCAGGGCCTACATGCATACTAATACTCATAATCATGCATCTCATATATCCAAATAATCATATAAGCATGCTTATCACATAATCATGCATTTAATCATTTAAATCACACATAATCCAGTTATGCCTTCCCGGCACACTAATCAAGGCCCTTAAGCCTTATTAGTAATTTTGGGTCGTTACAAAAAATCACCGAGGATGCCAGCATGTTGGCGAGCCAAATGCCGTTAGTTCAGGGGAAGACAAGTCCCAAGTAGACCTGTGCGATGAGCTAAACGCTCGAAAGGAGTGGGCCCGCAAAGAGAAGATCTACCCCTGAGGGGAAGATCTTAGAAACAACCTCAACGATAAGAGGAACGAGAGGGTCCCCCTGGATGATGGTATGGCCAGACAGTTCATGGAACAACTGGCCACATTATAGAAGGTCACAAATTACCTGGTCTGTAAACATGAGGGAGGAGGTTCTGATTCTAAAGAAGAGGAAAAGGAACCCTGCGCAAAATACATCCTGGATGTGGTGCTCCCTATGAGGTTCAAAATGCCAAATCTGCCCGTTTATATCGGGAACACAGACCTCAGGGACCATCTGTCATGCTACAATCGGTTAATGACCGTAGCCCACGTTTACGACATCGGAAAATGCCTCTACTTTTCAATTACTTTAGATGGACCCATAGAGGAATGGTGGAAGAGGCTCAAGCCAGGTTCTATTTAGTCCTTGTCCGGACTACAACTGGCGTTCCGCAAGCAGTTTGTGGCCGCCATGAGGATGGATATGCAGATCAACGCCCTCACTAACAGTAAACAGCTCCCCACGAAGACTCTGAGGGCCAACATCCAGCGCTTCACGGAGGAAGTCTCAAAAACCAACGTGGACGATGGGCAGCACCTAGTGGCCCTGCAATCTGCGATCCGAGCTGGATCCCCTTTCTGGGACGAAATGCAGCGCAGTAAGGCGGCCACCCTCAAAGAGTTCATAAGGAGGGAACAAGGATTTATCAACTGCGAGGAGGCCCAAATCCAGGCATTCGGATGGCAACCAGTTCCCCAGTCTAGTGCCCAAACCTTTATGGGATAGGGGATACAATATCCGGCCCCTCGCTATCTAACACCCCTGATAACACCAGGATCGATAGGTACTCCCGTAAAGACTTTTGCAGCACCAACAGCCTACAGTCCTACGTCCTTAGGGTACATGCCAGCCCAGTCCACCCCATTTTCTGGATATGGGGTGGCACCAGTCGGGTACAGTGCTGCTTCTGGCGGGGCCCAGCCATCCCAGATGGGGGGGACAGAGGCAAGCGTGTACCCCTCTCAGGGGAAGAGATCGAGAGAAGGAAAAACCCAGTCCGAGCCCTGTAAGAAGGGAAAAAGGGGCTATGAGCCCCAATATTCAGAATACAACAACTTAGTGGATACCAGGGAAAACATATACCTGGCCACGGAGAGGATGGTTCACTACCGGAAACCCATCCCCATGTTGAAAGGGGAAAAAACTCGAGGGACACCAGCAAGAGGTATGTGTATCACAAAGATGTGGGTCACTCAACTGAAGAAAGTCATCAGCTGAAGGACAAAATCGAGAATTTGATAAGCTGGGGCACCTCCACCAGTGGGTCAGGATGCCCGTGGGTGTTCCAGGATTGCCAATAGTTCCCAGACAACCCATGATCCCGAGTGCACCTGGAGTGTGACAACCTCCCCAGGGAGGATACGCGATAGGCCCGGGAGCACAGGCCCATAGGGGACCCCGATTGTGCAGGCACCCAGGCTCGGGATGCCCTTCCCCTCCGAAACTACGCCCCACCGAGTAGATGGTCACGTAGCCACCATCTCGGGCGGACCGCACCTGGGGGGACCATCCCGGAATGATAAAAAATGGTACCTCAGCAAGCTTGACCACGACCAAGAGGTATGCGCCTTGGTCCAAGCACCGGCCCAACGCCTGAATTTGATGAACCTCCTCATCACCTTCATGGAAGAAGATGCCCGGAATGTCCACTTCCCACATCATGATCCTCTGGTCATCGATTCCCAAATAGCTAACAAGATGGTGTCCCGAATATTGATGGACAACGGAAGCTCCGTCAACATTTTGTTCAAGCCAGACTTCGTCGCGATTGGCTTGATTGAGGTAGATCTGGCCTTATGCCCAACTCAAATCTACAGGTTCAACGTAGATTCGATACTTCCAATGGGGAAGATCCAGCTGCCCGTAACGCTGGGGAACAAGATCCAAGGCTCGTTCAAATTTTGTACGTTCGTAGTGGTGGACTGCCCCACTACGTACAACATCATCTTTGGTAGACCCGCACTAGTCGATTTCGGTGTTATCACTTCCATCCGCCACCTCTGCATGAAGTTCCCTTGTGACAACGGAGGGGTAAGACCAGTCCAGGGAGATCAGAAGAGCGCCCGGAAATGCTACCACGTGTCCACCCAACCTATTTATATGGCCCACGAGGACCCTCTTGAGGAGGAAAATGTCGATCCAGCTCCGCCCCCTCCCCTGGCACAAAGGATAGTTCGGGAGGAGGATGATCTGGACTCGCTGATAAGGGCAGACCGGGAACTAGTGCCCACGGATGAAATTGAAGAAGTGTGTATCAGCGACACTGACCTAACCATGGTAATCCAAGTCGGAAAGAACTTAAACACGGAGGTCCAGGCTGCCATCACCGCTTGAGTGAAAGAGAACCAGGACATCCTGGCCTAGTCTCATTCAGAGATGACCAGGATCGACCGCAACATCATCTGCCACGCCTTGAACATCAATGAGGGCACGACTCCGATTCGGCAGAAACAGAGATCTCTGGGGGCGGAGAGGGCAAAGGCCCTCAAATTAGAAGTTGAGTAGTTATACTCGATCAACTTCATCCGGGAGGCTTTGTATCTCGTATGGCTAGCCAATCTGGTGCTGGTGCCCAAGCCAAACGGGACGTGGAGAACTTGCATCGACTTCACGGACCTCAACAAGGCCTGCCCCAAAGATTGTTTTCCTCTACCCTAGATCGACCAAATGGTAGATGCGACATTCAGATACGAGATCTTGAGCTTCATGGATGCCTATTCAGGCTACAACCAGATCTAAATGCATGTAGCGGATCAGGAACACACCAGCTTCCAAACCGATAAGGGGGTGTACTGCTACATCGTCATGCCTTTCGGAATAAAAAATTTCAAAGCCATGTATCGAAGGCTCATCAACAGAATGTTCCAAGCCCAACTGGGAAGGAATATGGAGGTCTATATAGACGGCAAGCTGTTCAAGTTAAAAACCTCCAAAGGACACGCTGATAATCTGGCAAAAGAATTCATTATCATTGAAAGTATGGGATGAAGTTGAACCCCAAGAAGTCCACCTTTGGTGTGGCAACCGGGAAGTTCCTGGGCTTCATAGTAAGCTATCGAGGAATAGAGGCCAACCTGGAGAAGATCAAAGCATTGATCGATATTCCCTCGCCACGGAAGCACAAAGACATTCAGAGCTTGACAGGGCGAATAACCGCCCTGAGCTGTTTTGTTTCGAAAGCCATGGGCAAATGCATCCCGTTCTTCAACATCCTTCAGGGAAGCCAAAGGTTCAAATGGTCGGCCGAATGCGAAGAGGCTTTCTAGAGACTGAAAGAGCATCTGGCCCAAGCGCCAATCTTAGCAAAGCCGGTGGATGGAGAGTCGTTGTACCTTTATTTGTCCATGACCGAACACACCATTAGTGTCGCGCTCGTACGGGAAGAAGAGAAGGCCCAGCTCTTGGTCTATTACGTAAGCAAGAGGTTATTGGGCGCAGAGTCATGATACCCACTAATCAAAAAATTAACGTTTTGTTTACTAATTGAATCCCGAAAGCTTAGGCCTTACTTTCAAGCCCACGCCATAAGAGTATTGACCAACCATCCATTACGGGAAGTGTTACAAAATCCTAAATCATCGGGGAGACTACTGAAGTGGGCCATGGAATTGAGTCAGTTTGACATTACGTATGTCCCCAGAATATCAATCAAGGGGCAAGCCCTAGCCACTTCATCGTGGAGTGCATCGGAATCACTGAAGATGATGATCCCACCGATCCCACGGCACCCTTGTGGAAGGTTTTCGTAGACGGAACCTCGAACAAAAACGGAGCAGGGGCCGGGATCATCCTAGTGTCACCACAAGGACACCAGTTACAAAGTGCCTTGCGATTTCAATTCAATGCATCGAACAATGAGGCCGAGCACGAGGCCATGTTGGCCAGATTGCGCTTCGCCTGGGAAGTAGGGGCCGCGAGTCTAGAGGTCTATAGCGACTCCCAATTGGTTGTCAGACAAATCTCGAGGGAATACAAAACAAAAGGCGAAAAGATGGCAGCTTATGTGACACGAACTCGAGAGCTGCTTCAGTCTTTTAAGAAATACTCCATCTGCCAAATCCCTAGGGAACAAAATGTGTTTGCATATATATTGGCAAAACTGGCCATGGATGTTGAGGCGGAGCTCTTTGGGCTTGTCCCGATCAACCATCTCCCCACATCAAGTATTCGAGCCCCCACGATCAATGCTATAGACTACTCCATATCTTGGATGGGACCTATCATCGAATACCTGACAACTGGGGGGTTACCCATGGATAGGGCAGTAGCCAGGAAACTTCTGTACCAGGCCCCCAGATACGTCATGATGGAAGGTAAACTCTATCACAGAGGGCTATCCATGCCATACCTCCGATGCTTATCCGGGACCGAAATGAGTGCAATCATGCATGAGGTGCACGAAGGTTTTTGTGGAGATCTCACAACTAGACTCAGCCTATCCAAGAAAATCATAAGGCAAGGATATTTCTAGCCAACCATGAAGAAGGACTGCGTCGATTAAGTCCACAAGTATGAACAATGCCAAAGGTACACGAAGATCCTGCGAACCCCTCCAGCGAAAATAACCCTGATGATGAGTCCCTGGCCTTTCATAGTGTGGGTATCGACCTAGTAGGGTCACTCCTGACCAAGAAGGGTAGTGTGAAGTACGCCATCGTTGTCGTTGATTATTACACCAAGTGGGTCGAGAAGGAACCCATGAACACCTTCACCTCAAGAAAGGCCTTGGACTTCATCATCAAAAACATTGTGTGTCGATATGGCCTCCCCTACAAGATCGTGTCCAACAACGGGAAGCAATTTGACAGCGTCCATTTCAATGACTTCTGTGAAAGGCATGGCATCATCAAAAGCTTCTCCGCGGTCGCCAGACCTCAAGAAAATGGGAAAATAGAGGCCGTGAACAAGATCTTGAAGGGAACATTGAAGAAAAAGCTTCAAGCCTGCTAGCATGCGGTCGGAGGAGCTGCCCCGCATATTATGGGCATACTAGGCCACTGAAACAACGTCTACCGGACACACTCCCTACTCCATGGTATACGGATGCGAAGCGGTCATCCCAGTGGAAACAGCTATCCCGTCCCACAGACGGGACACGTATGATCCCACCCAGAACCACGCCTTACTCCAAGAATCTTTAGACCTCATTGAAGAGATCCAGGAAGACTCCCAGGTTCAGCTCAAGATGTATCAAGGCAAGATTGCCCGACATTTTAACTCTAAAGTTAGGAGTCGAAGGTTTGAAACCGACAATTTGGTCCAAAGAAAAGTCTTCCCTGCAACCCAAGATCTAGGAGTGGGGGTTCTGGGCCCAAAGTGGGAAGGACCATACGAAATCCAACATGAAGTGTGTCCGGGAACATATCGCTTAAGGCAACTTGACGGAACAGAGGTCCCAAGGGCCTGGAATGCGGAACACCTCCGTAAATACTATCAATAGTCAGGAGGGCATGTTCCTATTTTTAATTTTTCTTTTAAACAATGTACACCCCAAGGTGATTTCTTATTTAATGAAAATGATGTGTGCAAAACATCGTAAAGAAATATTGCAAAGAAATGAAAATCTGTGTCCTTCTTCATAAACAAGTAACCAAATAGTACAGTCTTCACTCACTTGGGGAGCTATAATCATTTGTATGAACAAGTCTGGGAACAAAAACAAACATGATGCAAAACACAAAGTTTAGTCCTAGTTTGGACCGTACAAGCCCGAAAGGACGCAAGGGTAAGACCTAGTCCCAATCCAGACATATATGGTCTGGGGGGTACAAAACCGAAAGGACGCAAGGCTAAGGCCTAGTCAAAATTCGGACATATATGGTCCAGGGGGTACAAACCCGAAAGGATGCAAGGCTAAGGCATAGTCCCAATCCGGACATACATGGTCCGAGGGGTACAAACCCAAAAGGACGCAAGGCTAAGGCCTAGTCCGAACCTGGACATACATGGCTTGGGGGAGGTTGCAAACCAAATAGGACGTAAGGCTCAGGCCTAGTCCCAACTCGAACATGCATTTTCCAGTAGTATAAAAAACCTAAAAATCGGTTGACCAAACGTGGTCCCAAATAACCAAATACCTGTCCACGTCTTCCTTGTAATGGCCCAAAACTGTTGGAACGTGAGTGCTAGGTATAAGTTATCTAGAATTAGTCTTATAAATGGCCCAGGCCATTGGAACCTGACTCATAGGTTCAAAATAAGCTAATCAACAAATTTCTGATAGCCTAGGCCGTTGAAACCTGAACACCAGAATTAGGACAAACAAATTTGGTGACAATTATTAACTCCTTAATGGTCTAGGCCATTGGAGCCTGAACAGCAGGGTTAAAGCAAGTTAGTAAGTTAAAGTCTAAAAAGAGATCTCTGATGGTCCAGGCCGTAGGAGCCCATATTATAAAGTCAGGATGACCCATTCCTGGCAATAAAGACCCGGGCATGGGTCCCCAGACGAGTTAAACGTTTTCTACAACTTTTCCCCAATGGTCCTGACCGTTGGAACTAGGACCGAACATCAACTCATTCAGGCAAAGTAGTAAAAAACTTGATGAGATTCTAACGAATGAAACAGGAAAAACTTGTGCAAAAAATGAAGTAGACATGAATATAAAAATTGTCTTGGACGTATCCGCGTCCATAAAAGTATTACAGAAAAAAAAAAAGAGAAAAGAAAGCAAAAGACACAAGCCTAGGCTTCACCGTGCCCTAATGCCTCCGGGTTGGCTCCATCTGTCTCCTCCTCAGCCAAGGGCTCCGCATCAATTTCTCCTTAGCCTCGAACTCAGCTCTCTTCGCATGGGGTCGGAGTAAAGCAGGAGGTTCATGTTCTTGTCCTGGAGCCAGGCCATGCAGATGGCCTCGTCGAAGGTGGCCTCCAACAAGGCATCTGCCTGCTATTTCCGTTGGTGGGCCTCCTCGTGCATTTTTACCTCTTACTGAAGAAAACTATCCAGGCTCTGGATCTGAGACTTAAGAGCGGTGATCTTCTCTCGGTCCCGGCGAGATTGGGCTTTGGCTGCCTCCAAGAGAACCTTAGACGATTCCTCAGAGCCTCAAACACGAAGAAGTTCTGCCTCCAGACTAGCCACCAACTTTTTGTGTTTAGCTTCCTTCTGAGAAAAATTTTCTACAAGCTGGAACCGAGCCCGGGCGACCTCTACGCGGTCCACTTTGGCTTGGGCCACCTCCTTGGCCAAGGCCTCCTTAGCGGCTTCCTGCTGGTTCACAGCCCCCTCCAATTCAAGCTGGCCCATCTCCAATTTCATCGCCATCTTGGCCACCAAGTCGGCATTCTGATGGGCCAATAAAGCATCCTGGAACAAATCAAAGTTAGAAAAAATATGGATTAAAAATACGAAAAGCAAAGGGAGATATGGGCAGATGACTTACAGCGGTGGCGTGGTGACGGATAGCGTGGGAGATGAACAGGGCATCCTGGTTAGCCAAGGTGGCATACCATTTCAACTAAAGATTGGACATGGTAGTCCCAACCTATTCCAGCAGGTTCGCGCTGAATGGGGTTGTGTCCTGCCCCAATTTGGGGCGAAACCCAGTCTTGGCAATGAGTCGATCCACGATTAGCTGAGGAACACTGAAAGTAGCTGGACGCTCAGTGAACTCAGCCTTATGCCAGATCGTCAGAGCCTGGTAAACCTCCTCCCTCTTTCCCCGACCGTCTTCCCATGTCTGGGACACCATCTTCGACCGCTCTTCTCGCAGGATCATCTCCCCCTCTTTGGGAAAATTCAGATGGACGGGGAGCATGGGAGCCTCCAGAAATTCCCGAGTGCCGAACTGGCTTTCCCCAGAAGAATTCTCAACCAAGTAAAGGTCCTTGGTCTTGGCCCTCTTCACCCGGTTCGCAGACTCACCAACAGCCGAGTCCGCAGTCCTCTTCTCGGACCCCCGACTCATCAGAGGTTCCTGCTCCAGGTCAATGACCGGAGGTCGAACAGGTTGGGGCAGGACGACTTTGGTAGGAATCGTTGTAATAGGGATCGCGGCTGAGGCCCATCCGACTGCACTCAGCTCCAGCACCGAGCCCCCAAGAATCGCGTCCAAAACTTTGTTCTTGGGCTCGCTTCTGGCGGCTTTCTTGGCCGACGCCCTGGCCTTGGCCGCCCGGGCCTCAAGGGCCTGCTTCATCTTGGCCATTGGATTAGACATGTCGGAACCTTCTGAAATAGACAAACATAAAGAAAGTCAGCAAAGTATACGAGTGAGGATAAGAAGTGATTCAAAAGAAAAACTAGGCTAAGGTCCTCCAAGACGAACCCTTATCTAGAACTCGGGCTCGACTCAATTCTCCTAAAGCGAAGGAATGAATTCGGTCTCCCATGTCGTCCAGGTCTAGGAAGTTACCATAATGAAGGAACTCGAACGAGTACATGAGAGTCTCCGGGTCTACAACGATGGGGGATGAAGGTCTCATTTCTCTAACAGCCCCAAACAGGTGACCTCGAAAACTAGTCTATCCCTAACTAAGTCCCCAAAATGGGGAGCATAAGTCAAAAGCAAAGGTGAATTACCTTGCCCCGATACACTAGCCCCAGGAGCCCCCATGTTCGTTTAGGCCTCTTCAAAGAGAGCATCCAGCTTCTTTGAGGTGGCCCTCTCTGTTCGTTGGGCCTGCTCCCTCTTCCTTTTTGCCACGTCTGCCTGGGTCGTGGCTTCCATAGCCTCGATATAGGCGAGGGCTAGCTCCTCCCTCAAAGCCAGGTCTTTTTTGCATTGCAGCCCAAGGGCCAAAATCATCTAGTTGGCCACCAACATCCCAATTATTCGCAGGTTGGCAGTGTTTTCGTAGCCCCCTACGTCCAGGTCCTCCGAGCTTAACATGGCGTAGAGTTTCTTCCGGTCAAGGATCGACTGGGTGAGGGGGGTCTGGGCATCCAGAACTGTAAGTTGAAAGCAGTTAACAAAAATAATGAAAAGAATGAATTGAACTAGGGAAAAAGAGACTACTTACCCACTCGCTGGAAGTCCAGCACCAACATGGGGTTCTTATCTAAGAGGAACCCGGATGTCATAAACCAATAATGTCTGACATCCGGGGGATGCTTCCAGGAACTTGTGGGGGCAGGATAATTTCCACGAGGCTTCAATCTGTTGAAGCCATCTCGGGTCTTATCCCTTGCGTTAAGCTGCGGCTCCAGCTTATAAAAGTACGACACCTAGGCCAGGGTCGGCTCCGGTATCTCCCTCGCCATGCAAAAGATGCGCCATCCCATGAGAAGTCAGTAAGCTTGGGGCAAGAGCTAGAATGGTGCGATCCCCACAAAATTAAGGAATTGCGAGAAAGTAAACGTGAAGTGGGAGAGTGGCTCCCGACCTGATGTGGCCCATGCTCCATGCCCCAAATTCACCTACGCTTGTGTGGGCCTTTTCCTCCTTCCTGGCTAGGTGGTTATAAAATATTCCGGGAGTCGACTCCACGCCCAAATTCTTCTCTAGGATATCCAACATTCGGTAGTTCCAGAATAGGTTCCTCTCACTATCCATCTCCCACGTGTTGCCACTAGGGGGTTTATGTCCTTCCAGGACGAAGGGTGCCGCTTGGACATACTCTTCTAGATGGAGGGTGACGCTGTGATTCATGGTTGATGATCTGGAAGCAAAAGGGAACAAAGCAAACAACTAAGCAGTTAGCACCAATTCCCAAAAAGGTTGGTTAAGGTACGGGGGATCTCCTACGAACTGCTTGGAAGAGTCCCCTCCGGATCAGATCTAGGATCACAAAAGATTCGTAGAACCCTGATCAGGAACAAATAAGATGAGTTTTTCTAAATTTTTCCCAAGTCGGCCTATTACCGCTTGTTTAGGGACAACCCGGACGTGAGAGGATCAGGGATGACCCAGACAATTTGTTCTCCTATTCTAATATATCAAGAGCTACCCTAGACGATGGCCCCGACTCTAACAACCCTATAGTTATAACAGCAATATAACACAACGATAAGCACGAGAAAACATAAGTAAAATGTTTGGAAAACTTACTATGAAGTGCTCTATGTGGAGGATGATGTATTTCCGGCGATAGTGACGGCAGAACCACAGTCTTGAACAAGCGGAGGTGACATAGAAGTTCGTCCAATGGTCGAGCCGAAGTCACACTTTCAGGCAAGGGTGCAGAGATCTGACGTGTAGGAAAAAGACGACGACGAAGACAGAGTAATTGATGGAGAATTTCGTCAGGAAGCTCGGACATAAAAGTTCTCTCTCTGGGTTCGTTTGTTCAGAAGGCGTAAAGTTTCTAAATGAAAGTTTGGGGGTACTTATAAGGAGCAAAAATCTGTTTTTGATCTAACGGTTCAGAACGACCCCCCACATTGGATGGTCCTGGATCATGTAGAGGTTTTAATTAGCCCACTCAAGTATCAGACCGCAGATTCCCCAAATTGCATTCCGCGCCACTCCGATCCAACGGTCCAAAGGGAAGGAATTTCAAAAGTAATCCTATCCAATGATCCTCAATGATGCAGAAATAATAAAGGATCCGTTCGTGCAAATGGGATGCTTCAGAATTTACGCTGACTTTTGGTTGCCAACACGATAACCAAGAGATCTTCTCCTAACCTTCCAGGCGTGAGTATTATTGATGCACCAGTTATAGGGAAACACATGCGTGTAGCATGATGAAACTAAAAGGTCGAGGGACATCCAAACAGCCTTGAAGTAAATGGACCTGGGCCCTCGTAAATGAACCAAGCCTTTGGGATTTGATCAGGGATGTTAACGTAAATGCCTTTTATACAAGTTCCCAGCAATCAATCCCTCATGAAAGTGGACCCGTCCCATGGGGAACGAACCAGGATGTCGAGAATTGATCTGAGAATGGAAGCAAGCCTCTACTGCGCGAGCACAGATGAAGACTGGGGGTTAAATGTTATCCCCATTTCCTCCCTTCATTCGCGGCTCTGCATACTGAGTCCATGGGCCACCCTGAAGAGACTTAAGGCCCAATAGGCGAGGAAGGAGTGAGCTTTGGCGGCCCAAATACCAGTAAAGCCCAAACGGTGTCTTGGAATAAAAGTCGGGACTGTGAAGTTGGCATGTTACATGTTCCCGAACCCTTTGTCCGGTGTCACCCAGGGTGTGATGAAGATACCGTTTCCTCCAAGTCTGAAAAATGGACCGGGACAACCATGGATGAACCTGGATCCTGGTAAACGAACCAGGGTCTGGGTAAATGAAGACGGATGTTGGTAAATGAAGCCAGATCAGGTGCCTAGGTTGGGCGCGATAAGCTGCCCTTGATACTAACATCACCCTGAAAAACACGAAGTTTTGTCCCCATAACTAACCAGCAGAAGAGATTACATACGAAATGTATGTTGTCATTTCAGAATTGTACTGCCACTACTCTGACAGATCATGTCCCCAGGATCTCTTTCGAAGCCCATGTGAACCAGATAGAAGCTACGTACTGTTGTCAGTCTTATAGCATGGTTACGCTCAAACCGGCCCAGTGGGCCCTGATTAGTGCATTTTAGTTATTAAAATCCTTTGTATTAAGCCTCCATCAGTGAGTAAATAGTGTTTGTACCCTTATTGGGTTCGGATTAGTCTGGCCCAAACCCAGAGCACTCAACTGCCTTTAAATATGAATAGTTGTGCATTGGGAAAAGGAACTGATTTTTCTCTTGTTAGCATACACTCTGCCCAAACTCGGAGAAAATTCATTACTAAAGCTTCTAAAATCTCTAATACAATCAACTCGTGGACTAAGGCTCTTTAACGCCCCAACCACATAAAACTCCTTGTGTGATAATCTACACTGTTCGCTTTCTAAGCTCTCTTATCTTTTATAATTCTAGTTTCTGAAAAACCCGGTAAAAAAATTTCAACACTAACATAGTCATTAATTAAATCCAAGAATGGTTAGTGTTGGTTGCTACCGAGTGACGGTAATGCCTAGGGATTTTAATGAATATCAGTTGTGTGAAGCAAACATCTCTAAAGGTAGCCAAGATGTTGTAAGAACATCACATATGTGAACTTAGAGGTGGTGTCGCCTCTCATTATTGTTGAAGATTCTCCCTAGAAAGTTCATGAAATTGATGAGCACATGGCCATATGAGTCCTAAGCGAGAAATTGGGAAAATGAATGGTTAAGTGAAGGTGTGTGAGGGGTTAGCAATTTTATCAGTAAGGAGTAATTGGTTCAATCTTTAAGACACAAATGACTTTGATAGGACTTTGTAATATTTTCACTAAGATAAAGTTCAAACCGAAATGCACTTTATTTTATGTACCAATACTATATGCACTAAGAAGAGATGAATATATTTAACCAAGTGGGAGAATGTTTAGATTGGTTAAATATTATGGTTAAGTTGTTTACAAAATGAGGTGGAAAACACTTAGCAATTTTCACTTAAGTAGATGTGAAAACATGAGATTGTGTAGTAGGCATCTAAAAGAGACTTTTATGGATCAAAAGTGATACACAGAGGTATCTAAGGATACCCAAAAAAAATTGTAGCATATGGAGCAATTTTAGGACCATTGGAAAGGTCAAAAGGCAGAGGGGGTGCCAATGCGTCGCCTCCTAGGAGGCGTTGCATCGCTTAAATGAGAAGGGGCTCAAAATCCCTAGTAGGCGATACATCACCTACATGAAGGGGACACATCACCTGATGTGTCCATACAAACACATAAACTAAGCTCCAAATGACGAGTTAATTATCTCTAATCCTATTGGGTAGACCTAATGACAGTGCCTACACTATAAAAGGGTTTTCAAAAAGTTTTGGAAGACTTTATCACTCTCTCCAATCTCTCTCTAACCTCTCCCTCTATCTCTCTAGCTCTCAAATACCAAATTTTTCTCCAAGAAACTCATCAAGCATTGCTTGACTTGCATGAGTTTTAAGGCTTGTTCAATCCCAAATCTCATTCTACTTTGTTGAAGCATCAAGCAATTAGGGAAGGCTTGGAGTAGAGATTTTGGACTGCGATGTTAATTCGTGTATAAGCCTTAGAAGTTTATTTTGTGTTACTCTATTGTGTTTTCATTGTTATTATTGATGAATAAATATTTCTAAGTTCATCTTATCATCATTTAATCACTTAGTTTCTTATTTTCAAGATTTTCGTTCATACCATGAATATGTTTCTTTTATTATCAAGATTTGCATTCATACTTTGAACAAGGTTAGCATACAATATATTCAGATTAATTATGGCATTTACAGTAGCATAAACTACTTTGGGAAATTAAGGTCATTATAGAATGGCTAGTTTGGCATTAATGTCCTTACTCGATTTAAACTGTAAAATGGTATTCTTAAGTTCTTAGAAAAAGTTCCAAAACCAGACTTAGATATAAAAAGTCAATCTTTATGTATACTTTCTCGGCATGTTTCCTTTATCGGACCTATCCGGATACATCAATTTAGACAAATGTTAACTTTACAAAATTTTCCTTTCCTTGATAACTAATAAAAAACTTATAATGTTTGTAAAATTTATTAATTTGTAACCCTATGAGAAAGTAAGTTAATTTTATTTGATTGAGAAAAAAATTACAAAGATGATTACATTTAACTTTTTTAAAAATTCTAAGAGAAGGTATATTTGATTGAAAAGGTAATTATTCTTATTTCTTAAAAATTAGGGCTTTATACCCTTTTTATTTCCTTTCAATGGAAATTCATTAATTTATAAAATTATTATTTCTAATATACAAATTAATGTTAGGAAAAAGTTTCCTAATAAGCATCGGAATGGTGGTGGGTTGGCCCAGTGTATAACAAAAAATTTGTAACATATTTAAACTACCTATAAATATGTGGATCCATTAATATACATACATTAATCATAATCAAGAAAAGAATAGAAAACATAGCTCTTGAAGCCTATCAAGTGTCCTTGCTATCTTTTCGTAATTTGGACGAACTTCCTGTCCAAGCTGCTCCTAGGTACTCACATCAAGATCTTCTACAACGTTTTCTACACCTCAAGAAGTGTGTGGGCACTTAGAGAATAAAGGATAGTTAATTTATGATTCTACCTTATGTACTCAACACATGAGATCAAGATAATAGGCCTGAGATTGGTTTTTTATCTTTTTCAGGAAGAGATGGAAAAATATCGTTCTTTTCTTTTAGAGCGAATAACAGTATCATCATATTTTCTGATAAGTCTAACTTAAATGGAAAATATTTAATTTTAAAAAATAAATCTATAACCAATGTACAATTTATCTTTTAATTTATTAATTATCTCATTAATGAAAATATCCAAAAACTAACTTTTGAATTTTCTATTAATTAATTAATTAAATAAATAAAATTAAAAAATCTATCCCTGAAAAACTGTGTAGTACACGCCACACACATTCCATGGACTGGGTGTATCGTGTACCACCCTATATTGTAGGGATATTTAATTTTTCCATAATTATTTAATTATTTATTCAAACTACCTTATTAGATAAAATCCAACAACATGATAATTAATTCAAATTTGAATTAATTATCTTTTTAACTAATTATCAAATATAATTAATTATTTGAATAAATATCAATCTTTTTAAATTCAAATCTAATTTGAACTTATCAGATTATTATCTCCCACTCAAATATATATATTTAATTAATTCTACCAATTAATTAAAACCAATTTAAATTAAATATTTAATTTATTATAATTTCGAAAATTATAATTAATTAATTATTTAATATAATTTCGAAAATAAATTTAATTATTTAATATAGTTTTGAAAATTACATAATAATTAAAAATTAATTAATTTTGTTAATTACAACTAATTTTTAATTAATTAGTTAATCACTATTATCACATAATTGCATATTTGACTTGAAGAATAAATTTCTTCTTAAATATGTCTTTCAACCATTTTACCATTTATATCAACTCTTGCATTGAATAGTGTTGATAGAGCCGCTTTGGGGGCCTATGGACCTATAATTTCAAGCTCTAATAAATTTGAGATTATTACTTAAACTCTTTAATTAAATAATCTTAATTTATTAATCTCATGATTACTCCACTATAAGTATGAGACTGCACTCTTGTAATTATAGACATTTCATTTACTGAGTACTTTATAAAATAAAGTGTCCATTGATATAATCATTACATACAAATTAATCCTCTAATAATGGTTCATAATTAATCAGAAATAAAATTATCGTTTTACCCTTTTAATTATATCTTGTTTCCTTAAGTACCATTGACTTTACTAGTGAATGTTAATTAATAACTAAATTATGAATTTGAGCTCAATAACATTTTCAGTCCCAAAAATCAACCCTTAAGAGAACCATTATTCAATCTCTTATGAGAAGGTAATAGATTCCACATCTGTATACTATGTCCCTGGCCATTTACATTAATGAGTTCCCAAAACAAAAGTTTCTAGCCTGATCTTTCTGACAGACCCTAACGAGTGAATCAAAGAACTCATATAACATAAACAGGAGTTCATAGTAACTTAAGGATTAAGTTCTATTTGTATATGATCATCAGTTGATATATTTAATTAATACTTCGAAATGGTATTTAACTAAGTATTAATAAACATATCTGGTCTAGTTCTATATATTCTCTAATATATAAAGTACATTCACTAAATTGTCCTACTACACTAGTGATCCGTATCTAGATCACATGTATTCATAATACTAGTGGACCGTACTTGTAGTAATTAATCTAAAGATTCCTTAACTTTATTTTACTGCGAACTATTCAAGTTCATTTATCTGAAACACAATCCTCCTGTACCAATACGTGTTTGATATCATATATATGAACTTAGGAATTTTTCTAATATTTACATAATATTATCACACAATAATATAGTCCATGAAATATATGCATAACAAATTCAATTTATTTATTTCTTAGAACAATGTCTACTACATATGCTTTCAGGGCACAATTCCCAACCATCTCCCACTTTCCCTAAAGAAAATGAGGCATCTCTCTAATTCTCATGTTTCTTACTTGCTCCTTAAAAGATTTTATGGATAAATTCTTTGTGAAAGGATCTACAAGATTATGCTCTGAAGCTATCTTCATTACAACAACATCTCCTCGATGAACTATCTCTCATATCAAGTGATACTTCCTCTCGATGTGCTTTCCCCTCTTGTGACTCTGTGGTTCCTTTGAGTTAGCTACTTCCCCACTATTGTCACAGTATAGGACTAGTGGCTTATCCACATCTGGCACTACTTCCAGATCGGAATAGAACTTTTTTAGCCACACAGCCTCCTTAGCTGTTTCAAAAGTTGCTATATACTTGGCTTCCATGGTGGAGTCTGCAATTTTGGTTTGTTTAATACTTCGCCAAACTACTGCTCCTCCTCCAAGAGTAAACACTGATCCAGAAGTCAATTTCCGACTATCTCTGTCTGATTGAAAAACTGAATCAGTGTAACGCCCTGGATAGCCAAGACCGCTACACTGTGTATTTATAAAGGTGTGAGACTTGCTAATCAAGTCGTTTAATCAAAACGTGTCATTAGCTAAAGTGTTCTAGGGCTAAAAGACATTTTGGCCCCAAAAGATACATTTTATAAGTTATAAACAGTTTACAGAAGGGATCCCCAAAACTCTACAATGTTTAAAAGTTGGTTTACAAAATTCAACAGTTAAGAGTAAACATTAGCCATACTAAGGAAACATACAAGGCTCTGGTCCTCACGTCCCTGTAATCTCCTCAACCGTGGCGGTTGAGCGGCCTGACATGTACATTCACCCTGCAGAGCTCTCCAATCAAGGTTGATCGATCTTTCCCTTGCCTTTACCTGCACCACGCAGCACCCGTGAGCCAAGGCCCAGCAAGAAAACAACATAAACAATATTATCAAACAGACATTCCAGTAAGCATGTTCAGATATTCAATCCACAGCATATAAGGACACTTCAGGGTAAAAGTAACCTAATCAATACTCAAATTATTCAACAATCTCATTAATCACATTCATAGCCAAATATAATAATCAATTAACACGAATACTAGGGTCGACACCTTAGGTCGCACCCTCTGTTTAACCCACTGACTCCGGCCCGCTTAAACCGAGCTCAGTGCATAATAAACTGTCCTTGGATACCAGTGTCCGAGCCGTGCCAATTACACAAGTTAACCATGGCATGCTTAGGCCGTTGGTTTACAATTTACATGGCATAATACCATTCTTTCAATTATAAATATCAGGGAGCCCTTAGTCCCGTTGAAATATTCAACCGGGTGTAGTTTTCTTACCTTTAGCTTCTAGATGAATTAGCTACGGGCGATTATTCCTTGAGCGCGATCCGATCCTTGAGCCCTAGCTTAGCAGCAAGTCACAACCATGATGAAAGATACCATTAAAAATCTTAAATGAGTTTCCAAACCAAGTTCTAGTCCCCGGAACATTGAACTTCACCAAATATGGTAAAAGATTCAATCCCGAGCACCCTAGGTTAAATTCCCAAGCCCAAAATCCCAAAATCCCTTAAGCGCCCCGCCATAGGCCACCCATGCAGCGACATGGCCCCCAAACAGAACCATCTAAGGGACAAAAACAGGTAAGGGCCGCAGCATTGCTTGGACCATGCCGCGGCCCGCCCTCCTTCCTCAGCATGCAACAGCCTCGAAGGGTCGCGGCTCACCGAGAACCATGCCGCGGCCCGACCCTTCGAACCCAGAAAAATCCACCATTTTCAATCTCTAAACCTCACCTTAAGCCATCCCAAAGCCCCCAACTCAAAACCAATTAATAACAACATCATTAGAATGATTTAATCAACACAATCCAACCAAAAATCCAGCCTAACACTCACCAAAATCCCAATTCCAATTTCTGAGATTTCAAATCCACAAAAATCAAAACCAGCCATGAAAACTCTCAAATTCAACCATCAAACTTTAAATTAAACCTTACCTCAGCTGTAGAATCGTTTCTCCAAGGATCCCCTGGCCTATCTTCAGAGTTTTAAGCCTGAACTCCACCTTGAATGTCCAAACCACAACTATTAAAAACTCAACCATTTTTCCTTAAATTTCTAACCTCAGAAACGAAAATTAATGCTTACCTTGGATCTAATTCAACCCTTGATTAGTTCCTTGAGCTAATCCTCTGGTTCAGCCCTTCAATTTCCCCCAAGTTTCAGTCAATTTCTCCCTTGAAAATCAGGGTCTTACCTTTGCTAAGAGAGAGAAGAGAGAGAGAAGGAGAGAAAGGTCGGTTTAAACTTGCGTCTACTATTTCCTAACATATTCCTTAAGTCTATCCTTAAGTTATCAGACTAATCCCAAAGCTCGGGATACCAGAAACATCCCCGAGGGCAAAACGGTAAAATCCCCCAATAATCCCGCCTAGACATCCTAACCTCAAATATATCTCCAATTATTTATTTCCATCACCCGATAGTCTAAATCACTACCTGATACCTAAAATACTCCTTGACTTGTCCAAAGTCAATTATAATGCCCCGTTGTGACTTTTCCCGCTATCTAGCCCTAGGATAGCCTCGAGTCGCCGGCTGCAGAACTATCCACATAATAATGTGGTTCTCGCATATACCTCATACCTATATATCACATCATCATATAATATCATCAATTATCATAAGCACACTATCAATCATATATTTACGCATTTAAATCAATAACATTAATTCTAATCCCAATTATGCCCTCCTATCAAACTAATCAAGGCCCTTAAGCCTTATTAGCGAATTTTGGGTCGTTACAACTATCCCCTCCTACTGAGAATTTCGTCCTCGAAATTTACCTGAATAGCTCGGGATACTAATCCCGCATCGCTGTCTCTAACTCCCAGGTCGCTTCCTCGACCTTGTTATTCCTCCACAAGACCTTCACTAACGGAATTGTCTTATTCCGTAAGACTTTGTCCTTCCGATCCAAAATTTTAACTGGTCGCTCCTCATAGGACAAGTCTGCTGTAACTCTAAGTCCTCATACTTCTGTACATGTGTCGTATCAGAAACATACTTCTGCAACATGGAGACATGGAACACATTATGAACTCCTGATAGCGACGGTGGCAAGGTCAGCCTATAAGCCACCTGTCCAATCCTCTCCAGGATCTCAAAAGGTCCAACAAACTGAGGGCTTAGCTTGCCCTTCACTCCAAACCTCCTCACACCCCTCAATGGTGAAACTCGCAGAAACACGTGGTCCCCAACCTGGAACTCCACTTTCCTACGCTTAGGATCAGCGTAGCTTTTCTGTCTACTCTGCGAGGCAAGCATTCTAGCTCGAATCTTCTCTATGGCCTCATTAGTCTTCTGAACCATATCTGGCCCCAAATACTTTCTCTCACCCATCTCATCCCAGTGAATGGGCGATCTACATTTCCTTCCATATAACATCTCATAAAGAGCCACTCCAATCATGGACTGATAGTTGTTGTTATATGAAAACTCGATCAATGGGAGGTACTTACTCCATTAACCCTCAAAGTCAATCACACATGCCCTAAGCATGTCTTCCAATACCTGAATCGTCCTCTCAGACTATCCATCAGTCTGAGGATGAAAGGCTATGCTAAACTTCAGCTGAGTCCCCATAGCTCTCTGCAAAGCTCCCCAAAACTTGGAGGTAAAGATAGGGTCTCGGTCAGATACAATAGACTTTGGAACCCCATGGAGATGAACTATCTCCCACAGCTCTGCATACTGTTGCACTGTATAGGTTGACCTCACTAGTAGAAAATGTAACGACCCTGATTTTCAAGACTCGATAATGCGGAAATATAAATGTTTTCATTTAACAAAATGTCTCAAAAATCCATAGAAAAAAAACTTTTTTAAAAAGTCGTATGGCCATACTTAACATTTAGTTACAAACATGTTTTA
Organism: Humulus lupulus; assembly: GCF_963169125.1. Taxonomy (NCBI): domain Eukaryota; kingdom Viridiplantae; phylum Streptophyta; class Magnoliopsida; order Rosales; family Cannabaceae; genus Humulus; species Humulus lupulus. Next base: position 149,963,241 of record NC_084802.1, on the reverse strand, counting down.
TAAAGAGTAGAGTGAGCCTAGTTTAGGAAAATTACACAACATTTCCAAAAATAAAACGGCTTCCCAAAAGGTCGGTCCACATGTACATTTGCAAGGAAGACTCCAGCGCTCACTGCTCTGCCTTACCCTTGCTCTTACCTACAACATGAAACAACTAGGTAAGCGAAAACGCTTAGTAAGATCAACTTCCAAACAAAGCAGATAGAGAAATAGGGATCCGGACCCTACACAATCAATTTCAAGAACGCTAAAGTGTCCTGGCAAACTTATGGTCATGCCTGATAACCAAGGATAAATTAATTCATATCTAGATAAAAAATCCTGCACTCAAAAAATCCTAGAACAAGCAGATATATTATATCGCAACTAATTCTTACCAACAATTATATCCCTGCACTCAGAAAATCCCAGAGCAAGCAGATATATTATATCACAACTATATCTTATCAAAAATTATATCCCTGCACTCAGAAAATCCCAGAGCAAGCAGATATATTATATCACCATATAATTCGAGACCAACACTCGACAATTTCCAACAATTCAGGCGTAACGCGCCCTCCAACATAATTGCTAATCTGTAAAAGAGAACCGAGTCTCCACACTAAGATCTAGCCAATAAATATCCTCAACAATGGTAACTATCGTGTTACCTAGGGCATCGCTACTTATCCAAGAGTGTAATCCAATTTACACGGTTTTACGGAGACTTCTATGTTAATCAGTGGTGCTGGTGAGCAGTTGCCCCTAGGGTGTTCAGCCTCACTCAATCTTGGCAACCCCTAGTATCTATAGGCACTCTCACTGAATGGCCAATATTCACGCCTGCTATCCGGGAATAACTTATCAGAGCACTTGCTCGGATTCTAACCGTCCAATGATTAAGTAACCATGAGGGCCCCTAGGTCCCATTTATCTTGGCGCCCCTAGGTTTAACCAGCTTATCCTCATCTCATGGCCACTCGTCGCGGTAATGAACCGGACATAAATAAAATCAAGAAGTGTGACGGGGATCAACCGTCTAGGATATGACGGACTTCTACCGTTCATATTTTCTAAATCAGCACTCACTAGACTAACGTCTCTAAGCAACTTTCTATTACAGCCTATATATGTGCATGTATCCCTATACTAACATACAAGACAATAATCATTTCATGTTGCAGCCATACAATATAAGTTGACTTACTTGGAGTCCTTAGCGCTCAGCAGGTTTTCACCCTCCAACGTTCAGTCCAGTTACGCTTAGCCAATACTGTAGTTATCCATACAGTATACTCGGATTAATTATGGCACTCATAATTCATTATTATTATTTTGGGCAGTTTGGTCATTTTAATAAAAGTCATTTGTAAGGATTTATAATCCTTATTTGGTTTTAAACCTATTAAGGAAAGTCATACAAAATATTCGAGACTAAACCCTAAGTCTCGGGGAGACCTATCCTAAGGTCTCGATACCTAGGCTCGGGTATCACAATGGTATTTCCCCACAACCCGCTAAAAATCTTATTCTTTCAAGGTATCGCTATTAACCCGCACTTTCGACTAGTCGGTTAAAATATGTAAGATTTTAGCTGGTATTATATCCAGAAAATACAAATAAATTCCTTAATTATTTTTAAAGAAAATAATCTCTTTAAATTTTCCTTTTAGTTTTCTTAAGGTTTTAATATCTAAAAACCGATTTAAGAAAATTGCCTAATTTGTCTTAATTAGGAAAACCGTTATAAATTTCTCATGTTGACTAATTAATTTTCCAAAAGCAATCAATCAATATTTACTTACTAGAAAAATAATTCATTTAATTATTTTCTCAAAATATAGGGTTTTAAACCCTCTTTTAATTTATTAACTATTAATAAATTAAATCTCTTATTTTTAGAAAGAATAAAAACTCCTTAATAAAAATAATTCATTTAAACTCAAAGGGGTAATTTTAGTGAAAATATGATTTCAAGACTTACCAATTTATATCTTGAAATAAGCAAAATTTTACTTTTTACCTTATGTTCCAAAATCTCATTTTTACACTAAGTGTGAAAAACCTATTTTTCACATTTTTAACTACATACTTCGTTAGTTCATAACTTGAAATTTACTTACCCAATTGTTACCAAAATTTCCCAATTCCATTTTTGTTATGCCATTTAGGTCTTTGTAAAATCTTAGGTCAAAATGAGCATTTTTTATTGGTGAAATCATTTTCCAACAATGAGGTAAAAATGACCTTATTTTCAAGTCCTTATTTTTTCCAAAATTTGACAGTTAATAACTTTCAAACCGTTCAATATTTTATTACCAAATTTTACAGTGGAATAATAGGTTATGCCAGAAATATGTCCACAAAAGTTTAGAAAAAACTGGGTTCATTTGCCCTATACAGTGGCTGTCCAAACTTGGTTCCGAAAATAAGAATACGAAAAAAACAGTATTTTACCTAAACTTTGAAATAGCATAACTTACTCATTTCTAAACATTTTTTTGTGTTTCAAAAGCTCAATTTTATGTACTCAATCTCAACAACATCAAAGTACAATTTAATTTTACAAAAACAATATACAGTGGCTGCTTGACCCCTTGGAAGTCACAGCTCAAAACATGTTTGTTTTAGGGTATCCTACAAAACCCTTGGGGGTTTTGGTTCCCATTTTCAAAAATCAATACACATGCATCCTAAATATTATTAAACAACTAACATAACCTTATTACATCACCAACAAGAAACTTTAAGCATTAAATATACTAAATCATGCTTAAAACTAAAAACCCTACAACAAAATCATCAAAAGTAAACTTTTTACCTCTTTGGTGTTCTTGCTTAAGGTTTGGACCTTCCTATTAGCTTTGGCTCCTCCAAAACCTTTCAAAAACCCTAACAAACTTCCCCCAACAACATAGTCAATTAGCTATTTGAAACTCTATGCTTAAAACTTTACAAAAGCCTAGATTAGTGAAACTTTACCTTAGGGAAAATACTTCCTAGACCAAGACTTAGCCTCAAAGTTTCCTTGGTGTACTTGGGGTTGAAAAATGGAGAGAACACTTTGAGAGGTCTTCAAAAATCAGATGAGTGAATGAGAGAGAGTGTGGGGGTCGATTTTGGGGGTGAGAATAGTTTATACTATCTAATTTATCCTAAAAACACTCAAGTGTTTTACTCCCACTTGCCCACTTGACTTCTTAATTAAAATGGGATTTAAACTCAATTATTTTTTTGTTCACATCTTTAAAAAGAGTCACATGGCCGGTCACCATTTCATTTTTTCTATGTTTTATATATATATATATATTTAATGGTGAACAATTATTTCATAAGAAGAAAAATCCAATTTGACTTTTGACACCTTTTTCACTCTTATTAAGTTTTAACCACCAAACTTAACATTAATTAATTAAATTAAATGTCTCTCACATTTAATTTAATTAATCACATAATAAAATTTAACCTAAGGTCCATTCATGGAATAAAATTCCCCATTTCGGCAAAATTAGGCATTTAACACAAAATGCCTTAAAATTTCCATTTTCTTTTAGGTTTATTATTTTTGACCAAACTTTAACTTTTATGAATGTATTTTATGCCCAAAATATAATTTCCATGATTTTTCATTTTATTTTCAGAGGTTTTTACCCGATCAGGGTTTTTGTGTCAGTCCAGGACCAAAAGTCTTATCTTGACTTTTAAAATCACAAAATTCATATTTTGGCTAGCAATAACTCATGGAATACTTACAAACAAAATATAATATTATTTAAAATAATATTCTTAACCCGGGGGAAAAATCCCGACCCAAGTCGTTTAAAGGTACCCGAAAACGTAGGACGTTACAGAAAATGAGCTGACTTGGTGTATCTGTCCACTATCACCCACACCGAGTCATGAAGTCCAACTGTCCTGGGTAATCCTCCCACGAAATCCATCGTAATGTCCTCCCACTTCCACTCTGGGATACTGTAACGACCCAAATTCGCTAATAAGGCTTAAGGGCCTTGATTAGTGTGCCAGGAGGGCAGGATGGGATTTATGTGTGATTTTGTGAGTTAAATGCATGGTTATGATTTAAAGCATGTTATTTGGCTATTTGTTTAACTGAGATGCATGGCTATGTTTTCTAGTATGCATGTAGGCCCAGATCGTGTTAGAAGGGCGTAATTGTAATATTTGGCCATGTTGGGCATAACTGTATTGATATGTGATAATAGTATTATGTGAATTGTACCACGTGGGTGTGGTTTAATTATGGTGATGCACGTGCCGAGACGGTCCTAGAGAGCTAGTTAACTCAAGAGTCACAACGGGATTTCTATACCCGGCTCGGGAGGAGCCTAGGGGTACTTTGGGAATTTTATGGTTAAGTTGAGATTTAGCGGATAATGGTTATTGGAGATTTAGTAACCTGGGTAACCATTAGTTACTGCTGTGGGTAACAAGTTTTAAGGTAAAAAGTGGTAGAAATGAAATAGAAATGAAAGGACTTAAGTGCCCTTGAGGTTTAAGTAGGAAAGGATAGGCAAGGAGGGGCAAATTGGTCATTTGGTTGGGAAATAGATAAATGGCAGCTGGGATTTAGGGGTATATAGTTTGGGGCATTTATGCCACTTGAGGCTTGATAGAAATTGAAGAGAAGAAAGAGAAGGAGAAAGAAGGTTAGGGCAAGAAGAAGAAGAGAAGGAGAAGTGGGAGTCTAGGAGGAGATCAAGGACTTTGTGTGGGTTCTCCATTTGAGGTAAGGTTTTTAGACACATCTAAGTTTTGATTTCTGTTTTGATTGGTTAAATCTAGAGCTTGAGTTGTTTTTGTTGAGTTTTGAGTTAGTTGTTTGAGTTTTGGTTTGGGTGGCTGAAAATAGGAATCAAGGGGTGGATTCTTGGGTGTGTTGATGTTTTGATCTTGTATCTAGTGCCTATAGGTTGTTAAGTTGTTCATATGAAGCTTGGAATTGGTTTTTGGGGTTTGGGTATTGGTTTGGTATGATTTGGGAAGGTTTAAGCTCGGAGAAAACCCAGAATTCTGGGTCTGCGATGGCATGCCGCGACACAGGTTTTTCGTGCCGCGGCAAGGGAGCCCCTGACTGATGGGTGCCGCGGCACAAGAAAAATTTCAGGTTGACATTTTTGGCAATTTTAGGCCTTTGCTCCGGGGGTTCGGGGGATGTCTCCGGGGTGTTGTTTTAAGGTTTTAGAGGTCCCGAGAGTGCGGGATTGGTCCCGGGAAGTGGTTTTGGGTTGATTAGTATTGAGGGATGCTTCTTGTGTGTTGTGACTAGGTTGTTGGTGAGGCTCGTGCTAGAGGACCGTGCTCGCGGCTTTAGTGCAACAGGAGGCTCGGAATACAAGTAAGAAAACTGTAACACCCAAGATTAGGGCATGGCCCCACTGTGTGATTGCAGGGCATGGCCCCGGATTGTATTATGTGCAAATGTTTAACCTTAAATGAATCATGATGTGTGTGAATGATTATTTCGAATGTACTATATGTGTGAATATGATGAAATGAACGGCAAGGGCCAAGTGCGGCGTAGGCCGGGGCGGCCGTGGGGCCGAAAGTAACACACAGCACATGGGATGCTTATATTCAGGGTGGGACCCAAGGGATACATGAGTTATCCTCGCGGTGAGAACCAATACCCCAGGCTTCGGTAAGGCTCTGGGGCGGCATGGCCGTGTTTGCTTAGTCTAATGGTTGACTTGTTTATTTGTGGATTATCTGTTATGATAAACTGTATACATTGCATATGTTATGTTCTGCATGAGTTTTCTTGCTGGGCTTCGGCTCACGGGTGCTCTGTGTTGCAGGTAAGGGCAATGACTGAGTCAACCAACCATGAGTACGGAGAGCGTGAAGCGACGCGTACATGTTTGGCCTGCCCGACTGCTTTGGTTGGGGGTTTATTCGAAAATGGCTGTAATAATCTATGATTTTTATGATTTCTTAACTATAACCTTATTTCAAGAAGTAATTAGTTTTCAAACCTTACTTTGGGATCCCAAATGTTTAATACTAGCAGTTTTAAATGAAACGACGCATTTTCTAAGATTACAGCCTTAAATTTTAATTAGTCACACTTTTGTCCCAAAACCTCGGTTAGCGAGTTCATTGCACACTGTTTTGGTCTTAAAAATCACTTAGTAACGGCTCTAAGGAAGTAGGGCATTACAGATACCGAAAGGCTGAAGCAATCCCGCTGGTCGCTGATGCTCAGCCTTAACCTGCTGACATGTCAAATATCTAGACACATACTCAACTACATCCTTCTTCATCCTGGGCCACCAATATAATGTCCGTAGATCCTGATACATCTTCGTGGTACCCGGATGAAGTGAGTATGGTGTAGTGTGAGACTCATCCAGTATCTCTCGCCTGATCCCCTCATCAGCCAGAACACAAATCTGCCCCTGATATCGAAGCAAACCTGTCTCAGAAACAGAATAATCCTTAGTTGTCCCTGCTAAGGCATGCTGCCTATCTTCCTGCAACTGCACATCCACTAACTGACCCTCCTTGATCCGCTCTAACAGGGTCGACTACAAAGTGATATTGGCTAACTGGCCCACTACCAGTTCTGTCCTTGTCCTGACCATCTCATTAGCCAATTCTCTCGAGATTTGGGTGGAACTATACAACTGCCCTGGGCCCCTCCGGCTCAATGCATCAGCCACCACGTTGGCTTTTCCAGGATGGTAAAGGATATCACAGTCATAATCCTTAACCAACTCCAACCAACGTCTATGCCTCATATTCAGATCCTTCTGGGTAAAGAAATACTTCAGACTCTTATGGTCAGTGTATATCTCGCACTTCTCCCCATACAGATAATGCACCACACCTTTAGTGCGAATACCACTGCTGCTAACTCCAAATCATGAGTCAGATACCTTTGCTCTTACTCCTTCAACTGTCGAGATGCATAGGCTATAACTTTCTCATTCTACATCAACACACAGCCTAAACCCATCCTCGACGCGTCATAGTAGACCACAAACTTCCCTTCCTCCGAGGAAAGACTCAACACGAGCGCAGAAATAAGTCGTCGCTTCAACTCCTGAAAGCTATTCTCACACTTCTCTGACCAAACGAACTTCTGATTCTTCCTTGTCAACTCTGTCATCGGTGAAGAAATCTTCGAGAACCCCTCTACAAACCACCTGTAGTAACCAGCCAACCCAAGGAAACTCCGCACCTCCGAGGCATTCCTCGGCCTCAGCCAATCCCTAACTGCTTCTATCTTGGATGGATCCACCTTAATCCCTTCTGCCCCTACTATATGTCCAAGGAAGGTCACCTCTGGTAGCCAGAACTCACACTTCTTAAACTTGGCGTACAACTGATGCTCCCTTAACCTCTGTAGAACCTGTCGGAGATGTGGTTCATGCTCTACCTATGAACTGGAGTAAACCAAGATGTCGTCGATGAAGACAATGATGAACTGATCCAAGAAGTCCTTGAACACCCTATTCATCATATCCATAAAACCTGCTGGGGCATTGGTCAGACCAAAAGACATGACCAGGAACTCATAATGCCCATATCGTGTCCGGAAGGCCGTCTTCGGTATGTCCTCATCTTTGATCCTCAGCTGGTGATAACCAGATCGAAGATCAATCTTTGAGAACACCGTCTTACCTTGCAGCTGATCGAACAAGTCATCAATCCTTGGTAGAGGGTACTTATTCTTAATGGTTAACTTGTTCAATTCTCTGTAATCGATGCACATCCTCAAAGTCCCGTCCTTCTTCTTAATGAACAACACTGGAGCACCCCATGGAGAATAACTAGGCCTAATGAATCCCAAATCCAGAAGTTCTTGCAACTGTATCTTCAACTCTTTCAATTCAGCTGGAGCCAATCTGTATGGTGTCCTTGATACTGGTTCTGTCCCCGGTGCTAACTCAATCTCAAACTGAATCTCCCTACGCGGCGGCAGCCCTGGCAGATCCTCAGGGAAGACATCCAGAAACTCACACACCAATCTAGTCTCTCCCGGCCTTGCTGGCATGACTCCAACGGTATCCACTACACTAGCTAGAAAACCTATGCATCCTCCCTGCAACAAGTCCCTGGCTCTCAATGCTAAAATCATGGGTACGCGGGGTCCAGACACCGTACCCACAAAGACAAAAGGGTCCTCGCCCTCAGGCTCAAAAGTAACCATCTTTTTCCTACAATCAATTGTAGCTCCATATCTAGCCAACCAGTCCATCCCCAGAATCATATCGAGATCCTCCAAATCTAACTCAATCAGATCTACCGAGAGTTCCCTACTATCAACCATCACTGGCAGTGCCCTAATCCATCTCCTAGAGACTACCAGTTCCCCTGTAGGCGACAAGGTCCCAAACCCTGCAGTCCGATACTCACTAGGTCTACACAATCTATCAATCACTCTACTAGAAACAAAAGAATGTGTAGCACCAAAATCTATCAAAACAGTAAACGGAGTGCCAGCGCTAAAAAGCTGACCTGTCACTATTGAGGGACTAGCCTTAACCTCCACCTGAGTCAAGGTGAATACTCGAGCTGGAGTCAAGCTATCCACCTTTCCCGCTGCACCTTTCTTCACCGTTGGGCAGTCTTTCCTAAGATGCCCTACAACTCCGCACACAAAGAAAGCCTTGGCCCGACACTCGCCCAGATGACGTCTTCTACATCTCGAGCACCCTGGATAGGTCCGCCATGCCTCGCCGCCACCCTGACGGCCACCCTGACCACCCCGACCCCTCCTATCAGGACCAGTAGTGGTCGAAGTGTCAGGAGTCTTCCTCTTGAAGTCACTGGGGCCTCCGCCCCTACTAGACCCAGAGTATGGAGGCACCACCCTGCGGCCCTCCCTTCTCGCTGCACTATCCCTCCATATCTTATTCTTCGCTTCCTCAGCGGTAAGAGCCTTCTCAACGGCCTGGGCATAAGTTGTTCCTCCAGGTACCGTTGTAATTCTAACATCTCGGGCAATCATAGCATTCAGCCCTCTAATAAATCTATCCTACCTAGCTGCATCGGTAGGCACAAGATCTGGAGCAAACTTTGCAAACCTATCAAATTTCAGGGCATACTCAGTAACGGTCATACTGCCCTGAACCAAACTCACAAACTCATTAACCTTTGCTGCTCTGACAGCAACATTATAATACTTCTGACTGAATAAATCTTTGAAACCTTCCCAACTCAATGTGGTCACATCCCTAGTCTGCAATGCCACCTCCCACCAGATACGTGCATCCTCCCTCAACATATAAGTGGTGCAGGCCACTCTGTCATGCCCCTCAATCCTCATAAAATCCAGAATTACTGTAATCATAGTTAGCCACTGCTCGTCTTTCAATGGATCTGGTCCACCCTCAAATATTGGGGGTTGTTGCTTCCTGAACCGTTCATATAACGGCTCCCATTTATTACCGATCTCCCCAGACTACACAACTGGTACCACTGCAGGTGGTATAATAGGGGCAACACTCCCTGATGGAGCCTGCAAAATACGGATCTGCTCGTCCTGACTCTGTAGTCGAGCCTGCATATCAGCCATTAACTGCTGCCAGTTCTCAGGCACTGGCGGAGGAGTTTGGCCCTGGTCATCGGCCCTGGTCCCGAACCTAGTGTCGGCTAGTCGTGTAGATTTTCTTGGACGCATAGCTATCCAAGTCAATCTGCAAATAACGACTCGGCAATCAGACCATGATGACAGGGTAAAATTTCTCCAAGATCTACCAATAGAATATCACCAACCATAAACAATCCACATATAAGTATCCATTCTCATGCACTGGCTGCTAATAAGCACGCTCCAATCCAATCGCACAAAAGCTATGAAACAGGCATTCATAAATGCACAATATACAATTAATCATTCAAATATTCATCTACATGCACGGCGATGTTAATAAACATGCCTCAATATTCCCACACAACAGTCAAGGACCAGGCCCTATCAGTATCTCATGCTTCCTAATAATCTAGTAAATAACAGCATTCATAGCTCATCACAAACACATAAGCACATAGGCACATATACACATTACCGAACCCTGGTTTTGAACATGTCTCTAGCAGCGAATGTACATGTCCAGCCTGTCTTTAGGAACCCTTAAACCTAGGACGCTCTGATACCAAGTTGTAATGCCCTGGATAGCCAAGACCGCTACACTGTGTATTTATAAAGGTGTGAGACTTGCTAATCAAGTCGTTTAATCAAAACGTGTCATTAGCTAAAGTGTTCTAGGGCTAAAAGACATTTTGGCCCCAAAAGATACATTTTATAAGTTATAAACAGTTTACAGAAGGGATCCCCAAAACTCTACAATGTTTAAAAGTTGGTTTACAAAATTCAACAGTTAAGAGTAAACATTAGCCATACTAAGGCAAAATACAAGGCTCTGGTCCTCTATTCCCTGTAATCTTAGGCCGTTGGTTTACAATTTACATGGCATAATACCATTCTTTCAATCATATAAATCAGGGAGCCCTTAGTCCCATTCAAATATTCAACTGGGTGTAGTTTTCTTACCTTTATCTTCTAGATGAATTAGCTACGGGCGATTATTCCTTGAGCGCGATCCGATCCTTGAGCCCTAGCTTAGCAGCTAGTCACAACTATGATGAAAGATACCATTAAAAATCTTAAATGAGTTTCCAAACCAAGTTCTAGTCCCCGGAACATTGAACGTCACCAAATATTGTAAAAGATTCAATCCCGAGCACCCTAGGTTAAATTCCCAAGCCCAAAATCTCAAAATCCCAAAATCCCTTAAGCGCCCCGGCATAGGCCACCCATGCCGCGACATGGCCCCCAAACAGAACCATCTAAGGCACAAAATCAGGTAAGGGCCGCGGCATTGCTTGGACCATGCCGCGGCCCGCCCTCCTTCCTCAGCATGCAACAGCCTCGAAGGGCCGCGGCTCACCAAGAACCATGCCGCGGCTCACCAAGAACCATGCCGCGGCTCGACCCTTCAAACCAAGAAAAATCCACCATTTTCAATCTCTAAACCTCACCTTAAGCCATCCCAAAGCCCCCAACTCAAAACCAATTAATAACAACATCATTAGAATGATTTAATCAACACAATCCAACCAAAAATCCAGCCTAACACTCACCAAAATCCCAATTCCAATTTCTGAGATTTCAAACCCACAAAACTCAAAACCAGCCATGAAAACTCTCAAATTCAACCATCAAACTTTAAATTAAACCTTACCTCAGCTGTAGAATCATTTCTCCAAGGATCCCCTGGCCTATCTTTAGAGTTTTAAGCCTCAACTCCATCTTGAATGTCCAAACCACAACTATTAAAAACTCAGCCATTTTTCCATAAATTTCTAACCTCAGAAATGAAAATTAATGCTTACCTTGGCTCTAATTCAACCCTTGATTAGTTCCTTGAGCTAATCCTCTGGTTCAGCCCTTTAATTTCCCCCAAGTTTCAGTCAATTTTCCCCTTGAAAATCAGGGTTTTTCCTTTGCTAAGAGAGAGAAGAGAGAGAAGGAGAGAAAGGTCAATTTAAACTTGCGTCTACTGCTTCCTAACATATTCCTTAAGTCTATCCTTAAGTTATCAGACTAATCCCAAAGCTCGAGATACTGGAAACATCCCCGAGGGCAAAACGGTAAAATCCCCCAATAATCCCGCCTAGACATCCTAACCTCAAATATATCTCCAATTATTTATTTCCATCACCCGATAGTCTAAATCACTACCTGATACCTAAAATACTCCTTGACTTGTCCAAAGTCAATTATAATGCCCCGTTGTGACTTTTCCCGCTATCTAGCCCTAGGATCGCCTCGAGTCGCCGGCTGCAGAACTATCCACATAATAATGTGGTTCTCGCATATATCTCATACCTATATATCACATCATCATATAATATCATCGATTATCATAAGCACACTATCAATCATATATTTATGTATTTAAATCAATAACATTCATTCTAATCCCAATTATGCCCTCCCGGCACACTAATCAAGGCCCTTAAGCCTTATTAGTCAATTTTGGGTCGTTACAATCAATGTAACCAGTGGGGTTCAAGTTTCCACCTGAATATACAAGCATATAATCTCTAGTATTTCTAAGATACTTGAGAATATTCTTAACTACAATCCAATGACTCAATCCAGGATTGGATTGATAACGGTTGACTATCCCTACTGCATAACAAATGTCAGGTCTAGTACACAACATAGCGTACATTAGACTGCCTACCGATGAGGCATAGGGATATTGTCTCATATCTTTCTCTTCCTGAGGTATTTTGGGACACTACTCCTTGGAAAGAAATACTCCATAACGGGTTGGCATATCACCCTTTTTGGAGTTTTGCATATTAAAGCGTTCTAGCACCTTATTAATATAAGTTGCTTGAGATAGTGCCAAAGTTTTGTTCTGACTATCTCTAAGAATTTTAATGCCCAAGACATACTTGGCTTCTCCCAAATCTTTCATTTGGAATTTTTCAGCTAACCAGTTCTTTACCATTGATAATGATGTTACGTCATTGCCAATCAGTAATATGTCATCAACGTATAGAACGAGGAATACTACTACACCATCTTTGATTTGTTTATAGACACAAGGTTCATCAACATTTTGTTCAAAACCAAACGTTTTAATTGTGTCGTCAAATCTAAGAACCCAAGATCTAGAATCTTGTTTAAGTCCATAAATGGACCTAAGAAGCTTGCAAACTTTTTTCTCTTGACCTTTTACTTCGAACCCTTCAGGTTGATACATGTAAATGGTTTCGTCAAGGTAGCCATTCAGAAACATCCATTTTCCAAATATCATAATCCATGCAGGCATCAATGGATAAGAGTATACGAATGGATTTTAGCATGGCTACAGGATAAAAAGTTTCTTCATCAACAACTTCTTTCTATGTGTAGCCTTTGGCTACAAGCCTTGCTTTGAAAGTCTCTACTTTCCCATCCGCTCCTCTTTTCTTCTTGAATATCCACTTGCAACCAATGGCTTTGATAGTCTCAGGTGGATCTTCAAGAACCCAGACAAAATTGGAATACATCGATTCCAATTGTTGGTTCATGGCTTCTTGCCATTTGTACTTGTCAGAAACATTCATTACATCTTTAAATGTCAATGGATTGTCTTTGTTTGTGTCAGACACAAGCATTTGAACTTCGTGTTCATAGCGTATGGGTTGCTTACTAACCCTCCCACTACGACGAGGTTCTCTACTATTCTGACTAGAACTAGCAGTTTGCTCTTGCCATTTTTCATTTGTTGTTATTGGTGACTTTGCAACTTCATTTGAGACCATCTCCTTCAGTACAGCCTTACTACGAGGTTTGTGGTTATTGACATAGTCATGTTCAAGAAAATTTGCATTTGTCGATACAAATGTTTTATTTTCTTTTGGACTATAGAAAATTCCACCTCTAGTCTCTTTGGAATACCCCACAAACATGCACATTTCAGAGCGTGATTCCAACTTCTTGGTCTTTCCTTTAAGCATGTGTGCAGGACACCCTCAAATTCAAAAATGGTGTAAACTAGGTTTACAACCATTCTATAATTCCATGGGTGTCTTCTGGATAGACTTAGATGGAACAACATTCAATATGTATAGAGCACATTGAATTGCATAGCCCCAGAATGACAGTGGTAATGATGAGAAACTCATCATTGATCTAACCATATCTAATAACGTTTTGTTTCGTCTTTCTGAAACACAATTTTGCTGTGGCATTCTAGGTGTTGTGAGTTGGGATTGAATACCATGCTCATGCAGATGGTCCTCGAATTCAAAATCCTATTACAATCCTCCTCGATCAGATCGAAGAACTTTTAGTGATTTACCTAATTGCTTTTTAGCCTCTGCTTGAAATTCTTTGAACTTTCCAAAAGTTTCAGATTTTCTTTGCATTAAGTATAGGTAACCATATCTTGAATAATCGTCAACTAAAGTGACAAAGTATTCATAACCTCTTCTTGATTGTACATTAAGTGGACCGCAAACATCCGTAAGTACCAGCTGAAGTGGTTCTGTAGCTCTTGAACCTTTAGCAGAGAAAGGTCTCTTGGTCATCTTGCCTTCTAAATAGGATTCACAAACAGGGAGAGATCCAATAGATAGTTCTCTTAAAGGACCATTCTTTACAAGCCTATTAATTTTGTCTAGTCCAATATGGCCCAATCTCAAGTGCCACAGATATGTTTCACTATCGGAATCAGTCTTTTGTCGTTTAACAGATCTAGGATTAGTTGTTTTAAATAATTCAGAATTGAGTAAAATTTGTCATTCATTATAAGTATGTACATTTTGTTTATCCCAAAGCATTTGCATAATAAGTAAATAGATAATTTCTTTAAATAATAACTACTTTATTTATAAAAGAAATAAATGTCATGCAAAAATAGAAATAAGTTTCCGAACATTAATAATCAAAATTACTAATAATAAACTAAATTTCTAGACTGTAGTTTTATTTGTTCAAAGAAATCTAGAATTTCTAAAAAAAAAAAAAAATTTAAATTGTTCAACTAACAATAAAATTTCTAAATAAAACTACTCTCCAACTTCTCCAGTTTACTGCTATCAAAATCCTCATCTGTCTCTTCCTCCTTTTTAGGGTTGTGATTTTGCAAAAGGAAAAACAAAGAAAAATAGATTAGTGGCATATGTTTTTGAATCTACTATCCAAAAAATTTAATATGCTATTCATAGTATTTGAATCTACATTTAAAAGTTGAAAAAATATATGTAAATCTTATTTACCTTTTTCGTTTGATACAAACGATGACACTCAGCAAAGACTTCCTTTGTCATTGCTTGCCACATCTCATGTGCTGAGTGATAGTGTATATATTTTTCCTTTATTTCGTCAGACATGGTTGAAAGCATGCAATAACGTGCCAATCGATTGGCTTTCATCCAATTCGTATATTTTTCTTCTGCTTCATAGCTAGTAGCCAAAGGTGGTTCTGTTGGAGGTTTGTTACAAACAGTTGACATCAATTTTTTATAAGAAAAAATTGTCAAAATGCCTCGAAACCAGTGTCGCATGTTTTCAGGTTCAAAAACCAAAGATTTGTGAAAGGCATCGGTGTGTAATTGACCAATAGACATTTTTGCTGGGAATAAATAAATAAACAAAAATGAATTTATGCATATAATAAGTATCAGTAATTTTTGGAATAGTAAACACGATGCATAAATGCAACAATTAAAGAACACATAAAAAATAATTACTAATTCCACAATTAATTAATTTGAACAGTAATGGACCAGCCTTAGGGTAGGTCAGACTAATTCCAAATTAATTTTTGAGACAAGCTCTCAAATTTAGAAGTGAAAACTCAAATCAATATTTCTCTTTTGACTTATAAACAATCGCTTGTTTAGTCAAGAATACACTAGTCCGATCGAAAGCCTAATGTACCTGTGAGTGTAACCCATTATTTTAGATTAATGACTTAACTCAAGAGTGTGCCTTAGGGTCAATCAAACTTGAAATACATCATTAATTCCTATTCTTGAAAAAGAATTTTTCCTTGAGAATAACATAGTCGGAAGCCTTCCTGAGGGGGACACAAGCAATGGTACCGTGAGGCCCTCTCCTTGCTACCTCGGTGCCAATTAATAATGGAGACCATGGGACTTATTGTCATAACTCCCTCTCCCACTCACTATTTTTAAGATATGTGTTTTCTTAAAACATCATATGCTTTTTAATTGGTTTGTAAAAATATAGTGATCTACTTTTACCAAATGATATTCTAATAATTACTAATCATATTAAGCAAAAATAAAATTATAGAACCATGCCGTAATTAATTCTATTTTAATTTTCTATAATTAATAGGAATATCATTTATTATTTAATAAAACAATTTTATTAAATACTAGAAATTAAACAACTTTTAAAATCTATTTCCGCTCTTGAACTAGTTAAAACTAGATTTATTATTATATGGTCCATCACATAACGCATATAATCACAAAGGACAATCCTAAGGCATGTTTTGTAACGACCCAAAATTACTAATAAGGCTTAAGGGCTTTGATTAGTGTGCCAGGAGGGCATCAATGGTTTATGTGTGATTTAAATGGTTAAATGCATGACTATGTGATAATCATGCCTATATGATTATTTGGATATATGAGATGCATGATTATGAGTATTAGTCTGCATGTAGGCCCTATTTAGATTATAAGGGCATATTTGTAATTTTGGCCCGTTGAGGGCATAAACATGATTATCTGTGATAAATTGTCGAGACCACATTATTATGTGGATATAATTGCAGCTTGTGGCACGAGGCGATCCTGGTGAGCGATTTAGCAAAATAGTCACGGTGGGGATTTATACCCGGCTCGGGGGAGCTTGAGGGTATTTCTACGAATTTGGAAATATATTGGAGACTATTTGACATTGGGGAAAATAATTGGTGATTAGTTAAGTGTTGATGTTTAAGCGGTAATTATTAGGGACACTCGAGGAATTAGCGGGAATTGAGAACAAATGACCAAAATTCCCTTGGAATGTTTAAAGGCTTAGGTTTTAATGGGAGGGGGAAATGGTCTTTTGGATGGTTAAAAGAGGATAAGTGTTGTTCTTCCATTTAGCCTTAGTGGTATTTGTAGAATGTATGAGAAGATGAAGTAAAGAAAAGGAAGAAAGAAAGAAAAAAAAAAAAACAGAGTTCCTAAACTATATCCCATTTTCTCTCACGGTTTCCCCTCCCTTCACCATTTCTTCTAGAATTTGAAGTTGTAACTTAAAGAAGGCTTAGACTAGGGCTTGATATTCGGGTCCTTGGTGAAGCTAGGAAGTTCAGCTGGAGTTAGTGTTCAATTAAGGTAAGGTTTCTAGGTTTTTCTGGGATTGCTGAATTCTGTTGTGTTGATTTTTCAATTTGAACTTTGGATGGGAATTCAAGGAGTTGAGCTTTGGGAACTGAGTAGCTAAATGCTGGAAGGGTACTAAGGGCAACCTAGGATCGAATTCTCCATTAAAGGTAAGGATTTCTGGGTATGATCACTTGAATTTCTGGGTAGTTTCTGGTTTAATGACGAAGTTTTTGAGCTTCAAGCTGAATTATTGTTTTCTATGTTTGATGGTGCATATGGCCAAATTTGATGTTGTTGGGCCATGTGGGATGATATGTAGTGAATGGTAGGCTCCATTTGACGCGTGGTTGAGGTTTGGAGGGGTTTTAGGGAGTTTTGGCTCGGGGAAATTCGAAGGAACACTTGGGGGTTTTTCTGGTGCTGTTAGTAGCGATGTAGTGCTAGCTTTAGAGCACTACAGCGCTAGGCTTTTATTTTCTGGGCATTTTTTCTTCTGTTTGTAGTGCTTTAGCACCCACCTTGTGGCCTTGTAGCGCTACCCTGTCTCCAGAATACGGTTTTGGGTATTTTTCTTAGGGTACACCGATTCAGATTTTCAGACTGATGTCGATGATAGGAAGTCTACTTCTGGAATGGTGTTTACTCTTGGGGGTGGAGTTGTGATTTGGAGAAGCGTAAACCAGTCTGCAATCTCAGATTCCACCATGGAGGCTGAGTACATAGCCGCATCAGAAGCAGCTAAGGAAATAGTCTGGCTAAAGAAGTTCTATTCAGATGTTGGTGTTATTCCAAAAATGGATAAACTGCTTGTGTTGTTTTGTGACAATACATGAGTGATAGCCAACTCGAAAGAACCTCGAAGTCACAAGAGGAGTAAGCATATAGAAAGGAAGTATCACATTATTCAAGAATATGTTGCCAGGGGAGATGTAAAGGTTATGAAGATTGCAACTGAAGATAATCTTGCAAATCTCTTAACAAAGACACTACCAGAAGCTACATTTGATAAGCATATCAAGGAAATGGGATTAGTAGAATTAAGGCATTAGTTTCAATTAGTGCAAGTGGGAGTTTGTTGGGGTCCTAATTGAAACCCAAATTCGTTGTAATCTCAATTTAATAAAAGAATAGAAATCATTTTTTTGACTTGGTCAATCACTTTGCTCACATGTTTTATTTTCATGATTATTTGTTTAATATAAACTTCTATTAAATCCTGAGCATATAGCTAATCTTATTTATAGTGACGTAATCACAGTGGAATATAAATAGGATTATATGTTATATAAATAGGATTATATGTTCAATATAAATAAACTGTGGTATTTTTGCATAAATTCATAGAATTGCTCATATAGTAACATGATCAGGCCCATCCAATAATAACATGTCTATTTGCACTATATGTGGTATTTTTGCAATTGGGCTTAGATGCATATAGTGACCACCCATATGTTTGTTAGATATATGGTATTTTGCCAAATAAAATATTCATAAAATGATAGGTGTATTTGGGCCCATTAGAAAATATAAAGTTTAAATTCCTCTCTTGTGGGTGATTCCACTTGTGAAGGGCCATTTTCTTTGCATGACTATAGTGGGCCTAATCAATTAATAACAATTAATAAAACGAAGGTTTAAATTCCTGTCTTTTGGACCTTGTATGAAAGATAGGGGGTCTTTGTAGTGGGAACGACATACTGGACCCAGCCCTCCTCCATACAAGCCTAATTGTTAAGGCCCATTTACTTGTGTTGGACTTAATTGTATAGTCTCATTATATTAGTTAAACCTAAATATTGATTAACAACAAATTAATTCTAAACTAATTGAATTTGTTTCAATGTGACACTTTAGAATTAATAGGACTTTGGTTTTAAAAAATTTAATCTTTCAATTTTTTGGAGAACCATAGTCATTAATTTTCTAAAAATAAATAATAAAAATGCTATTTTAATTTAACAATGAGCTTATTTTAAGAATTTTATTCGAACTCCACCGTTGGTTTAACATAGTCAATAGCTTAATGGGGCCTTGAGGTGCTATGATTCGTCCCCCTACGGAAGGTGTTCATTAGTTATTTTGACAATGTTAGATTTAAAAAGATAGATACTTATAGGTCAAATTCTACTAGACTCACCCCTACGGTGACTACTAGGACTAAATCTATGATTATTGAAACTGTGGGTCTAACTCATAAAATAAGAGATTTTGTTTTCTTATTTTGATCGAATAATAGGTTGTTAATAGTGGTGTCCATTATTAAATGAGTTTACAACTCTATTTAACTAGTGGTATTTTTGACTCTCGCCAACCAGGACAATGATATCATAGATTAGTTAAAAACCTAAAGCAATAGAGATATGATTGTTTTTGGTATTTTTTTCTCATATCTTACATATTTTTTATATGTTGTGCTATTTCTTGAAATTTGTGTGAATAGAAGTTTTATTGAGCAAATTTGATTGATTTCTATTTTATTGGTAATTTGTAGTTTTAAGTTAAGTAGTGTTTGTGTCTACTCCCATCCTTTCTCAACTTTCGATGGAGAAACTCACTAGAGAAAACTTCCTTAATTGGAAGGAGAATATTAACATCGAGTTGATTAGTGACAACTCCGAGCTCGTCATGATTGAGGAATCCCCAGAACGAGCATTGTTTCTGCACGTTCGTGATGGCACCATCAATGCTCGTGATGGCACCGTTAATGCTTGGATAACACCGTCTCTGCACATACGTGAAGACACCATAAATGCTCGAATGGCATCGTGTCTGCACGTCCGTGATCAACTCAACTATGGTCTGACGCATCTCATGAACGAGCTTCAGATTATTGAACCTATCATGGGTGGACCTAGTAAGGGAGGAGAAAAGAAGACAACTACTACTACTACTGCTGATCCAACTAAGGTTGAAGCTAACCAAGCCTCATCTTCGAAAGCTGGAAAGAAGAAGAAGAATGGACAAAACAACAACCCCAAGCCTGCAAAGACAAGTGCACAACCTAGTGCACAGACGCCTAAGGGGAAGAACAAGAAAAACAAGAAAGGTCAAGATAAGTGTTTTCACTGCAAAGAGAAGGGGCATTTGAAACGAGATTGCCCCAAGTTTCTAGTAGCTAAAAACAAAGGTAATGATTATAGTTCATTTATCTTGGAAACATGTGTTTTAGAGAATGATAAATTTGTTTGGAGTATTGATTCTGGATCTACTAACAATGTTTGCAACTCTTTACAGCTTCTTGAATCGTGGGAGGAAGTGGACGAATGTGGCTTAAAGCTTAGAGTTGGGAATAGAGCGTTCGTTAAGGTCCAAGCTAGAGGAATAGCTCGTCTGAAGTTCGAAAATAAATACATAATTTTAAAAGATGTATTTTTTATTCTGGATTTTAGTAGAAATTTAATTTCATTTTCCATGTTGCAATTAGAACAATTTGTTATGACTTTCACAAGTTCTAATATATCTATTTCCTTCAATGGATCACAATTGTGTATTGCATGTTGGGAAAATGGGCTTTATATTCTGTGACCTAACGAACCCCTCGCTCTTAACAATGATTTATTCAAAGTAGCTAAACCTATGACCAATAAACGTCAAAAGACCGATAACGATAATATCATGTATTTATGGCACTTGAGACTAGGTCACATTGGCTATGATAGGATTCAAAGACTTACAAAGGACGGACCTTTGAAGGAACTCACCTTAGGTAAATTACCTGTCTGTGAATCTTGTCTAGAAGGCAAACTGACCAAACGTCCATTCTCTGCAAAGGGTGATAGGGCCAAAGAAACACTTGGTCTTGTGCATTGAGATGTTTGTGGACCTTTGAATGTACAAGCCAAGGGTGGTTTTGAGTATTTTGTCACTTTCATTGACAATTACTCTAGATACTCATGTCTTTACCTAATGCATAGGAAATCAGAAACATTTTCAAAGTTTCAGGAATTCCTAGCAATGGCTCAAAACCAATTAGGTAAAACATTAAAGATCTTGCGATCTGATAGGGGTGGAGAATATTTGGATATGTAGTTCCAAGATCATTTAGCTGAACTTGGGATTTTATGCAGTTCCAAGATCATTTAACTGAAGTTGGGATTTTATCACAACTTACTGACCCAGGTACCCCGCAACAAAATGGTGTAGCGGAACACCAGAACAGAACTTTATTGGAAATGGTTAGATGCATGCTTAGTTACTAAACTCTATCAACTTTGTTCTCGGGACATGCAATTGAAACCGCAAACAAAATTATCAATGTCATGCCGTCTAAATCAATCCCCAAAACACCTTTAGAACGTTGGAATGGTCGTGAACCTAGTTTACGCTATTATAGAATCTGGGGGTGTCCCACTCACGTCCCGAGGAAAAAGGAAGGAAAGCTAGAACCGCGAACTGAAGTTTGCATGTTTGTTGGCTATCCTAAAGGTACTCGAGGTGGACTTTTCTATAGTCATTCAGAAAAGAAAGTGTTTACTTCTACAAATGCTACTTTTCTGGAAAATGACTATGTCCAGAACTTTAAACCTCGCAACAAAGTAGTTTTAGAGGAGATGGATAAAGAATTGACTCCAACCAATGTTCCATCGTCATCAATGCGAGTTGATGATGAAATTCCCACTCTTCGTGTCCTGAGTAAACAGTCATGGAGCCTCGTCGTAGTGGGAGGGTTTCTAGGAACCCAGTTCGCTATGGTTTGGATGGTGAAACCAATATGGTTGTTGGTGACACTAGTGATGATGATCCATTGTCTTTCAAAGAGGCAATGGCTAGCCCAGAAAAGGAACTATGGCTCGAAGCCATGAAACAGGAAATGGAGTTCATGTACTCAAATTACGTCTGGGATCTTGTGGAAGTACCTAGTGACTTTAGGGCCATTGGGTGCAAGTGGATCTACAAGAAGAAACGAGGTGTTGATGGAAATATCGAGACTTAAAAAGCTCGATTAGTGGCAAAGGGTTATACCCAAAGAGAAGGCGTGGACTATGAGGAAACTTTTAGTCCGGTAGCCATGCTCAAATCCATTTGCATCCTCCTATCCATAGTAGCCACTCTCAACTATGAGATCTGGCAAATGGACGTCAAGACAGCTTTTCTTAATGGAAAGATTGATGAAGTATCTTATATGGATCAGCGAGAAGGATTTAAAGTAGCTGGACAAGAAGGAAAAGTTTGCAAGTTGAATAGGTCCATCTATGGACTTAAGCAAGCTTCTTGTTCCTGGAATCTTAGGTTTGATGAAATAATCAAAACCTATGGATTTGAACAAAATATTGATGAGCCCTGTGTTTACCAACTGAAGGCAAATCAATTATTGGTATTCCTGGTTCTTTATGTAGACGATATCTTACTCATTGGAAACAATGTTAAGAAATTATCAGATGTGAAGAATTGGCTGAGCACTCAATTCCAGATGAAAGATTTGGGTGAAGCAAGTTATGTTCTAGGTATCCAAATCATAAGGGATAGAAAGAACAGACTCTTAGCTATATCTCAAGCAGCATACATAAATAAAGTGCTTGAACGTTTCTCAATGAAAAATTCCAAGAAAGGGCATCTACCATCCCGCCATGGAATTCATCTTCCCCAAAGTCCTGAAGAGGAAGATGCAATGAGAAACGTTCCTTACACATCTGCAGTTGGAAGTCTGATGTATGCCATGTTGTGTACTAGACTAGATATCTCCTGTGCAGTGGCAGTAGTGAGCAAGTATCAGTCAAACCCAGGACCGGAACATTGGATAGCAGTTAAGCATATCCTGAAGTATTTAAGGTGGACTAGGGATTATATGTTAGTCTACAAGGGTGGTGTTCTGAACCCTGTAGGCTACACCGATTTAGATTTTCATACTGATGTCGACGACAGGAAGTCTACTTCTGGAATGGTGTTTACTCTTGGGGGTGGAGCTGTGATTTGGAGAAGCGTAAAGCAGCCTGCAATCTCAAATTCCACCATGGAGGCTGAGTACATAGCTGTGTCAGAAGCAGCTAAGAAAATAGTCTGGCTAAAGAAGTTCTATTCGGATGTTGGTGTTATTCCAGAAATGGATAAACCGCTTGTGTTGTTTTGTGACAATACAGGAGTGATAGCTAACTCGAAAGAACCTCGAAGTCACAAGAGGAGTAAGCATATAGAAAGGAAGTATCACATTATTCGAGAATATGTTGCCAGGGGAGATGTAAAGGTTATGAAGATTGCAACTGAAGACAATCTTGCAAATCCATTTACAAAGACACTACCAGAAGCTACATTTGATAAGCATATCAAGGAAATGGGATTAGTAGAATTAAGGCATTAGTTTCAATTAGTGCAAGTGGGAGTTTGTTGGGGTTTTATGCCCTAATTAAAACCCAAATTCTTTGTAATCTCAATTTATTATTAATAAAAGAATAGAAATCATTTTTTTGACTTGGTCAATCACTTTGCTCACATGTTTTATTTTCATGATTATTTGTTTAATATAAACTTCTATTAAATCCTGAGCATATAGCTAATCTTATTTATAGTGACGTAATCACAGTGGAATAAAAATATGATTATATGTTCAAAATAAGTTAGTCCTAAGATTAGTCAGTGCACCGGATTTACACAGACTTGCCAATCTACGATATGATCTACTTACACATTACAGTGTTATGCTCTTTCCATAACATTAGCAAAGTAGATAAGATAGGATGTATTTGTTACATCAGACAGGACTGATATTGACAGTTGATAAGATAAGTAAGCTTGGACCGATACCGTTATTATCTATTTTAGTCATATCATATAGTTGACCATAGGTCAATTCAATATCAATTTTGAGTGGTTAGTATTCTAACTAATTGTATTATTTGAGTTCTTTGACTTGTTCGTTACCAACTTACCCTACGGACTAGCCCATACTTACATCTTAGGAATTTGGTAGTATAATTGAGTGGGAGTGTTAATCATAGATATGAACATCTACAACTTCTGATGACGAAGTGAAACGATGGTTTCCTTTTTGTTTGGTTCAAGGTGTTAAATGATAGAGTTCTCATTTCAGTAATTAAATTAGTTTACTGAAATATCATTTACAAGGAACTAAGTGTTTTAAGGATAAAATACAATGAGGGGTAAAATGGTATTTTAGTCCTATCTCATTGTAGACCATCTATAGAGGATTGAGTGACAATTATGGTTGTAACAATGGATAATTAATAGCGTATCTATATCTGTTATAGAGCATTCTATGAATTCAAGAGTGGAATTCTGAGTCTATAGTGGAGTCACGAGGAATTAATAAGATAGTAAATTTATTTGTTAGATTTATGATAACTTATTGGAGCTTGATTTCATAGGCCCATGGTTCCCATTGTACCTTGGGTAAAATCATCTAGATAGCCTCAATTAATTGATATAATTATCAATTAGAATTATCAAAGTTGACCAGGTCAACTTTGGATAGTTTCACAGAGTTATGTAATTTTGAGAAGAAAAGAGAAATTATGGCAGATTTATTAATTAAGATAAATTGGTATCTAAATTAATAAATAAGTTTAAATCAAGGTTCAAAATATGATTTAAATAATTATTTAATTAATTAAATCAATTGAAAATAATATAGCCGTTGATTTTAAGTCCAATGGGTATTTTATTGATTTTTTAAAATAAAATGGCCTAATTGAGTCTATAAAATGAGTGCTTAGAGAGAAGTCAGAAGTTAAGATTTCTAAGACGGCAGATATGTCACAAGTCAGATTTTCTGATAGTTTTAGATTCTCTCTAAACACAAGTCCTTTTCTAAGCCTCTTTGATTATTTTCTCTTCTTCTTCTCTGTTTCTATCTCATGTGCTGAGAATTGTCCACACTAGTCTAGGTGATTCTAAGGATACATTAGAAGGTTGTGAATAAAATAGAAGATCAGTTCAGTTTCTTGATAATACTCTGCGACAGAGAGGATACAAGAGTTAGAGAAACTGAAGGAAAGACTCTTTCATTCCGCTGCGTATACTGAAAGTATTCTTGTCTTTGTTTCTCTTTGAATTCAATTTTAGAAACATGTTCTAGGTTATCTCATATTAATTTGTTTAATATTAGATTTACATGAAAATAAATAAAGATCATGTATAAGTTTTCCCAACAACTGATCATGTTGTCACTTATGCTATGCATTATTGTTTTCTTGCTGGGCCTTGGCTCACGGGTGCTACGTGGTGCAGGTAAAGGCAAGGGCAAGGTGGACCAGTCTTGAGTTGGAGAGCTCTGGGGCTGAATGTACATAGTCAGCTGATCGGCCGCCACGACCGAGGATTGGTACAGGGACAAAAGGACCTAAAATGTCTATTTTTCCCTTAGAGTGGCCAGTAGTTGTATATTTCCTGGAATTTTGCAAAATATCCTTAAACTTTATTTCTTTTGGGATCCCATATATGAATTGTTTATTTAAATGAAATGTATCAGCATGTACTTTCGTCGCAAAAGACAAGCTCGACTCAGGGTTTGGTAATTGTGTATACATGATTATATGCTTATATGATTGGAAAGGAATGTGAATGCTGATATTTGTTTGATTAATAGGAAGCATGAGATACTGATAGCACCTAGCCCTTGATTGTTGTGTGATGATATCGAGGCATGCTTATTAGCATTGCTGTGTATGTGAATGAATATTTGAATAAACTATTATATCTTGATTGCTTGTGAATGGCTATGTTCCAATGGTGGATTATGGAAGGATTATTACCTTGTCATCATAGTCTGACCGCCGAGTCATTGATTGCAGATTAACTTGGATAACTATGTGTCCAAGATGATCTATGCGACTTACCGATAGTAGGTCTGAGGCAAGGGATGATGATCAGGGTCAGACCCCTCCACCACTCCCTGAGAACTGGCAGCAGATTATGGCAGACATGCAAGCCCGGCTTCAGAGCCAGGAAGAGCAAATCCAAATTTTGAGATAGCAAGCTCCGTCAGGGAGTGCTGCCCCTATTGTGCCACCTGCAGTGGTACGAGGAGTACAGCCAGTAGAGATTGGGAACAAATGGGAGCCGTTGTATGAGCGGTTCAAGAGACAACATCCTCCAACTTCTGAAGAGTGGATGAGTATGATCACTGCTATCTTGGACTTTATGAAGGTAGAGGGTCATGACAGAGTGGCCTGTGCTGCATATATGTTGAGAGAGGATGCCCGCATCTGGTGGGAAGTGGCATCACAGAGTAGGGATGTTGCTACATTGAGTTGGGAAGGATTTAAGGATTTGTTTATCCAGAAGTATTACAATCTTGCCATCAAGGCAGCGAAGGTTAATGAATTTGTGGGATTGGTTCAGGGTAGTATGACAGTTACATAATATGCCCTAAAGTTTGACAAACTTGCAAAGTTCGCACCAGATTTTGTGCCTACTGATGTAGGTCGGCAGGACAGATTTATCAGAGGGCTTAATGCTATGATAGCCTGAGATGTCAGGATTACAATAGTTCCTGGGGGGACAACTTATACCCAGGCTGTTGAGAAGGCTCTTACTGCTGAGGAAGTGGGGAACAAGATTTGGAGGGAGAGTACGGCAAGGCGGGAAGGCCGCAGGGCGGTGCCTCCATACTCTGGATCTGGTAGGGGCGGAGGCCCTAGTGATCTGAAGAGGAAGACCCCTGATGCTTTGACCGCTCTTGGTCATGATAGGAGAGGTCGGGGTACTCAGGGTGGCTGTCAGGGAGGCAATTTTCATGGAGGAGCTATCCTGAGTGCACGAGGTGCAGAAGACGCCATCCGGGTGAATTCCGGGCTAAGGCCTGTTATGTGTGCGGGGTGGTAGGACACCTCAAGAATGACTACCCAACAATGAAGAAAGGGGAAGCATGGAAGGTGGACAACTTGACTCCAGCTTGAGTGATCACCTTGACGCAGGCAGAGGCCGAGGCTAGTCCCTCGATGGTGACAGGTCAGCTTTCTAGCGCTAGCACTCCTTTTACTGTATTGATTGACTCTGGTGCTACACATTCATTTGTTTCTAGTAAGGTGATTGATAGACTGTGTAGACCTAGTAAGTATTATACTGCGGGGTTTGGGACTATATTTCCTACAAGAGATCTGGTAGTTTCTTGGAGGTGGATTAGAGTACTGCCAGTGATGGTTGATGGTAGGGAATTGTCCATAGACTTGATTGAGTTGAGTATGGAGGACTTTGACATGATTTTGGGGATGGATTGGTTGGTTAGATATGGAGCTACTATTGACTGCAGGAAGAAGATGGTGACCTTTGAGCTGGAGGGCGAGGATCCCTTTGTCTTTGTGGGAGCTGTATGTGGACCCCGCATACCCATGATATTAGCGATGAGAGCCAGAGACTTATTATAGGGTGGATGTATGGGCTTTCTAGGCAGTGTGGTGGATACCACTAGGGTTTTGCCAGCAGGGCCGGAGGAGACCAGATTTGTTTGTGAGTTCTTGGATGTATTCCCTGAGGATTTACCAGGGTTGCTACCGCATAGGGAGATCCAATTTGTTATCGAGTTAGCGCCAGGGACAGAGCCAGTGTCAAGGGCACCATATAGAATGGCACTAGTAGAACTGAAGGAATTGAAGATACAGTTACAGAAGCTTCTGGATTTGGGGTTTATCAAGCCTAGCTACTTGCCATGGGATGCTCCAGTCTTGTTTGTGAAGAAGAAGGACGGGACTCTGAGAATGTGTATAGACTATAGGGAATTGAACAAGTTAACTATCAAGAATAAATATCCTTTACCAAGGATTGACGACTTGTTTGATCAGCTACAGGGAAAGACGGTATTCTCGAAGATTGATCTTCAATCTGGTTATCACCAGCTGAGGATCAAGGACAAGGATATACCGAAGACGACCTTCCGAACGAGGTATGGGCACTATGAGTTTCTGGTCATGTCATTTGGTTTGACCAATGCCCTAGCAGCCTTCATGGACTTAATGAACAGGGTGTTCAAGGACTTCATGGATCAGTTTTTCATTGTCTTCATCGACGATATTTTAGTGTACTCCAGTTCAGAGGCAGAGCACGAGTTTCATCTTCGAGAGGTTCTGCAAAGGTTGAGAGAGCATCAGTAGTACGCTAAGTTTAAGAAGTGTGATTTTTGGCTACCAGAAGTGACATTCCTTGGACATATCATTGGTGTAGATGGGATTAAGGTGGATCCATCTAAGGTGAAGGCAAGCAGAGATTGGCCGAGGCCAAGGAATGCCTCGGAGGTTCGAAAATTTCTCGGTTTAGTGGGTTACTATAGACAGCTTATGGAAGGTTTCTTGAAGATTGCGGCACCAATGACAGAATTGACATGGAAGAATTTGAAGTTCGTCTGGTTAGACAAGTGTGAGAACAATTTCCAAGAATTGAAGTGGCGACTTATTACTGTATCTGTGCTGAGTCTTCCTTCGGAGGAAGGAAAGTTTGTAGTCTATTGCAATGCGTCAAGGTTGGGTTTGGGCTGTGTGTTGATGCAGAACGAGAAGGTTATAGCTTATGCATCACGACAACTGAAGGAGTATGAGCAGCGGTACCCTACCCATGATTTAGAGTTAGAAGTGGTATTCGCACTGAAGGTTTGGCGGCATTATCTGTACGGAGAGTAGTGCGAGATATACACTGATCATAAAAGTTTGAAGTACTTCTTCACACTGAAGGACCTGAACATGAGGTAGAGGCGTTGGCTAGAGTTGGTAAAAGACTATGACTGTGATATTCTTTATCACCCAGGGAAAGCCAACGTAATGGCAGATGCTTTGAGCCGGAGGGGCCCGAGTCAGTTATATAGTTCCACCCAGATTTCAAGAGAGTTAGCTAATGAGATGGCCAGAGCAAGGATAGAGTTGGTGGTAGGCCAGTTGGCCAATATTACTCTGCAGTCGACCCTGCTAGAGTGCGGATTAAGGAAGGTCAGCTAGTGGATGCCCAACTATAGGAGGTTAGAGAGAATGTCCTAGCGGGAGTAGCTAAGGACTATTCTATTTCTGAGGTTGGTTTGCTACGGTATCAGGGGCTGATTTGTGTCCCAGCTGATGTGGGGATCAAACGAGAGATATTAGATGAGTCACATTCTACGCCATACTCACTTCATCTAGGTACCACGAAGATGTATCAAGATCTACGGATGTTATATTGGTGGCTCGGGATGAAGAAGAATGTGGTGGAATACGTGGCCAGATGTTTAACCTGTCAGCAGGTGAAAGTTGAGCATCAACGACCGGCAGGGTTGCTTCTGCCTTTGGGTATCCCTGAGTGGAATTGGAGGACATTACAATGGACTTTGTGGGAGGTTTACCCAAGACTGTAGGGCATCATGACTCGGTGTGGGTGATAGTGGAAAGATACACCAAGTCAGCTCATTTTCTTCCAGTGAAGATGACATATATAGTGGATCAGTATGCAGAGTTATATGTGAAGGAGATCGTACGTCTCCATGGGGTTCTTAAGTACATAGTGTTAGACCGGGATCATATCTTTATCTCCAAGTTTTGGGGTAGTTTGCAGAGGGCTATGGGGACTCAGTTGAAGTTCAGCACGACTTTTCATCCTCAGACTGATGGACAGTCTGAGAGGATGATCCAGGTGTTGGAGGATATGCTTAGAGCATGTGTGATCGATTTTGAGGGATCGTGGAGTAAGTATTACCCGTTGATTGAGTTTTCATACAACAACAGTTACCAATCAACGATTGGAGTGGCTCCATATGAGATGTTATATGGGAGGAGATGTAGATCACCCATTCATTGGGATGAGATGGGTAAGAGGAAGTATTTGGGGTCGGACATGGTTCAAAAGACAAATGAAGCTATTGAGAAGATCCAAGCTCAAATGCTCGCCTCACAAAGCAAACAGAAAAGCTACACAGATCCTAAGCGTAGAAACGTTGAGTTCTAGGTTGGGGACCTCGTGTTTCTGCAAGTTTCACCATTGCGAGGGGTTAGGAGATTTAGGAAGAAGGGCAAGCTGAGCCCTAGATTCATTGGACCTTTTGAGATCCTGGAAAGGATCGGATAGGTGGCTTAAAAGTTAGCTTTGCCACCGTCGTTGTTTGGAGTTCATGATGTATTCCATGTTTCTATGCTGCGGAAGTACGTCTCTTATATGACACATGTGTTGAAGTATGAAGACTTGGAATTGCTGACAGATTTGTCTTATGAGGAACGACCGGTTCAGATTTTAGACCAGAAGGATAAGGTTCTACTGAATAAGACGATTCTTTTGGTTAAGGTATTATGGAGGAATAGTAGGGTCAAGGAGGCAACCTGGGAGCTTGAGTCAGCGATGCGGGATCAGTATCCCGAAATTCTCATTAGGAGGGGATAGTTGTAACGACCCAAAATTACTAATAAGGCTTAAGGGCCTTTGATTAGTGTGCTGGGAGGGAATAATTGGTTTATGTGTGATTTAAATGATTAAATGCATGATTATGTGATAAGAATGCCTATATGATTATTTGGATATATGAGATGCATGATTATGAGTATTAGTATGCATGTAGGCCTTGTTTAAATTATAAGGGCATATTTGTAATTTTGGCCCGTTGAGGGCATAAACATGATTATCTGTGATAAATTGTTGAGAAAACATTATTATGTGGATATATTTGCAGCTTGTGGCACGAGGCGATCCTGGTGAGGGGTTTAGCGAAATAGTCACGGTTGGGATTTATAGTCGGCTCGGGGGAGCCTGAGGGTATTTCTGCAAATTTGGAAATATATTGGAGAGTATTTGACATTGAGGAAAATAATTGGTGATTAGTTAAGTGTCGATGCTTACGCAGTAATTATTAGGGACACTCGAGGAATTAGAGGGAATTGGGAACAAATGACCAAAATGCCATTGGAATGTTTAAAGGCTTAGGGTTTAATGGGAGGGGGAAATGGTCTTTTGGATGGTTAAAAGAGGATAAGTGCTGTTCTGCCATTTAGCCTTAGTGGATTTGTAGAATGTGTGAAAAGCTTAAGGAAAGAAAAGGAAGAAAGAAAGAAAGAAAAAACAAAGTTCCTAACCTATATCCCATTTTCTCTCACGGTTTCCACTCCTTTCACCATTTCTTCTGGAATTTGAAGCTGTAACTCAGAGGAGGCTTAGGCTAGGGCTTGGAATTTGGGTCCTTGGTGAAGCTAGGAAGTTCAGCTGAAGTTAGTGTTCAATTAAGGTAAGGTTTCTATCTTTTTCTAGGATTGTTGAATTCTATTGTGTTGATTTTTGAATCTGAACTTTGGATGGGAATTCAAGGAGTTGAGCTTTGGGAACTGAGGATCTAAATGCTAGAAGGGTACTAAGGGCAACCTAGGATCGATTCTCTATTAAAGGTAAGGATTTCTGGGTTTGATCACTTGAATTTCTTGGTAGTTTCTGGTTTTCTGATGAAGTTTTTGAGCTTCAAGCTCAATTCTTGTGTTTCTATGTTTGATGGTGCATGTGGCCAAATTTGATGTTCTTAGGCCATGTGGGGTGAGATTTAGTGAATGGTAAGCTCCATTTGAAGTATGGTTGAGGTTTGGAGGGGTTTTAGGGAGTTTTGGCTCGGGGAAATTCGAAGGAAAACTCAGGGGTTTTTCTGGTGCTGTTAGTAGCGATGTAGCGCTAGCTTTAGAGCGCTACAGCGCTAGGCTTGGAATTTCTGTGTAAGTATTCCATGAGTTATTGCTAGCCAAAATATGAATTTTGTGATTTTAAAAGTCAAGATAAGACTTTCGGTCCTGGACCGACACAAAAACCCTGATCGGGTAAAAATCTCGGAAAATAAAACGAAAAATCATGGCAATTATATTTTGGGCATAAAATACA
The DNA here is from genome assembly GCF_963169125.1 of Humulus lupulus. Taxonomy (NCBI): domain Eukaryota; kingdom Viridiplantae; phylum Streptophyta; class Magnoliopsida; order Rosales; family Cannabaceae; genus Humulus; species Humulus lupulus. Next base: position 149,931,681 of record NC_084802.1, on the reverse strand, counting down.
TTCATAAAAGTTAAAGTTTGGTCAAAAATAATAAACCTAAAAGAAAATGGAAATTTTAGGGCATTTTGTGTTAAATGCCTAATTTTGCCGAAATGGGGAATTTTATTCCATGAATGGACCTTAGGTTAAATTTTATTATGTGATTAATTAAATTAAATGTGAGAGACATTTAATTTAATTAATTAATGTTAAGTTTGGTGATTAAAACTTAATAAGAGTGAAAAAGGTGTCAAACGCCAATTTGGACTTTTCTTCTTATAAACCCTTATTAACCTTTATAAAAAAATAAAAAATAAATAAAAAAAATTAATGGTCACATATATGGAAAATGGTGGCTGGCCATGTGCTATTTTAGAGTGGTGTGAACCCAATTTTATAAAATTCAAATCCCATTTAATTAAGAAGTCAAGTGGGCAAGTGGGTAGAAAAGCACTCAAGTGTTTTGTGATATTTTGAAGAGTTGTGTGAGCCATTCTAACCCCCAAATCCGACCACTCTCCCTCCCTCATTCACTCTCATCTGATTTTTGAAGACTCTCTCAAGTGTTCTCTCCATTTTCAACCCCAAGAACACCAAAGAAACTTGGAAGCTAAATCTTGGTCTAGGAAGGGTTTTCCCTAAGGTAAAGTTTCATTAATCTAGACTTTTGTCAAGTTTTAATCATAGAGTTTCAAATAGCTAATTACCTATGTTGTTGGAGGAAGTTGGTTAGGGTTTTTGAAAGGTTTTGAAGGAGTCAAAGCTTATAGGAAGGTCCAAACCTTAAGCAAGAACACCAAAGAGGTAAAAAGTTTACTTTTGATGAGTTTGTTGTAGGGTTTTTAGTTTTAAGCATTATTTTGTATATCTAATGCTTAGAGTTTCTTGTTGATGATGTAATAAGGTTATGGTAGTTGTTTAATAATTTTTATGATGCATGTGTATTGATTTTTGAAAATGGGAACCAAAACCCCCAAGGGTTTTGTAGGATACCCCAAAACAAAACATGTTTTAAGCTGTGACTTCCAAGGGGTCAAGTAGCCACTGTATATTGTTTTTGTAAAATTAAATTGTACTGTTATGTTGTTGAGATTGAGTACATAAAATTGAGCTTTTGAAACACTAAAAAATGTTTAGAAATGAGTAAGTTATGCTATTTCAAAGTATAGGTAAAAAACTGTTTTTTCGTATTCTCATTTTCGGAACCAAGTTTGGACAGCCACTGTATAGGGCAAATGAACCCAGTTTTTTCTAAAAACATTTGGACATATTTCTGGCATAACCTATTAGTCCACTGTAAAATTTGGTAAGAAAATATTGAACGGTTTGAAAGTTATTAACTGTCAAAGTTTGGAAAAAATAAGGACTTGAAAATAAGGTCATTTTTACCTCATTGTTGGAAAATGATTTCACCAATCAAAAATGCTCATTTGACCTAAGATTTTACAAAGACCTAAACGGCATAACAAAAATGGAATTGGGAAATTTTGGTAACAATTGGGTAAGTAAATTTCAAGTTATGAACTAACGAAGTATGTAGTTAAAAATGTGAAAAATAGGTTTTTCACACTTAGTGTAAAAATGAGATTTTGGAACATAAGGTAAAAAGTAAAATTTTGTTTATTTCAAGATATAAATTGGTAAGTCTTGAAATCATATTTTCACTAAAATAACCCCTTTGAGTTTAAATGAATTATTTTTCTAGTGAGTAAAATTGATTAATTGCTTTTGGGAAAATTAATTAGTCAAGATGAGAAATTTATAACGGTTTTCCTAATTAAGACAAATTAGGCAATTTTCTTAAAACGGTTTTTAGATATTAAAACCTTAAGAAAAATAAAAGGAAAATTTAAAGAGTTTATTTTCTTTAAAATTAATTAAGGAATTTATTTGTATTTTCTGGATATAATACCGGCTAAAATCTTACATATTTTAACCGACTAGTCGAAAGTGCGGGTTAATAGTGATACCTTGAAAGAGTAAGATTTTTAGCGGGTTGTGGGGAAATACCATTGTGATACTCGAGCCTAGGTATCGAGACCTTAGGATAGGTCTCCCCGAGACTTAGGGTTTAGTCTCGAATATTTTGTATAACTTTCCTTAATAGGTTTAAAACTAAATAAGGATTATAAATCCTTACAAATGACTTTTATTAAAATGACCAAACTGCCTAAAATAATAATAATGAATTATTAGTGCCATAATTAATCCGAGTATACTGTATGGATAACTACAGTATTGGCTAAGCGTAACTGGACTGAACGTTGGAGGGTGAAAACTTGCTGAGCGCTAAGGACTCCAAGTAAGTCAACTTATATTGTATGGCTGCAACATGAAATGATTATTGTCTTGTATGTTAGTATAGTGATACATGCATATACATAGGCTGTCATAGAAAGTTGCTTAGAGACGTTAGTCTAGTGAGTGCTGATTTAGAAAATATGAACGGTAGAAGTACGTCATATCCTAGACGGTTGATCCCCGTCACACTGCTTGATTTTATTTATGTCCGATTCATTACCGCGACGAGTGGCCATGAGATGAGGATAAGCTGGTTAAACCTAGGGGCGCCAAGATAAATGGGACCTAGGGGCCCTCATGCTTACTTAATCATTGGACGGTTAGAATCCGAGCAAGTGCTCTGATAAGTTATTCCCGGATAGCAGCCGTGAATATTGGCCATTCCGTGAGAGTGCCTAGAGATACTAGGGGTTGCCAAGATTGAGGGAGGCTGAACACCCTAGGGGCAGCTGCTCACCAGCATCACTGATTAACATAGAAATCTCCGTAAAACCGTGTAAATTGGATTACACTCTTGAATATGTAGCGATGCCCTAGGTAACACGATAGTTACCCTTGATGAGAATATTTATTGGCTAGATCTTAGTGTGGGGACTCGGTTCTCTTTTACAGATTAGCAATTATGTTGGAGGGCGCGTTCGCCTGAATTGTTGGAAATTGTCGAGCGTTGGTCTCGAATTATATTGTGATATAATATATCTGCTTGCTCTGGGATTTTCTGAGTGCAGGGATATAATTGTTGATAAGATGTAGTTGTGATATAATATATCTGCTTGCTCTGGGATTTTCTGAGTGCAGGGATATAATTGTTGATAAGATATAGTTGTGATATAATATATCTGCTTGTTTTGGGATTTTTATCTAGATGTGAATTAATTTATCCTTGGTTATCAGGCATGACCATAAGTTTGCCAGGACGCTTTAGCATTCTTGAAATTGATTGTGTAGGGTCCGGATGGGTCCGGATCCCTATTTCTCTATCTGCTTTGTTTGGAAGTTGATCTTACTAAGCGTTTTCGCTTACCTAGTTGTTTCATGTTGTAGGTAAGAACAAGGGCAAGGCAGAGCAGTGAGCGCTGGAGTCTTCCTTGCAAATGTACATGTGGACCGACCTTTTGGGGAAGCCTTTTTATTTTTGGAAATGTTGTGTAATTTTCCTAAACTAGGCTCACTCTAATCTTTATAAAACATGTTTGTAACTAAATGTTAAGTATGGCCATACGACTTTTTAAAAAGTTTTTTTTCTATGGGTTTTTGAGACATTTTGTTAAATGAAAACATTTATATTTCCGCATTATCGAGTCTTGAAAATCCGGGTCGTTACATTCTGGGTAGTTTTCTTCTGTTTGCAGTGCTGTAGTGCCCACCTTGTGGCGCTGTAGTGCTACCCTGCCTCCAGGATAGGGTTTTGGGTATTTTTCTTAGGGTTTTCGCTTGGGGGCTGGGGGGTCAATTTCACCACCCCGTTTGGTGGAATTAGGGCTTCCCGAGGGCTCGGGATTGGTCCCGAGGTTAGGTTACAAAATTTAATGTTAATGAGGGTTTCATGTTATGTTTGTGACTAGGTGTACGCTAGGGTTAGAATGAGATCGTGCTCGAGGATCATTTCAACTAACCAAAGCGCTCGTAATCAAAGGTAAGAAACTACACTCGGTTATGTGATTATATTGAGACTAAGAGTTCCCTATATTTGTTTATGATCTCATGAGATGGTATTATGCCATGGGAACATGTGATAAACGGCCTAAGAGTGCCACAATCAATATTTGCGCACAAGGCGTGGCTCGGTCACTGGTAGCTGAGGTTAAGTACATAATCATTGAGCTCGGCCTAAGCGAGCCAAAGACAGTGGGATAATCAGAGGGTGCTGCCTAAGGGCGTTGACCCTGGATTTTGGTGTGCTTTGTTTATTGTTGTTTAAACTGATGATTTGTGAATTATTTGTCTGTTAGTTGTCCCTTATGCTATGCATTATAGTTTTCTTGCTGGGCCTTGGCTCACGGGTGCTACGTGGTGCAGGTAAAGGCAAGGGCAAGGTGGACCAGTGCTGAGTTGGAGAGCTCTGGGGCTGAATGTACATAGTTAGCTGATCGGCTGCCACGACCGAGGATTGGAACAGGGACAGGAGGACCAAAAAGGTCTATTTTTCCCTTAGAGTGGCCAGTAGTTGTATATTTCCTGGAATTTTGCAAACTGTCCTTAAATTTTATTTCTTTTGGGATCCCATATATGAAATGTTTATTTAAATGAAATGTATCTTTTACGACCAAAATCTCTTAACCCTAGTTCATTTATAGTTTTAGTAAAACGTTTCTAACAAAATGACTTGATTAGCAAGTCTTGCACCTTTATAAACACACAGTGTAACGGTCTTGGCTACCCAGGGTGTTACATGTTTCTACTCATATGAGATGCATGCATAATATTCAATATTGCGTGGGTAATATATATGGCATGTCAAAAATGCATGATAATGTATTAAATAATTTAATCACATTCAAACATTTAAATAAATAAATACTAATTAAATAAATAAATAAATGCGGGCCGAGTGTCTTGGGTATTTCTAGAAAAATTACAACACTTGCAAAATATACACAAAAATATAAGAGACTAAATAAAACCTAAAGAGATCTCTATCTTCAACTTTGGGCCTTCACAAGTAGCCTTGATCCATTAAGCCATTTATCCATTTAATTTTGAATTAAAATAACTTTTAATTATCTTAAACAAATTTTAAGAATAATTAACTTGGGCATTAATGCCCAATAAGTTTTTAGGCCCAGATTTGAATTTGGGCTCAAACAATTAATTCAAAATAAAACAATTTTTAATTATGGGTTAAAACTAATTAAGCCCACAATTTAAATGAATAACAATGTGCAAACACTAAGATTAAAAACCCTAGGGTCGGCGGCACACTAAGGCTCGGCATGGGGCACGGTAGCTGCCAGGTGGGGCAGCACATGGGCGTAAGGTAGCAAGCGCAAGGTGAGCGCGGGGCTAGCAGCAGCGCAGGGGTGCGCGCGAGGCTGGCATGCGCGGCGGGTCGCACGACTAGGCGAGGTGCGCAGGGGCTGGCAGCGGCGCATGGGCGAGCGGCTGGGTGTAGGCTCGGGCTTCGGGGAACGGAACCCAGGGCTCGGGCCTTACATAATTTTTCCAATAATTTAATGCAGAAAATTAAATTACAAAAAATTCCTAAGCAGCAAAATGGCTTACATTTTTCATCTAGAAACTTAAGAACAATTCCTAAACCCAAAACACCATATAATTAACGACCCTTAAGAATAAACTTTAATCATACATACATCCATCCATTCACATATATTACAATAACATAAGAATGCATATTATGCCCACACAGTAATTAATGTATGCAGAGATTAATGATCACTCTGATATCAATTGTTAGGAACGAGTTTCCTAATACGCAGCAAAATGGTGGTGGGTTGGCCTAGTGTACAACAAAAATTTTGTAACATATTTAAACTACCTTTAAATATGTAGATCCATTAATATACATACATTAATCATAAGCAAGGAAAGAATAGAAAACATACATCTTGATGCCAATCAAGTGTCCTTGCTATCTTTTTATAATTTGAACGAACTTCCTATCCAAGTTGCTCCCAGGTACTCACACCAAGATCTTCCACAACGTTCTCTACACCTTAAGCAGTGTGAGGGCACTTAGAGAATAAATGATAGTTAATTTATGATTCTACTTTATGTACTCAACACATGAGATCAAGAGAATAGGCCTAAGATTGGTTCTTTATTTTTTTCAGGACGAGTATCGTTCTTTTCTTTTAGAGTGAACAACAGTCTCATCCTATTTTCTGATAAGTCTAACTTAAATAGAAAAGATTTAATTTTAAAAAATAAATATTTTAATTAATTAATTATCTCATTAATGAAAATATCCAAAATCTAACTTTTCAATTTTCCATTAATTATTAAATATTATCAATAGTCATACTTTTGTAAGGCTTAATTATGAAAGCCACCTTGTTTTATTAAAAAATGAGAAGTACTTTTGTATATCGTTGTATGCTTTCGTGTGCATGTAGTGTTAGAAGAGTGTGTTCCAAGTAACCAGGAAAGATCCCTTTCTGTTTACTTGGGGGGCATATATCATGGATAGAACCAGGTCCTAAAACTTAGAAGTTAGTTAAATTGACTAACCAGTGTTTTTCCTAAAGAGCACGAGGTGTCGATAAAACTAACGCGAACTAAGTTGTTAAATCAATGTCCTGGATACAACCAAGTCCTAAAACTTAGAAGTTAGTTAAATTGACTAACCAGTTCTTAAAGAGCACGAGGTGTCGATAAAACTAACGCGAACTAAGTTGTTAAATTAATGTCCTGGATACAACCAGGTCCTAAAACTTAGAAGTTAGTTAAATTGACTAACCAGTGTTTTTCCTAAAGTGCACGAGGTGTCGATAAAACTAACGCAAACTAAGTTTTTAAATCAATGCCCTGGATAGGACCAGGTCCTAAAACTTAGAAGTTAGTTAAATAGACTAACCAGTGTTTTTTTTTCTAAAAAGCATGAGGTGTCGATAAAACTAACGCGAACTAAGTTTTTAAATCAATGTCCTGGATACGACCAGGTCCTAAAACTTAGAAGTTAGTTAAATTGACTAACCAGTGTTTTTTTTTCTAAATGGCATGAGGTGTCGATAAAACTAACGCAAACTAAGTTTTTAAATTAATGTCCTAGACATAACCAGGTCCTAAAACTTAGAAGTTAGTTAAATTGACTAACCAGTGTTTTTCTTAAAGAGCAAGAGGTGTCGATAAAACTAACACAAACTAAGTTGTTAAATCAATGTCCTGGATACAACCAGGTCCTAAAACTTAGAAGTTAGTTAAATTGACTAACCAATGTTTTTCCTAAAGAGCACGAGGTGTCGATAAAACTAACGCGAACTAAGTTCTTAAATCAATGTCCTGGATACGACCAGGTCCTAAAACTTAGAAGTTAGTTAAATTGACTAACCAGTGTTTTTTTTCTAAAAAGCATGAGGTGTCGATAAAACTGACGCGAACTAAGTTTTTAAATTAATGTCCTGGACATAACCAGGTCCTAAAACTTAGAAGTTAGTTAAATTGACTAACTAGTGTTTTTCCTAAAGAACACGAGGTGTCGATAAAACTAACGCAAACTAAGTTTTTAAATAAATGTCCTGGATGCAACCAGGTCCTGAAACTTAGAAGTTAGTTAAATTGATTAATTCAGTGTTTTTCCTAAAGAACATTGGGTGTCGATAAAACTAGCGCGAACTAAGTTTTTAAATTAATATCCTGGACATAACCAGGTCCTAAAACTTAGAAGTTGGTTGAAATTGACTAGCAATGCTTTGTAGTTTCGAAGAAAAAGTCAATAAACTAACGCGAACTAGGTTTCTATCAATTACATCATATTAAAAAGAAAAATAAATGATGAAATTTAGGGTAACTGAAATCAATTGTCTCGAGGAGGAAAAACCTCGTGATAAATTATTACAGATAAATAAAAAAAATAAAAATACAAAAATTGCTAGGCCCCCCCAGGCCGCTCCGCCGAGGTAACCCACTCGGTCTCTTGCTCACCAGCAGCGGAAGTCTCCCCAGTCTCTGAAGGCGGCTCCTGTTGAAGACGGGCTTTGAACTTCTCAAGGAATGGCTCCCACACCTCGGGCGCCAAAAAGGAGAAGTCGCCATCCTGGTTGAAGGCCCAGCAATGGTAGAGCATGGCCTCCATGGAGGAGCTGGAAGACGCCCTCTCTGCCACGATGGCAGCCTCGGCTTCCAACTGCTTAGCCTTGGCCTCCTCGAGCTCAGTCTTTGCAGTGACCAAGGCGACCTGTGCGGCCCTTTCACTTTCTTTAGCAGCTGTCAGGGCAACCTTGGCACTTTGCTCTTGCTGTTGGGCAAACACGAGAGCGGCCTGAGCAGTCTGGAACTTGCCCCTGATCTCGTCAATCCTGGCCTTGGACCGAGCTATGCTGCGGTGTAGACCCAAAGCCGCCTGCAAATACATAGATAGTAAGGCACGTGCTAGGAAGAAAGCAAAGAAATTTAACTAAGTAAACTTACCGTGAGGGTCATCCCCAGCGAAGACTCCATGACATTCTCGGGGCTCCTCGTTTTGATCTCCCCCAAGTTCCTTGGGGTGGCATTGTAATAATGCTCCACCGTATAGCTCGCAGTCTCATAGACCATCCCTCGAAAGGCCTCGGAGATTTTCCCCAGGGCCTGGGTGTTAACCGGGATGCGCACGGTGGGAGTGGGAACTGGCGGGGTTCTAGCTGGTGCCTCATGTTCCCAAGTAGGGGCTGGAGGTCGCGGGGGAGGTGGGGCATGTTCTCTATGGCTGTAGGAACCTGCCCCCCCCCCCCTTGGCGGGAGACTTGGAGGTGGTCCCGGTAGGAGGAGTCTTCTTGGTCAGCCGGGGTTTCTTGACCAGTGGCCTGGACGATCCTGTGGGAGGATTCCCCCCTGGAAGATGGATCGCAGGACGTTGTCTCCGGGCTGTGCCATTTCTTTTCCTGAAACAAAAAGAAAGGAACGTTAGTATACATGTAAGGTTACTTTATTACAAGAAAAATCTAAAGGTGTATTGAAAAGGTCCTACCCTCCGAGCTAGAGGAGGAATCTATTGCTACGACCTCCGGCCTCGGAGCTTCTATGGGGGAGTCTATGTTTATTACTTCACGGATGAGAGGGGGCTCTGGGTCCAGATCCGCCTCAGGACTGGACTCCTCTACATATTGCCTAAGCCTTGGAGCGACTACACCCTCCAGAAGGGAGGGCCACAACCTAAGGTTGGTCATGTACTCCTCAAAGAAGGCCGACCTAAAGGACAGGGTGTTGTCTACTACTATGGTTCCCCTAGGGCGGCCCATATCATGCACAACACTAGTTGATCTACACACTGGAGTAGGGTTATATTAAGGTCTGGGTCATCTCGATGATGATTTACGAGCTGGCTTGGGTTAAACCTAGCAAGCCTTAGGTCTACGGCGGCCCTGTTTAAGTCCCTAAACAGGTATGGGTTACCTTGGCTGGAGGGGCCAGCTACTGCCTCGGACTGAATCTGATCCACGTCGAGGCCCTGGGCAGCCTCGAGAGCTCGCTTTCATCGCACAAGCGGCATCTCATCTTCTTCTTCCTGCTCGTCGCTGTCCGCGGCATCCCCCTCGGGGATAGGCACCAGCTCGCGAGCTACTGGGATAGCCCGCGACCTCCTCAAGGCCAGAGTCTGGCCCGGAGAAATTAACTTACACGCCAGCATCGTCTCATCAGATACGAGCTGGCAGTAGTCTTTTTCACTTGGTGGGAGCTCCGCCAATGTATCTTATTGACCCCCAAGGGTCACCGATTTGGCTGTCCTCGCAAAAATGGCTGCACGATGATGTTCAAGTTAATACGCGCAAAAATAAATAAAGCAATATGGTGATTTGGTGAGCTGAGAATAAAGAGAACTTACGAGGACGATTGAAGTAGTGGTATTCGCAATTGCGAAACCCCATCGACATGAAGAACTGGTCCTTGAAGTCATTGGGTTGGCTGGGCAGCTCGATGACTGCAGGAGAGTTGGGAAAACGGGTCAAATAGTAGAACCTGTCGCCTCGCCCCCGTTGATCTGGGCTAGAGTTAAGGCAGAAGAAGGTCCACTGGTGTAGGGACCTCCCACTCATGCCTCAGGAAGAGGTACCTCAGCCCCGCCAGCAGGCGGTAGGAGTTAGATGCAGTTGGAAGGGAGCCAGCTTCACGTAATTCAGGAAATCCACGAAGTACTGGTCCAAAAGTAGGAAGGCCTCGATCTTGAGGTGTTCGTCGCTCCAAGCCACGAACTCCTCGTCGAGAGGCGTGCAGCTCCTCTCGTCCTCGAGGGGAGGTCCGGCAACAAAAGCGCCTGTCCCAATTTCGATGTTATGGGACAGTAGGATCTTGTTGACCCTCCCTTGGTTTGTAATCTTCGAAACTATCTTCTCTGCCTCGAAGAAGGTTTCAGGTCCCACCTCGACCTCTTTCTCCATCGTGGGACTGAAGTGGGGGATGGGAGAATCCACCGCAATCCCTTTCCCCTTGCTGGCCTACTGGGATGACGAGCCAGTCGTCCTCTTCTTTGGTATGTTCTACCTAGGTCCCATCTGGTCGCCTAATGAACAAGAATGAAGAAAAGTTTAAATAGGCGACCTAAAAATAGAAAAGGGAATATAGCGCGAGAAGTGATTTTTGTACACGGGCTGAGGTAATCTCAGCCCGCGGTGTGTGAAGCCACGCGCTGCCATGATCACACGCCAACGTTTCCAATGGATCCCCGATTGCTCGGGATCTGTGTGTCAGGAGGGTTAGGATAATGCTTGCCTTGGAGGGAAAGTTTTAAAAAGCAAAACCACCTAGAAAGCGTGACCCCTACGCTACCCAGTTTTGCACCCTAGAAACCTCTCACCTTCCCCTTTCCAAACAGGCATTCCTTAAAGCTACCCAGAAAAATTACCCAGAATTTATCTTGTCCTAAGCATCACGTTCCTAGACGTGTTCTCAAATAGTCGATATGCCTAGGATTAAAACCTATGCACCAAAAACCTATGCACAAAAAACCAGCCAAAAACAACCTACAGTGTGCAACTAAGAAAGAGGTATACCTAACAGAGAAACTGAAAGATCAAAACATGCAACAGGCAGAGGACTTACAGTGTATTTTCCATGTGAAAGTCACAAAAGGCGTAGGAATCGGAGTCCTGGTGGAGTCTTTAAAGCTGGACTGGTGAAGAAACTCTTGTGGCGAGAGCGTAGGGATCTCTGGGATGATAACCGGAAGAAGAAAAACATCTGAGACTAAAAAGGAGAGAAAATGAGGAAAAAATTTCAAATGAAGGGTGGCTAATACGGAAGATGGCCAACCTTATATATATGTAAGAGACATAAAGGAACGAGGACCGTTCGATCAGATTAATGCGAGATACGAGGGTCATAACTCGAGAGGCGAAATGACGACCGAAAGCAGGCTAGGCCATTTAATGCAATTCTCAGAAATTGATCAGTCGCCAACCACGACGCTCCACGTGTCCGATACCCACGCAGTGGGGGGGACATGAAGAGTAAAAGGGAAACTTAAAAGCCCCCGTTGTGAAGGTCACAGATGATGTCATGGGTCACAAGCAGGGACTTGGGGGGAAAATGTATGCCCTAAATATCTGCGCACTATTGGCGAGCTAGAAAAGGGCCTAATTCGATCTGACACGTGTAAATCGTCCACCCGGAGCTATTTTGTTACGGGCCTCCATCTGTCCAGCCCGAGCTGATTAGAGAGTTAACTGCTACTCGGAGGCATCATGTCAACAGTATGAGTGTCATGAGCTAGCACCTCATTAAGCTCGTGATGCGGTAGAGATCTGACACCCGAATCCTTGTAAAGTCAACCACACAATATAAACGTGCATAAATCAGACATCACATGTCTGTTTTATTCCTGATTTCTCGGATGCGCAGTATAAACGTGCGCATTCGGACATCCCGTATCTGATTTGGGCCGGCGGCCCATTACCCATCCTTACCTATTGATTAGACCACACTTCATTGTAAGGTTTTAGGAATTAATCATTAGTGTCACAGAGATGACATGAAGGATAAAGAGATCACGGGATGACCCCATTCCCAACCCAAATATCTTCTCCCTATAAATACCAAGACCCTTGGTAGTGCAAGGGGTTGGCATATCTTTGTAAAGAAACACTCTGTAAGAAATAGTCAAGAGATATCAATAATATCGACTGGTGGACTAGAGGGATTTTAACCTTCGAACCACCTAAAAAGAAAGGAGTGACCATCTTCCCATGCTATTAGTTTCTCAAATCCAGAATATAATTATTTTCATATTACGGTTCACCAATTTGCACTAATCCATCCTACTTATTCGTATAATTACCTGTTGGCAAAGAACCGCGTCGACAATCACATAATTGCATGTTTGGCCTGAAGAATAAATTTCTTCTTAAATATGTCTTTCAACCATTTTTCCCTTTATATCAACTCTTGCCTTAAGTAGTGTCTATAGAGCCGCTGTGGGGACCTATGGACCTATAATTCCAAGGTCCAATAAATTTGAGATTATTACTTAAACTCTTTAATTAAATAATCTTAATTTATTAATCCCATGATTACTCCACTATAAATATGAGACTGCACTCTTGTAATTATAGACATTTCATTTACTGAGTACTTTATAAAATAAAGCGTCCATTGATATAATCATTACATACAAATTAACCCTCTAATAATTGTTCATAATTAATCAGGAATAAAATTACCGTTTTACCCTTTTAATTATATCTTGTTTCCTTAAGTATCATTGACTTTACTAGTGAAGTTTAATTCATAACTAAATTATGAATTTGAGTTCATTAACATTTTCAGTCCCAAAAGTCAACCCTTAAGAAAACCATTATTCAATCACTTATGAGAAGGTATAGATTCCATTTATGTATACTATGTTCCCAGCCATTTACATTAATGAGTTCCCAAAACAAAAGTTTATATCCTGATCATTCTGACAGACCCTGACGAGTGAATCAAAGAACTCATATAACATAAACAAGAGTTCATAGTAACTTCAGGATTAAGATCTGTTTGTATATGATAATCAGTTCATATATTTAATTAATACTTCAAAACAGTATTTAACTAAGTATTAATAAACATATCTGGTCCAGTTCTATATATTCTCTAATATATAAAGTACATTCACTAAAGTGTCCTATTACACTAGTGATCCGGATCTAGATCACATGTATTCATAATACTAGTGGACCGTACTTGCAGTAATTAATCTAAAGATTCCTTAACTTTATTTTACGTGTTTGAGATCATATATATGAACTTAGGAATTTTTCTGATATTTACATAATATTATCACAGAATAATATAGTCCATAAAATATATGCATAACAAATTTAATTTTTTTATTTCAGGGCATAATTCCCAACAATTAACCCTAATAATAATTTAGCGTAGAAAATCTAACTCCATAATTATTAAGATTAAAATAAACTAAAATCAAATATTTTCTAGACAAATCCCATTTATTTTTACTAAGTGTGAAAACTGTCATCTTTTATGATAATTTCCTAAATTTGGAAGGTTATATTTTAAAAACATTATACTAATCTCGTACCTAAAAAGCACGAGTTGACATGTCCTATTCACGGTACAGCTGGGAAGAATTTAATGAAACTTCTCCTAGTTCTAGGATCATGGTATGAGTTCGCTAATGGTTAGGTCGAGGTAAGCATAGGTCGACAAGAGATCGAGAAGATCAGATCGAGAAGATCAAGAGATCCAAACCTTTAGGTCACCTAGACACAACTCGAGTATCTTAATATTCAAATCGACTTATCTTGGGAACCTCTAACTCGCGTGGCATGTCTTCAGCTCGCACTTGACGCACAGAAGGCACAAATTCGAATCCCTGAAGACTTAGGATTTTATATACATTCTTAGAATATTGTAGTCTTGTTATATAAATGTATAATATGAGGAAATTGTTATATTAAATGTAATTTTTTTTTATATATTTGGGAAGTTTTCCAATCTTGCAAGTTACCAAAACCTGTCCATGAATCCCCTAAAAATAGTGAGAGAATGGACAGGAAATGAGATCGCATTCTTGTATACCAAAACTCTAGAGAAATTTTCATAAACAATTTATTGAGAGAAAATAGTAATAATATAAACTCGTGGACTGGTGGATTTTAACCACTGAACCATGTAAATCTCTTTGTGTTCTTTTTATATACGGTTTTATTTAAGCTTAATCACCTCTTGAATTTCTTAATAGTATGTTGACGAAAAACTCTAACAATAGTTTTGTGCTTTCATTGAGAGAAAATTATGCTTGCAATTTTCAATCCATAACTTTTTTTGAAACAATGGTGGTAACCAGAAGATCGATGCATGAGGAGGAATCATAAAGGCCCGCTGACCTGAGGGACTGAGTGGCTAGGCCCGTTGAAGAGGGAACTTTAGTGTCTAGGCATGCTGAGAAACACTCCCAAATTCATGCTAGAAACAATCAAGACACGGGCTGCTCATCATCACGGCCCAACAAGGAAACTTCTTACCCTGCACACTATGTAGGGATGGTTGAGCAGGAAAATGCAAAGCTCAGGAGCCAACTCGCCTACGCCAATAGGTGTATTGATGAATTCATGTCTTCTCTACCTCATATAACTGATCCAATAGAAGTTGTACTAGTTGATCTCAGGGAACTAGATCGTATAGACATAGTCGTGCAAATGTCAGTTGTTCAGTTCGAACTCCCACTCCTAGCACTTTAAAATCTAGGCAAGTTCCTAGGAATGAGCAACCTGCTCAAGTTCCCAAAAATGAGCAAAATGCTCATGCACCCAAGAAACAGCCTGATCGAGCTCGAACCAACTTTAAGCAAACTAACAGGGAAGGTATTCCCTCTAATTCGCCAACTTCAGTCCCATCAAACAATCAAGACCAAGGAGAAAGACCACCACGTGAAAGGGAAATTGGCATGGATAATGGATGCCTCAGACAGTACACCTAGAAGGACGACATATGGACTTCCCATAAGGCATCCACCATCACTAATTCGCCATCCATCACCCCCTTGAGCTCCTTCACCTCCATGAGTTTGAGAATATACATCTTTTCGTGGAAATAACCAAATAAACTGTGTTCACAAAGAGGTCACTTATTTCACTCTATCTCACGACACTGGGATTCAAGTCCACGTTAACAACCAATCTCATCAACCTCACCAACGGGTGGTGAGTTTTGCTAAATGATGTTATTGGACAGAGAGTGTTCATAACACTCTATCTCGAAGGCAAGAGCCAAACCGAAGAGATCATCTCAACTGTGCTCACACAAAAATCGTCAATCTTATCTACGTGATCATCTAAACTCACATTAGAGGCAACAATGTCGTGATGACAACCTGAGCTACACTCAGCCAAGGGAGAACCCTTCTGTGAGGCGTGATCACAAGAATGTCTTAAATAACTGAGCTCAAGATATGAGGGACAATAACCTAGATAACATGCATCTCTATTTGGGAGCTAACAACCAGCTCCTCAATAACCCGACAATGAGGAATCCAACCGAAGAACGACTTGCACTGATGGAAGAGCAGTTGAGACTCCTCATAGCAGATAAGAACAAAGATCACTTTGATTTTGATGAGGAGCTCGAGTCTTTTGGTCCTCATATCACTGTAGCTCCCTATTCATAGGGTTTCAAGATGCCACATATGGAGACCTACGATGAAACCACCGATCCATCTAATCACATCGGGGCTTTCAACACTCTGATGCTGGCCCTTAATGTGGACGTCGACCTGCAATTTTTTTTGTTCCTAGCATCCTTAACAGGCCCGGCCAAAATGTGGTTCGACAAGTTCAAGAGGCATTCAATCACTTCTTGGAATAATTGTCCTCTGATTTCAATAAGCAATTCCTTGGCCAACATAAAGTAGCAACCGAGTCAGTATCTCGAAGTATACATAAACTAGTTCACGAATATCACAGCTTAGGTTAGAGATGTTGACGACGGTGCAAAACTCATGGCCATTCGAGCTAGGATCATGGCAGGAGGAGAATTGTGGAAAGACCTCCAAAGAAAGATGGTTAAGAATGGATTAACCTAAAGGAGGCTAAGTCAAAAATGGCAGGAACTGGTAATATTGTAACATCGTACAATTTCTACACTTGGAAATTTTTATAGGAGAAATAATGTTTAGCTAAATGGGATTTAATTGGGAAAATTATGAAAATTAAATAATATTGATTTGATAATATGTTGGGATAATAAATATATTTTATGTCCCAAATTGTGTATTATTCTTTGGCATAATTAATAAATCATATTAAAATTTAGAAATGGAAAATAATTTGAATTTAAAGAGTTTTGTCTTTTAATTTAAATTATTATTATTTATTGGGAAATAAATAATAAGAAATTTTTAAATTGATAAATGGGGTTTATCAAGATTTGAAGATTTACATTTTAAATTGTTAGATTTAAAATAAACGAAATTTTGACCCCATAATTATTATATTATTTATGGGAATTAATATTGTTGAAGCAGTTTTTTGTCAATAGGGGATTTAGATATCTGGACAAAGATTTTTGTAAACTGAATATAAAAACACCCACAATTTATGTGGTTCAGTGATTAAAATTCACCTAGTCCACGAATCATTGTTATTGATCTATTTATGAACTTTTAAACAAAATTGTTTAACGCAATTTTGGTAGAGTTTTTTCATATAAAAAGTCGGTCCCTTTTTCTGTACATTCCCCTTGTATTTATAGGAGATCGCCATGGATAGTTTTGGGTAATCATACATTTATATGGTAACTGACAAATTTGGGTAACTTCCCATTTGCATAAATACACGATTGCATATTAATTCTATACACGTTATATCAGGTAATAAATACATAATAAAATATAGGCATTTTTTAGACGTATAAGGAATCTCTAAGTCTTTTGGGATTCTTCACTGTGCGTCATAGTCAGGCTTCCGCAAGTTGAACACACTCCTCGAGGGCAATCCGGACGATATGAACCTTGAACAAAGTTGTCGGTGTAAGAGGCGATCTGGAAACTCAAGTTATCACAGACTGTCAAGTAAGCTTGAGCTACTCACATCACAGTTTACAAAATACTTTGTATGTATATTTTCTTCATGCACTTGTCTGCCAGTTGTACCTCATGCTGAGTAATTCAGCCCATATTTTTGGGGTACCACATTTTCCCCCCAAGCTCCTACTCGTGCATGACATCTCCTTTGACATGCATAGTAGAGGCTTTTCGGCTTCTATTATGAAAAAACATGCCCACATACTCACTCAAGTATGGGACACGTTTCTACCTGTCACAGGCGCTTGTTCGAGTTTTGATTACTGTGACAGTTGTCTTGTCAACTTTTTTCCTCCGCTTGGTTTATTTATTTTTGGATCTCGGATCTCTTTCTAGTATAATCGTGTGGCTAAGATTTTTCCTAGAAGTTTACCTATAAATAGAAGAGAAGAATCTGACCCTAGCCACCTTCGCATTCTAAACTTTCCTTTTGCCTCTCTTCTTCTCAAAACATTCAAACTTTATGAAATCCCTTGCTTCCCAGAAATCCCAGGTCCTCATGCTCAGATTTTTCAAGCACTTTCTATTCTTACTTCACTCATCGATCAAGAAACCAATTTGTAAGTATGCTCATCCCTGGTTTAATTTTCATTTTCTCTTCTTTTTAACAACTTTTATGACATTTTCCAATGATTTTTCCTTATTTTGGTTATGTATGAGTTTAGTGTGGGTTTTTTCTCAGCGAAAAACAATAGCACTAGATCCAATAAGAAAAAAGGCATAAAAAATGGGTGATTTTCTTAGTTTGAAGATTCAAGGGGTTTAGGTTCAATTCTGGGTAGATTAAAGGTTACTACATTTGGGCGGTTTTGCATTAAACTGCCTTTCAAATCCACTAAGTCTTATACGCAAATCCCAATATTTTAGCACCTTCCCAAGATTTAGGAGCGTGAACTAGAGATGCACGTGAGACCACGTGCCAGGACCATTCGATGAGACACCACGCCCGTTCTTGGCTCATAAGATGCCTTAGGTCGAGTAATGAAGCGTTGGAACTTTAGGTCGCCATTTCTTCTACAATTAGGGTTAGGTTATATTCCCATGTTGCCTCAAATGGATCATTTTGTAATCAGGCGAACTAAAATATTTGTCATGGCCCCTAAGAAAAAAATTGTGACAGGCTCCTCTTCTCGAGGTAAGGAGAAGCATGTCGCCTTGGAGACTCCCATTCCCCACTTCGGCCTAGTGGTGGAGAGGGAGGCCGAGGTAAGACCTGATAGCTTCTTTGAGGCCAACATGATTGTGTCTCGAATAACAACTCAGGAAAAATTCAACAAGATTGTAACGCCCTACTACCTTAGAGCCGTTACTAAGTGAGTTTAAAACACAACTGTGCAACTAACTGACTCTACGAGGTTTTCAAAGACCAAAAGTGTGACTAACCAGAAGTTAAGGCTGTAATCTTTGAAAATACTTACTTTTATTAAAAACTTTAAGTATCAACATCTGGGATCCCAAATAAGGTTTACAAAATACTTACAACTCAAAAATAGATTTACACTAGATTGACTATCAAAAGAATAAGTTAATACAGCCATATTCAAAATGCCCCCAACCAAAGTAGTCGGGCAGGCCGAACATGTACGCGCCGCCCCCACGCTCTCCATACTCATGGCTGGTTGACTGACCCCTTGCTCTTACCTGCAACACAGAGCACCCGTGAGCCGAAGCCCAGCAAGAAAACTCATACAGTAAATAACATATGCATATAAAATAGTTAACATATAATCCACTGATAAATAGGAAAACCATCAGACTGAACAAACACGGCCATGCCGCCCCAGAGGCTTTACCAAAGCATGGGGTCTCGGTTCTTACCGTAAGGATAACTCATGTATCCATTGGGTCCCACCCTGACTATAAGCACCCCATGTGCTAGGTGTTACTTCCGGCCCCACGGCCATTCTCAGCCTTCGCCGCTCTCGGCCTTAGCCGTTCATTTCATTATAATCACACATATAGTACATCTCGAGATAATCATTCAATCATATAATAATTCATTTAAGGTTATACATTAGCACGTAATACAATCTAGGGCCATGCCCTGTAATATCACTATGGGCCCATGTCCTGTTCTCGGGTGCTACAGTTTTCTTACCTGTATCCCGAGCTTTCCGATGCACCAAGGTCACAAGCACGGTCCTCTAGCACAAGCCTTTCCGAAATCCTAGTCACAACACACATAAAACACTTTTAATACTAACCAAACCCAAAACCACTTCCCGGGACCAATCCCGTACCCTCGGGACCTCTAATTCCTTAAAACAATACATTGGAACCATCCCCCGCGTCCCCGGGCAAAAGCCCTAAAAACCCAATTTTTTGGCTGCCCAAATGGCCTAGGGCCGCGACACTCCCCTCAAGGGCCGCGGCGCCCAGCGGCTAGGCCATTTCCTGAAGCATCCTCGCGCCGCGGCGCCCAAGAACAGGGCCGCGGCGCTCCTTCGCGAACCCAGATTTCTGGGTTTTCTCTTGCGTTTTTCCCGAGCTACAACCTCCCCAAATCATCCCAAACAAATACCTAAACCCCAAGATCAATTTAAAACTTCATATGAACCATCTAACAACCCATAAACACTAGTATCAAGATCAAAACACCATCCCACCCAAAGATCCACCCTTTGATTTCTAATTTCAGCAACTCAACCCAAAACTATAAAAACTTAACTCATGCTTTAGATTTCTCAAATCAAAACAGAAACAAATCTTAAATGTGCATAAAATCCTTACCTCAAGTGGAGAATTCACCCAAAAGCTTCCTTGATCTCCTCTTAAACTCCCACTTCAGCCCCTTCTACTCTTCTTCTTCTTTTTCTTCTTCTTGCCCTAGCTTTTTCTTTCTTCTAGTTTTTCTTCTCTTCAATTTTTATCCAAACCATCAAATGACCCATTGCCCAAACCGTGTACCCCAATATCCCAGCTGAAAATTGTCTAAATCCCTTTCCAAATGACCACTTTACCCCTTCCTAATAATCCTCCCTAACTAAACCTTCAAGGGCACTCAAGTCCTTTCACTTCTATTTCAATTCTACCATTTTCTATCTAAAACTTGTTACTCAAAGTAGTTACAAACGGTTACACATGTTACTCAATCACCAATAACTATAACCATTAGTTCTCAATTCAACTTACGAAATTCCTAAAGTACCCCTAGGCTCCTTCCGAGCCGGGTACAAAATCCCGTTGTGACTTTTAGACTAATTAGCTCACTAGGACCGTCTCGACGCGTGCATCACAATAAAAACACCACACTCACATGGTACAAATCACATAATACAATTATCACATTTATGCCCTCAACGGGCTAAAATTACCAGTTTACCCCCAACATACAAACGAGGCCCACATGCATCTATATACCACCTAAACATGCATTACTAATCACATATTCATTCAAATTCATATATTATCATGTAAATTCATTTATTGCCCTCCAGGCACGCTAAACAAGGTCTTAAACCTTATTAGCAACTTGGGGTGTTACAAAGATTATGTTGAGTCATAGGATAGAGATGACCCCTGAGTTTTATGCTCGACCTCCTTTGGAAGGCGAACAAAGTTGCACGCCATTGGAGGATGACTTCAGGGCCTGGAGTGATGAGCATCTGAAAGCAGGTGCATTGCTCCCGATAGGCTAGTACTTCATAGACTTCCTAAACTACGTCAAGATTGCTTCGTTCTAGTTGCCCCCGAATTTGTATAACCTCCTTGCGGGATTAAAATATATATTCCTCAACAAAGAGTGAGAGGTCCCTACTCTTGAGGATATTATGTATTTTTTCTATCTGAAAACCAACCCATACATTATAACCTGAGGTGACGGCATCTACTACCTCACCCATTTTCCTAAATCTGCCAGCATTATCGACCTCCCCAGCCACCCGAATGACTATAAAGACCAATTCTTTATGTCAAATGGATTTAAGAACTTTACTCGCCGATACTTCAACCATCCTCGTAAGTTTCTCAGCTTTTTGAACTATGTACTTAAGTTCTTTATCTTAACCAAGTTAAAACTTATTCTAATCAAGTTTCTACCTTGTGTAGCTATATACAAGAGAACGAGCGGTCTGAGACCCTCGAAGGCCAATACTAGATTCTGGCCAGTGCTCCTGCCAAGGAGAAAGATTTCAGGGTGGTGGTAAATGATTCCACCATGGTGGCTTGTAAGCTGATCAGAAAGGATTATACACTGGCCATCAGGCCCCGAGGTCCTCTCTTGGAGCTCTCTCCTCCTAGGAGCTCCCCTCAATCACTAAGGAGGATGAGAAAGAAGAGGAGGTCGCATCATTGGTGCCTTAGCAAAATTTTATGAAGATAGACAAGATTTTGGTCAATGCCGGGCTGAATTGGGTGCATTAGCCAACACCTCCGACCATGGTAATCCCTATAGAGAAATAAATCAGGCTGCTGCAAGTTTTAGGCTAGTATGATTCAATCCGAGGCAGCTCGTGAGCCGAGATCTGGTTGATCCGAACCTAGATGTGACCCAACTCGAGTGTGTTGACTAGCTGGTCTTACGCCATGATTCTGGCTACCCCAAATGTACTATAGTGGTATATAATACCTTGAATTTAAGTCCACGATTTTTTAACAGTATGTTGCAAACCTCCTGTCATGGCCTTCCCTGCATCATGGTACATTTACTCCAGGTATTTGCCAGGCAGAGCACAAGTCTAGTCTAGATCAAAAGCCCAAACCCCGTAGGTCCCACAATGTAGTAATGCTAGAATCTCCCCCTCCTCTGATAATCCAAAAGTTAGAGGTTTTACCCAGCCATGACCATAACCCATAACTGATCATAGTAGTTTCCTCCTCTAGTTCGGAGGGTAGGGTTCTTATTCTATTATTCTTTACTTAGTGTTTTCTTGACTAATCATTCCTTGAGTCTGACTCTTCTGCTCGCTCTTTTGCAAACGAAGACATGAACCTAAAGAAATGTTTCAAAATCGGACTAAACATAAAGAGGCAGAGGGTTTTGAAGAAAACCAATACTGGAACTAGAGCAGCCACCGGGTCTCCTACAAAAGACAAGGGTGCCAACTCCGCCCAGAAGCAGCACCAGCCTTAGCCCACCGTAGTTATGACCCTACTAGCTCCTCCACCAATTCCTCGCGACCCCACACTTGCCCCACAGGTCATCCAAATCGAAGCCCCGATTGTCACTATTCTAGTTCCCCTCTTGTGGTGGGGAAATATCCAGAGCCTCTGTGTGGTTCATATCAAGAAATCATGAGCCATCTGACAATGCACGCAAGTGTGGTCAGTGTCAAAGAGTTGCAGACTATTGTGTCGAGACCTTCAACGACCGTCCTCGACTCTACGTTCGGGATGACTCTAACAATAAATATTATATTTATCCTCTTCCTCTACTTCCTTGCCTTTAGAAACTGACCCCTCTTTAATCATTTTTTGGAGTCTTACGTAGTACAGTTTTGTGGCATCACTCGGGTCTTAGCTGAGGTTGATGAGACCAGGACTTCCTTGGGGAAGGCACAACACGCCTTGGAGAAAACCAACGCCACGAAGATCACCCTTGACAAGGCCAACAATGCCTTGGAGATAATCTGACAGTGGGACCAGCTTCAGCTTGAGGTTAACGATCTTAAATAGAAGCTTGATGAGGTGGACAGTCTCAAGTAGAACTTGCAGATGTCGAGGCCAAGGCCAAGGAGGACGGTACTAAAGTGGAGAACTCTTTAGATGAAACATTTTATCGAATCTGGGCGTATAACCAGGAAAGGGATTTCTTGTTCCTGGACATGGAACTTTGGAGGAGCTACCTTGCCAAGTTCCAGGACCGGTTATCTAAGCAGCCTGCAGATATAGTCGAGGCTTCTGGAGCTACGGTAGGGGCCGAGAAGGAAGAGGTGTCTTCCCGGGGGCAAGTTACCAGAGCTCAGGGATGAAGGAGGACCTCTTTTATATAGATTTTTTTTTCTTTGGGCGTCGGGAGCCCTTAGTATGTGGGCCTTTTGGACTTTTAATTTGGGTTATTTTTATCCCAATATAATTCATATATTTTGGTATATCTCTAATCTTTTTGTTTACCCCCATTTTCTATCAAGTATTTATGTTTGTGAACATTCAAAGTTTTTATACATCCAAATAGTTGTAGGGGTAATTTTAGATCGAAGTATTGTTGCCTGATGGCTCACCTAGTTAATTCTTGGTCGACGACCTGGTTATTTCGAGGAGTTTGATCGCTTATTCACGTATACATGTTAAGGATTAGGCCTTGGACCTAGTTTGGTTCCAAGATTTTTGTACCTAGATAAATTCTAGGATTTTTCTTATGCTTTGGATTTTCTTAACTTAGTTCATATTCAGAATTTCTTTGAAAACTCCAACTTTAAGAAGCCATAGAGTAATCAATTTTCCAAAGTCTAAGTCAAGAGCAAAAAAATTTAATCTAAATTTGCTGAATATTTCAAATACTGTTCGAGGGATATATCCCCCAAGCGATCAAAATTTATAAATATTGTAGATGGCTTTTACATAACCAACTCGTGCTGAATTACAAAAGTAAAATGAAAAAATGGGTATCGCGTTTAAAATATGTAGCAACCCTTTATTATCCAAATGCAAACAAAATCAAATGACTTTAATAAATAACCTTTCCGAAAAACAAAACACATTAAATCTAACAAAGACATCATCTTATTGATAATACATTTTGAGATGTAGAGCGTTCCAGGTTCATGGAACCAATTCTCCACTTAACCGAGCTAGTTTGAAGGCTTCTTCCCATAAGATCTCCACAATATTATAGGGTCCTTCCCAGTTTGGTCCCAATACACAGTCTTTAGGATCTTTGCTAACCATAAATACTCTTCAGAGCACAAAATCCCCTAGCTCAAGTCTACGCCCCTTTACTTTTGAATTAAAATATCGCACTACTCATTACTGGTAATGGGCAAGCTGCAACTGAGACTCTTCCTGTTGCTCTTCAATTAGATCTAGGGATGCATCAAGCAGGTCATGATTCTGAACCTGGTTGTAGGTCTTTTGCCTATGTGACGTCACTAGAGCTTCTACTAGGAGCATAGCCTCACTTCCAAAGGTCATAGAGAAGGGAATATGGCTAGTAGAGGTGCGATGTGAGGTCATGTAGGCCCAAATCACATACGGGAGTTGTTCATGTCGTAGCCCTTTAGCATCTTTTAGTCATTTTTTTAAGCTCACCTTTAGGGTTTTGTTTACTGGCTAGACTTGCCCATTAGCCTGAGGGTATGCCACTTAAGAAAAACTCTTCATTATGTCGTATTTCTCGCAAAAGCTTGTGAATAGGTCGCTGTCAAATTGAGTTTCGTTATCAAACACAATCTTCTTTTTGAGTCCAAAACGGTATTCGATGTTTTTCACGACAAAATCTAGGACTCTCTTTGAGGTTATAGTCGCCAAGGGCTCAGCCTCAACCCACATAGTAAAGTAGTTGATGGAAATCACTAGATAGCGAACTCTTCCCTTTCCCATCGACAATGAGTCGATTAAGTCGATCCCCCCATACAGCAAATGGCCAAGGCAATGAAATCATGGTTAGCTCCATGGGTGTTGCTTGACCAATAGTGGCAAAACGCTGGCACTTATCGCACTTTTGGACATGCGAGGCTGAGTCCTTCTTGAGCGTAGGCCAGAAATAGACTTGACTTAATACCTTTAGAGCATTGTTTTTCCCCCAGCGTGGTCTCCACAAAATCCTTCGTGGATTTCTCAAAAAATAGCTTGTGCTTCCTTGGGTAAATTTCACCTTAGGAGGGGTAAAGAATAACCTCTCCTATAGAGAATTTCATCGAACATAACATACTGCAGGACCTGATACAGTAGCTTTCATGCATTCTTTCGATCTTCTGACAAATTTCCAGTTGTAAGGTATTCAGCTATAGGAGTCATCAAAATCGGTACTTCGCCAATCATTGCAATCTCAACTGGCTCTTCATTGATGCTTGGTTTATCCAAGAATTCTACGGGGACAACATTTAATGTGTCAGGCACTTTTGTTGTGGCGAGTCAGGCTAAAGCATCGGTATTCGTATTCTACTCGCGGGGGACCAGTTCGATGGAATAAAACTCAAATTCTGACATTTCACCTTTAACCTTAGCTAGATAAGCTTTCATTTTGATTCCTCGAGCTTGGTATTTCCCTAATACTTGATTAACCATGAGCTGAGAATCGTTAAAGCATTGAATTCCTATCAGTATCTCATGCTCCCTATTAATCAAGTTGTGGCGAGTCGGGCTAAAGCATCGGTATTCGTATTCTACTCGCGGGGGACCAGTTCGATGGAATAAAACTCAAATTCTGACATTTCACCTTTAACCTTAGCTAGATAAGCTTTCATTTTGATTCCTCGAGCTTGGTATTACCCTAATACTTGATTAACCATGAGCTGAGAATCATTAAAGCATTGAATTCCTATCAGTATCTCATGCTCCCTATTAATCAAGCAGATATCAACAGTCATATCTCATTCAGATCATTTAAACATATAATCATATATACACAGATACCAAACCCTGAGTCGAGCTTGTCTTTCGTGGCGAATGTACATGTCCAGCCAGTCTTCAGGAACCCTTAAACCTAGGACACTCTGATACTAAGTTGTAACGCCCTGGATAGCCATGGCCGTTACACTATGTGTTTATAAAGGTGCAAGACTTGCTAATTAAGTCATGAAATTCAAAACGTGGTACTGAAACTATAGTTGAACTAGGGTTAAAAGATTTTGGTCTCAAAAGTTGCATTTCTTATAAATAAACATTTTTTTTTTACATGGGATCCCAAAAGTAATAAATTAAAGACTGTTTACAAAAGATTCAAGATTTAAATACAGTGATTAGCCACTCTAAGGCAAAACAGACAGTTAAGCATTTCTCGTCCTGTTCCACTCCTCGACTGTGGTGGCCAAACAGCTGACTATGTACATTCAGCCTCACAGCTCTCCGCCTCAAGGTTGGCCCAACTTTCCTTTGTCTTTACCTGCACCACGTAGCACCCATGAGCCAAGGCCCAGCAAGAAAGCACAATAACAGAGCATAATCATTCAACAGACAATCAGATAACTCATACCGCATAAGCATGCACTCAACAGTCTAAGCATTCATGTTATTCAAGTATTCAGCATACAAAGTATATCATTCCATATCATCAATCAATTCACATATGATAACTAGGGTTAATGCCCTTAGGCCGCACCCTGTATTTATCCCACTGACTCGGCCCGCTTAAACCGAGCTCGGTGAATATTAAGCTGTCCTCAGCTACCAGTGGTCGAGCCGCGCCCTGTGCGCAAGTATTAGTTATGGCACCCTTAGGCCGTTTATCACATGTCCCATGGCATAATACCATCTATGACATCATATAGATATAGGGAGCTCTTAGTCCCATCACAAACACATAACCGAGTGTAGTTTTCTTACCTTTAGATTCGCTAGCTTTAATCAATTTGATTATCAAGCACGATCCCGTCCGAGCCCTAGCGTACACCTAGTCACAGCCATAGATCAGAATCATCACCAAACTTCAAATCCAAAACCTATCCCTGGGACCAATCCCGAGCCCTCGAGAAGCCCTAATTCCACCAAACGGGGTGGTGGAATCAAACCCCGAACCCCCGGGCAAAAACACTTGAAAATAACCCAAAAACCCTTTCTGGAATCAGGGTAGCGCTACAGCGCTCTAAGGGGAGTGCTACTGTGCTAAAAACAGATCCTAAAATTCCCCAGACAACATAGCCCAGTGCTACAGCGCCCAGTGACTAGCATTGTAGCGCTAGTCATAGCACAGCCCTGCACAACATTTTCTCCTTCGAATTTTCCCAAGCCAAACCTACTCAAAACTCAACCAAACCTCAAGAAAACTTCAAAGCAAGCCTCCCAACATCCTGAACTCATCCCATAAGTCCCAACCACACAAAATTCAATCACATGCACCCCAAATCAAGGAATTCACCATAGCTAGACCTAAAGCTCAGAAACTCAACAAAAACAACAATTGAAACCACAGGACTTGAACTAGAATTCCTTACCTTTGATGGATGAGCCCAACCTAGGTTATTCTCCACACTTGATTAGCCTTCACCTCCTCAAAGCTTCAGCCTCAACTCCCTAGAATTCCCACAGAATTCTGCTTAGAAAAACCAATTCAATACCCATACCAAGAACTGAAATATTAACCTCAAAGTCTTACCTCAACTGATGAACAACCTCAGCTAGTTTCCCTAACCTGATCAAGTCCTCAAGTATACAATCTCATCCTTTAGCTCCTTTGGATTCTAGCCTCAAATCTCCAAAAGAAATTGGTGGAGAAGACTCAAACCGTTCTTAGAAATTTCCTTGTTTTCCCTTTCTTTCCTTTTCCTTCTTTTCTTTCTTTTCTTTCCTTTCTTTCCTTCAGACTTCCAACTCTTTCTACACAATCCACTAAAGCATAAAGCCAAAACAACGCTTAACACCAATCCTTTATGAGCCAAATGACCATAATACCCTCCCATAATCCCTGAGCCTTTAGATCAACCTAGGGGCATTTTGGTCATTACACCCAATTCCCGCTAATTCCTCAAGTGTCTCTAATATTTACCACTTACCTCCCGACACCTAACTAATCACCAATTATATTCCCCAGTATCAAAATAGACTCCAATATTTTCTTTCAATTCCCATAAATACCCCCAGGCTCGCCCCAAGCCGAGTATAAATCCCCGCCGTGACTTTTTCTCTAAATCGCTCACTAGGATCGCCTCGAATCACAGATTACAAATATATCCACATAATAATGTGGTCTCAACAATTTATCACATATATATAGTTATGCCCTCAACGGGCCAAAATTACGTTTTGCCCTTCTAACCTAATCAGGGCCTACATGCATACTAATACACATAGTCATGCATCTCAGATATTCATATAACATGCTTTTAATCATTAAATCACATATAATCCAATTATGCCCTCCTGGCACACTAATCAAGGCCCTTAAGCCTTATTAACAAATTTGGGTCGCTACACTATCCAGGTCGGATATTTAGCCTCCCTAATGAACCCACACTTCAATAAGCAAGCTACCTCCTCTTCTAGAGCTTCTCCTCAATCTTTTCCCAATAGCCTACGCTTATGCACCTTTGCAAACACGTGTTTATCCAGGTTTATTGTGTGCAGCATCACACTTGGACTGATTCCTACCATGTCCTCGTACTACTAGGCAAAGACATCAAAATTTCTTCTTAAAAGCTCGACCAATTCTTTCTTTCTTTCGGCTCCAAGAGTTTTTCCAACCTTTACTACTTTCGAAGGTACTTCTAGGTTGAGCATGATTTCCTCTAGCTCCTCTAAATCCTGGAGATCAAAACTGTCTTCGCCTATTCTTCGATCAATTTCTTTGGGTTGGGCAACGTTATTTATGACTTCCTGAGGTTCTTCCACCTCTCCAGCAACTACCGTTGCTTGAGGTTCCTCATTCTCCTTGGTTATTACCATTGCTTGCCGCTCAATTTGTGATTTTCCCTTCATGACAATGCTATAGCATTCCCTGACAGGGAGTTGTTCTCCCCTCATGGTGCATATCCCTGAGGACGAGGGGAATTTCATGGCCAAATGGCGAGATGAAGTTATAGCTTCAAATGTCATTAGCGCAGGTATCCCCAGTATTGCATTGTAGGCAGCCCGACAGTAGATTACTACAAACTTGAGCATCTTGGCGATAGCTCTTGTATCCTCACCCAATGTTACTAAGAGATCGATTGTTCCTATTGCTTCCATCCCCTATCCTGAAAAATCCATAGAGGGTCATAGAGGCAGCCTTGAGATCGACTACAGATAGCCCCATCTTTTCAAGGGTGGACCAGAATAGCACATTCAAAGAGCTCCCATTGTCAATCATTATTCGGCGCACCCTCCTATTAGCAGGGTGAATAGTTATCACCAGTGGATCATTGTGAGAGAATTGGACAATGGCTAGTGTCGTCTTCCATAAAAATTATTTGTTGTTTATCCAATCGTTGTTATTTAGATAACCTTTTCTCTAGGATGAACTTGGTGCCATCATGCCTTTTTAGCACCTGAATATATCTCTTCTGGGCCCCACTGCTCGTTCCTGCCATATTTGGCCTGCCTGCAGTGGTGGCTATGTCCCTTCCTTCAACAGGGAAAGAGATTATCTGATTTTCCTAAGCTGATTGCGCTGGATTGACCTAGTTATCCAAAGCCAGTTGAGGGTTCTGTCTCGCCTATTGACTGAGAACTACCCTATTCTGACAGAATTTAAGTGACGGCTATCATCTGTGTTGTGGCCAATATAATTGTAGTATCGATAGAATTTAGTTGTGTCTCTCTTTGCCCTTTGATGTTTCAAAGGCTCGGGCTTCTTCCATGGAAGGCAAGTAGAATTAGCTAAATAAATATGCTCTGTCGTATCTGTTAAATAAATATAGGCGGTGTAGATGGATGTATATTTAACCCCGTGCTTATTTTTCTTGGACTCGTTTTGGTAGCCCTCAACATTCCCTTTTTGTTTATTACCCCACACCTGGTTATTCTGGGTGGCGGGCTGAGTGGTAGCTGCAGCATCTGCCACCACTCCAACGGGCTGAATGAGGGTCTGGCTTGTTCATGTGACATCAGATTTTGCCTCTTCTAGGTTTATCCACTCTTGAGCTACAGCTAAGAATTCATCTACACTTTTCACTCCTTTCCTTCAGAGCCCCTTCCATAAATCTCCTCCTACAGTGATTCATGTTTTCATGGCCATGAGCTTGGCATTTTCATCAGCGTCTCGAGCTCGGGCTACTACATTAGTAAACAGGTTGAGATAGGCCTTCAGAGACTCACCGAGTTATTGCTTAATTTTGGCCAGTGAGTTAGCCTCCACTCAAAACTCTTTGGCAGCTTGGGACTGCTCTTGAACTCAGAGGACAGCTTTTTCCAGGAGGTGATTGAGTGTTTCTTATACTTATTGAACCACAGCTTGGTTGGTCCAGTTAATATAGCTGGGAATAGAACACACCGCATGTAACGACCCAAACACTACAACAAAACCCCATTTCCATAACACAAAAATTTAGCACTTTTAAAAAAGTATTATAGTAGACAAATAAGTGTATAAGTGTATGGGGGCCTTAATTTTGGCGCCTATTTTCCCCCGCCCCCCCCCCCCCCCCTCCCAAAAAAAATTTTCACCCCCAAATTTCACACGGTACCAATATAATCAAATTTTATTTATAAAATAAGTAAATAAAAAAAATATAATCTCTTTCTTCTCCAAACCGATCACCAAATCTCTCTCTCTCTCTCCCTCCATATCTGATCCCCAAATCTCTTTCTCTCTCCCTCCATATCCGATCCCTTTCTCCCTTTCTCCCTTTCTCTTTCGTTTGCTCTCTGCCAACCCACCGATTGTCGCCGCCGTTCAAGCACCGTTCCCATTTCTCGGTAGCTTGGTGCCAACCTTCTACCTTACCCTTTCCCCGTTGCTTGGTGCCAAGAAAAGTGTCGCTCGCCTGCTTCAAGGCCCCATTTTCTAGAGTGCTTCGCGTATAGCTTCAGGGGTCGCAACTCTCAACTAGTAAATAGCTTATTTGTGGGTTTCTACTTGCGGTGAGAGAATGGGTCTCTATTTGTGGATTATGATGTTGATTCTTGTATGGAGCTACCCGACTTGTGATTTTTATTTGGTTAGCTGCTTATTTTCTGGATTTCCCTTAATGATGCAAAGAATATTTTGCATCATCTCCACAGCCAAACTTGATTTTTAGATTCTGATATTGTATTTTGTTTTCTTACATGAGAAAGATTATATACTACATTTGCATCATCTGTAGCTTAACTCTTTGTGAGATGTTTAGTTCTTATATGTGCTTCAGGTATTTTGAATGAATTTTTAGGGTTATGCTTGTTCGATGAATTTCAGGGTGGGTTTATTTTCTTAGCCTTTGTCGTCATTCTTCTCTGCGAGCAGAAGCCTCCAAGTTTGCCCAGATGTAGTGGTAAGCCATCACTTTCTTTTTCACACTCTACTGATATTTATATGCAAGAAAATAAACATGGTTCCAAAAGAGATATCTATTAGATGCACCCAGCTGTATTTTTAGGTGAGTTTTTTTAAGAGCTTTGCTTTCCTTTTAGTCATTACAGAGATAGCAAAACTAGGAAAGTTTAAAGATTGTTTGTTCTAACATTGTTCCTGTGTATAATTTTCTATCGAAAGGAAGAGTCAAGAAATCAGTTTGATTAAAATATTGGTATACTGTTACAAAAATAGCATTACTGTTTTTGAGTTTTTTTAGTCTTGGGATGGTACAGTTTACAATGTCATAAAGTTGAGGCAAATTACTAAGGAGTTGTTTTTAGACTTATTTATTTTGGCAAATCAATTTGGATGATGATTTATTTTGGTTTCATGGTTTATAGGAAGCAAGAGCTCTGCTAGGAAGACTTGAGTATCAAAAGGGTAACATAGAAGCTGCACTTCATGTATTTGAAGGAATAGACATTGCTGCAGTGACTCCTAGGATGAAAGGATCCATTTCTAGAAGATGTGAACAAAATAGACACCGTTCACAGAGTGATTCTGTCCCACCTATGTCCATGCATGCTGTTAGTCTGCTCCTTGAAGCTGTTCTTCTCAAAGAAAAATCATTGCAAGGCCTTGGACGATATGAAGGTATTTCCTTTACCTAACTGTAATTTCATCTTAGTTCATAGCTTTGGAATTCTGTTTCACATTATTGTTGCTGCTGTCTAGTACTAGTCAAAGTAGTTTTTCTTTTCCTGTGACAACACTACTTCATGCTTCTCTTGCAGAAAAATTGTGATGTGTTAGACCCGAACTGCCAACCCAAGAGATCTAGCTATGGGTTACCTGAGGACAAATTTATATTTGCTTGTTTTAACCAGCTATACAAGATGGATCCTGATATTTTCAATACATGGTTAGTCGAGTGTTTATATTTGCATAACTTTGAATTGATTGAATCACAACAATAACTATATTGATTCATGTGTCGATAAATGCAGGTGCAACATCCTTAAGCAAGTACCAAATAGTGCACTTTGGCTTCTCAGATTTCCTGCTGCTGGCGAGTCGAGACTCTGCAATTGTACTGCCATTTTACCATTTCTCAAGATAAATCATTTACATGCATAATATTTGAATTCTTCTTTGTTAGTTATATTTCATAATGTAGTAATGGGTATTTATCTTACAAAGGAAAGATAAATTAGTAACTGATAAACTATTGGTGTTCCAGATGCTGTTCAAAGAGGTGTACAACCAGATCAGATTATTTTCACAGATGTTGCCATGAAGGGTGAACATATCGAGCGCAGTGCTTTAGCAGATTTATTCTTAGATACGTAAGCATGCTTAATACTTTTTTTTCTATTTTTTTATTACTCAAGTGTATTTATCTTAGTACAATACAATATGTAACTTTATTTTGACATTTGATGTTGCTAATGCTGATTGATTTTGCTATTGCTGTTTTGTTTCTTTTTTTTTTTTTTGGTGGTGTGTGCTCTGTAGCATTGCATTTAGTTAGCTTAATATTTAGCTCATATTTTCTTGAGTCGTTGCACCAGAATTCCCTTAATCAAGAGCTGTATTCTGTCTCAAGGACAATACTCATCTTTTAGTTAATCCCACTTGTATCTTGATCAGGTTATGAAGTAATTTTTTTTATTATCTATATTGTGTTGAGACTTACTCATTACTCAAAGCATATTGTGAAAATCGAAATTGTGAAGCTCCAAGAATATGAAGAGACTTTGATTGCATCTTTAAATCTTTATCATTATTTTCATATTGCATCTATCATCTATTTTCCTTCAATCAATGGCTTATTATTAAGAGAAGTCTATTACTCTGAATTAGATTATCTTCTTCTCTAACTCTTTGGACCTAGGGAAAAAAACTGTAGTCATTGTCCTCCTCTCCTTCTCTCCTCTGATTTCTCATTTTCCCTTTTTTGTAGAATTAATGATGCTTTTTTGGGCATATTTTATCTGCTTTAGTTTGTTTTGAATATATTCTTCGTTTTAAATTTGTATTTTAAGTTTCTCTAGGTTTGAGTATGTTTTCTTGGCTTTGAGTTTAAATATAATAACCACAAGTATGTTTGTCAAGTTTGGCTTTATTTTTTCTTGTTTTCATGTTTTCTAAGTAGTTATTAGTTGTTGTTTAGTACGGTAAAAGACTGCTATTCTATTTATTAGGCTCATGGGTGGAAATGCAGACTGCTGGTCTATTTTCTGCCTTTGCTCTTTTGAATTCTAATTCTGGCTCTTTTCTGATTCTGATTCGATTTTGAATTATTTTAAATAAAATAAATAGGATAGAGTGAGTTAGGGTGGGGAATTATTTTGAATTATTTTCATAGACCTTCTCTTGTGCTTTTTAGTGGGTTTCATGCAATGCACTGGAGAAGAGCAACAGGTGTATCCTTTACTTGGACTGTTAGGTTGTCAGTAGATTGACTGTAGCCATATAGCCTTGTTGTACATTTTCACATTGTTTAATAATCTCCTTTACTTTGCTGAAATTTATTCCATATAAACTATTCTTTCACTGGGAAAAATGTGTCTTGCCTTAACATATCCCTGCATGTACTGGTTAATAGAAACAATTATGGTATTGGATTTATAATTATATTTCTTTTATTATTGTTTATTTATTTTATCACATGTTCTCCATCTGCAACTCTTTTGTCTAATTACTTTCTATTTATGCTGCTGGGTGCTCCTTTTGTATAGTTCTTTATTCTGGCAATTAGATAGCCTCCATTATAGTTGCGTTTTAGATTTTTCTTTTTCTCTTATTGGTTGGATGTAGTGTATGTTGGGCAATTTTTTTTTTACCCTTGTGGTTTTTCTGCTATTCTTTTCTTTTTTATTTCCTTCTTTCTTGCTTTACTTATTTGTTAAATCAGAGATGCTAGGCATAATTGTAACTTTATTTTTCTGATATGAGAAAGAAAAACAAAATAAAAATAAATTCCATAGTTTGCTAACTAAATAAACAGAGTCATTTGGCTCTGTTTCTTTGCTGTTGGGAGCTCTTCTTTTAGTTTTGTTCAAGTTTCTATTGTAAGTTTATTAGGTATAGAGTTTCTTTTCCTGTTGGAAGACTAGGTAAGGGTAGACTAGACTCATTTTCCCATACAGCTACTTGAAGAAGACTTGAGATTCAGTTAGGTCAATCACTTTGGGGACTTTCTAGTCCACCTTCTTTGTTTGAATTCCATGGAAGAAAAGCTGCATGTAGAAATGCAACTTTTCATTCCTTGAGAAGAAAAATCATGACCCACCTTTGATATTTGGTGTCTTGCTTGGTCCCACCTTATGGTGCTTCAAGCAAGGCCTTTCTTTTGCTGTGAGTGTGTTATGTTATGATGGATAATTTTGATTAATAAAATTTGCGTGTTGTATTGCGTGATTTTACTTCTCATTATATAGTTTCTCTAGAATAAAATTTGAGGGTAATTTTTGTGCTTTCTCTAGAATATAAAAAGCTTTAGCGATGTTTCTTCTCATTTATTGCAAAAAATTTGAAACCATAAGGACTGCTGGACTAGTACCCACTACCCACAACATCTTTTACCAGTAATAGTTGATTTGATTGATATTGGTGATAGTTTGTTTCTTCATGCTCTTCATATCTAATAGCTATGTATAAATTTATCATCAATCCAGCTTGCATTGTAATGACCGGGGATTGAGAATTTCCATTAGAAATCTTGTTTGTTGCTATTGTTGGGTTTCTTTGTTATTTTGTGTTTTTTGTTGTATCCTATCCCCTGTTTGCTATTGTTTTATACTTGCAATGAATTAGGCTAGACCTTTCTTATGTTCATAAAATATTATAGTTTCCCTCTTATGTTCATAATACCACATAGTATTATGAAAGCATCTCTTCCTGGCAGAATTTTGATGAGGTTTCCTTTTTTATAATGTCATATTCCCATATATGAACTTAAAACATGACAATTTCCAGAGTTTTTGTTTGATACTTTAGTTTGTCTTATACAAGACTAAGTAATTATCTAAATAATAATATATCAAATTGGCCTTTACCCAATTTTTCTGCAACAAATCCATTTGATTTTCAATATTTGATTTTTACTTATAAAATGAATTAAAGTCGTGTTTGGATGGTTTGAGCTTTTATGAATTGAGTCACAAGAGCCACTTGCATGAGATAGAGCCCACCTGGAAGTGATTCTCATATGAATATGTTTCTGTTTTATGGAAAGATATTTTGAACGGTGTAAAGTTTAACAGTACCTTCTGAATATGTTTCAGGTTTGTGGAAATTATGGCTCCTGTCTTTTCTCGAAAAGCTTGGCGGTGTGTATGGCACATGATTCAGGTATGGTGTGTGTGTATGGTTATTTAGTTAGGCTAAAAAACTTAAAAATTTATGCAACTAGAAATCTTAGAAGTTCTCGTGAAATATAAGTTGGAAAGAGGAAGGAAAATAAAAAGCTAGTGCTTTTCTTTTATAATAATGAACGGATTTTCTTGATTTGGTTTTCTGTGTTTAATGGTAAAACATTAGACCTAACCAATCCATCTGTTTAGTTTGATTTGGTTTCTCAAGTTTCAAATTGTAATTGGAATTTATATGATACCTAATGCAATTGAGATGGTGTTATATTTTGTTCCTACTGTTAGAAAGAACATTGAAGTATCCAATTGGAGATTATTCACTCTACTTGCTTGGACACAGGTAAGTTCATCACAAAGGCTTTTTTTCAACTACATAAAAGTTCTAGATCAATCTTGCACCAAGTTTTTTCTTAGAGGTTGAATTTAGCAACTAGCATTACTTTGAAGGTTTAAGAAATATACTAGAATTCATATTTTTGCTATTATTTCGCTTTCTTGACAAGAAACAGATTTTAGTTTATTAATACAAAAAGATAACGTATCATCTTAAACAGCACACTTTAAAATCTTTTTTATTAAATATCCAAAGATCAACTCAAAATTTGATTATGCAGCCACATATTTGGCCAGCTAAAACTGGTCATGTAATTGTACCCATATTCAATTTACTTTCGTTGTCTGATCAACTTCTGGTTTTAAGCTTTGTGTATATTCCCTAAAATATTTGTTTTTATCACATAGCCTAGATTATATGTAGGACGTGGGATGCAAGAAAGCCATGTCTCTGTGCTGAAGTAATTTCCCATTTCTCCCTTCTAAATTAGCTATTGAGTTGTCTCTATTCTTATCATTTCCCCTAATGTGTTATAATTTGTGTATTTTGTAGGTACACATTGTTCTGGATACTAGCACTATTGAGCAAATTTTCTTTCAACTACTGGTTTGAGGTAAGCTATCATGTGCAACTACATAATAACTCCATAATACATGACTATTTATTAGATAATTTACTAATAAATCTTTCATTTTAGATTTCCATAAATATCTTTCTTTAGTGGAAATTGTACTATCTAATTCTCAACTTTCGACATAAAATCAGAGCTAATTAATTCTTAGCATTTTTGTTCATTGTAAGTTACATAATATTAAGTGAAATTTAACAAGGATATATATGCAATTTTCATGGAGTGGAAGTTGCAGGTGTGATGGCAATTGCCCTTGCTAATGGTGAAGTGAGTAGATTAGTCCTTAAATTTATTTTCTGTTCATTCCACAATTATTGTCACCTAGTCTTGACATTTATTTCACATTTCAAGGGGAAGGTACATATTAGATATAGTGATATTTTATTATTTTATTTTAGTAATCTTTTTAAGGGCCAGCAAATAATAAACTAGATAGATGCATATTCTATTTATTATTGGACTTGTTTGTAGATGCTTTAGATGAGTAAAGATGATTGGTGTCAATATGTAAGCATGTCCAATTAATTTATCTATTTCTTGTTCTGGATTATCTATGTTAGATTTATAATTTGCATTCATTTTTGTTAATAATTATGATATTGTGTTGTATATTTGAGTCTTTGTTGGCAGATTAATTTATTATGTATCTATGTTTCTTGACCATTCATATACTCTGCTTTTTGATATCTTTGACTTTAGTTCTGGGATCTTCTTAGCTGCACAAGTGACATTCTTCTTTCTTTTTATTAGAAAGAGTTCTTTTTTCTAACTTTATTTTTAGTTTTATTGCAGAAATTGGGCTAAACCTTATATTAAAGATGCTAAAGAAGTTTCCATGTGCATTTTTATTTTATTGTTTTTCTTTATGATTTTGTTGTATAAGAAGTCAAAGTGTGATTCTATTTTTATTCATTAATTTTTTTGGGGATATATTGACAGAATTTAGAGTTCTGGAATCAATTCTTCCTCACATACTTTTTGATCATTGAGAATGATATATTTGTTATCTTGATACATTTCACAAGCCTTGTTTTAAGTTGCATGTTTTGTTGCTTCAGTCGTTGTTTTCCATGGTAGTACATCTTGCTATACCCTGCTGTTTCGTCAAGTTTTGGAGTTATTACAAATTTAATTTAAACTTTATATGCTTACAGGTGGAAACTAGCTTAAGTCTTACGTTCTTAATAATAAAAGGACTTTTTTTTTACAATGTGCAGGTATATTGAGATGATTTCTTTGGAGCAATTGTTGACAACATTTGTAGTTGAGGCCTTTAGAATGGAAGAATGCATTTCACTAATTTTTGTATACATTTCTTGTTTTGTATTTAGTGATAAAGGAATCTGAATTGGGCATAAATTATGTTGTAATATGATTTCTTAACCCTAGACTAGTAGACTAAATATTGTAATTACATTTGAGTAATTAATAAAACTATATTTATGTTAC
Organism: Humulus lupulus; assembly: GCF_963169125.1. Taxonomy (NCBI): domain Eukaryota; kingdom Viridiplantae; phylum Streptophyta; class Magnoliopsida; order Rosales; family Cannabaceae; genus Humulus; species Humulus lupulus. The sequence continues at coordinate 149,893,935 of NC_084802.1, read as the reverse complement.
CTTATTTGGCTTCAACTTTCATATTTGTTTTCCTAGTTTTGTGTAAGTAAAATAAGATTATGTTTCTCTAAGCTAATATAACACATGTGTTATACTGAAATGTAGTATAGCACAAATAATGTGTTATACTAAAGTCTAGTATAACACAAAAAATGTGTTATACTAAAGTGTAGTATAACACAAAAAAAGCGTTATACAAAAGTGTAGTATAACACAAATTTATAAGTATTGAAATGTGTTATATAATCGACTATAAATAACATAATTAAACACTTATCTATTTATTAAAATAACACAGAAATTGTGTTATCGTTGACAGTATAATAACACATCTGTATAACAATGATAAAGTGTTATGTAAAGTACCCTGACCTACGATAACATAGTCGGTCTTAACACATCAAAAAGTGTTATGGTATGTTTTGATAACACATTTTCGGTGTTATTAAAAGCATTTTTTCTTGTAGTGAAATTTGCTAATAAGGCTTAGGGCCTTAATTAGTATACCTGGAGGGCAATAAGTGAATTATTGTTATAATATGTGAATATGTGATAGAGATACCACTCCTTATTCCTTGCATCCAGGTACGACGAAGATGTATCAAGACCTGAGAGCTTTGTACTGGTGGTCAGGCATGAAGAGGAATGTGGTGGATTATGTGGCCAAGTGCTTAACTTGTCAGTAGGTCAAGACTGAACATCAGAGGCCAGCAGGGTTGCTGCAGCCTCTAGGGATTCCAGAGTGGAAATGGGAAGATGTCACCGTGGACTTCGTAGTTGGGTTGCCAAAGACCGTAGGACAGCATGATTCGGTGTGGGTGATTGTGGATAGGTATACCAAGTCCACCCACTTTTTACCAGTCAGGACGACTTATACTGTGGAATATTATGCTGAGCTATATGTGAAGGAGATTGTTCGACTGCATAAGGCACCAAGGTCGATAGTATCCGAAAGTGACCCCACCTTCACTTCCAAGTTCTGGGAAAGTCTGCAGAAGGCTATGGACACACAATTACGGTTTAGTACCGCTTATCATCCTCAGACAGATGGACAGACTGAGAGGACGATTCAGATACTAGAAGACATGCTACGAGCCTGTGTGCTAGATTTTGGGGGATCTTGGAGTAGGTGTCTTCCTTTAATTGAGTTCTCGTATAACAACAGCTATCAGGCGACTATCGGAGTGGCTCCGTATGAGATGCTCTATGGGAGGAAGTGCAGATCACCTATCCATTGGGATGAGACAGGTGAGAGGAGGTATTTAGGTCCTGAGATGGTTCAGAGGACCAATGAAGCAGTTGATGTAACGTCCTGCATTTTCGGGTACCTTTAAACGACTCGGGTCGGGATTTTTCCCCCGGGTTAAGAATATTATTTTAAATAATATTATATTTTGTTTGTAAGTATTCCATGAGTTATTACTAGCCAAAAAATTAATTTTGTGATTTTAAAAGTCAAGATAAGACTTTCGGTCCTGGACCGACACAAAAACCCTGATCGGGTGAAAATCTCGGAAAATAAAACGAAAAATCATGGCAATTATATTTTGGGCATAAAATACATTCATAAAAGTTAAAGTTTGGTCAAAAATAATAAACCTAAAAGAAAATGGAAATTTTAGGGCATTTTGTGTTAAATGCCTAATTCTACCGAAATGGGGAATTTTATTCCATGAATGGACCTTAGGTTAAATTTTATTATGTGATTAATTAAATTAAATGTGAGAGACATTTAATTTAATTAATTAATGTTAAGTTTGGTGATTAAAACTTAATAAGAGTGAAAAAGGTGTCAAAAGCCAATTTGGACTTTTCTTCTTATGAAACATTAATAACCTTTATAAAAAAAAAAAATGAAATGATCATATATGTAGCAAAGAGTGGCCAGCCATGTGGTGTTTTAGAGTGGTGTGAACCCAAATTTTATAAAATTTAAATGCCATTTAATTAAGAGGTCAAGTGGGCAAGTGGGTAGGAAAGCACTCAAGTACCTTGTGATATTTTGAAGAGTATTGTGAGCAATTCCCACACTAAGAACCGATCACTCTCCATCTCTTATTCACTATCATCTTTTTTGAAGACCTCTCAAAGTGTTCTCTCCATTTTTCAAGCCCAAGAACACCAAGGAAACTTTGAGGCTAAGTCTTGGTCTAGGAAGTATTTTCCCTAAGGTAAACTTTCACTAATCTAGGCTTTTGTAAAGTTTTAAGCATAGAGTTTCAAATAGCTAATTGACTATGTTGTTGGGGGAAGTATGTTAGGGTTTTTGAAAGGTTTTGAAGGAGTCAAAGCTTATAGGAAGGTCCAAACCTTAAGCAAGAACACCAAAGAGGTAAAAAGTTTACTTTTGATGATTTTGTTGTAGGGTTTTTAGTTTTAAGCATTATTTTGTATATCTAATGCTTAGAGTTTCTTGTTGATGATGTAATAAGGTTATGGTAGTTGTTTAATAATTTTTATGATGCATGTGTATTGATTTTTGAAAATGGGAACCAAAACCCCCAAGGGTTTTGTAGGATACCCTAAAACAAAACATGTTTTAAGCTGCGACTTCCGAGGGGTCAAGTAGCCACTGTATATTGTTTTTGTAAAATTAAATTGTACTGTTATGTTGTTGAGATTGAGTACATAAAATTGAGCTTTTGAAACACTAAAAAATGTTTAGAAATGAGTAAGTTATGCTATTTCAAAGTTTAGGTAAAAAACTGTTTTTTCGTATTCTCATTTTCGGAACCAAGTTTGGACAGCCACTGTATAGGGAAAATGAACCCAGTTTTTTCTAAAATTTTGTGAACATATTTCTGGCATAACCTATTAGTCCACTGTAAAATTTGGTAAGAAAATATTAAACGGTTTGAAATTCATTAACTGTCAAAGTTTGGAAAAAATAAGGACTTGAAAATAAGGTCATTTTTACCTCATTGTTGGAAAATGATTTCACCAATCAAAAATGCTCATTTTGACCTAAGATTTTACAAAGACCTAAATGGCATATCAAAAATGGAATTGGGAAATTTTGGTAACAATTGGGTAAGTAAATTTCAAGTTATGAACTAACGAAGTATGTAGTTAAAAATGTGAAAATTAGGTTTTTCACACTTAGTGTAAAAATGAGATTTTGGAACATAAGGTAAAAAGTAAAATTTTGCTTATTTCAAGATATAAATTGGTAAGTCTTGAAATCATATTTTCACTAAAATTATCCCTTTGAGTTTAAATGAATTATTTTTATTAAAGAGTTTTTATTCTTTCTAAAAATAAGAGATTTAATTTATTAATAGTTAATAAATTAAAAGAGGGTTTAAAACCCTATATTTTGAGAAAATAATTAAATAAATTATTTTCCTAGTAAGTAAAATTGATTAATTTCTTTTGGAAAATTAATTAGTCAAGATGAGAAATTTATAACGGTTTTCCTAATTAAGACAAATTAGGCAATTTTCTTAAAACGGTTTTTAGATATTAAAACCTTAAGAAAAATAAAAGGAAAATTTAAAGATTTTATTTTCTTTAAAAATAATTAAGGAATTTATTTGTATTTTCTGGATATAATACCGGCTAAAATCTTACATATTTTAACTGACTAGTCGAAAGTGCGGGTTAATAGCGATACCTTGAAAGAATAAGATTTTTAGCGGATTGTGGAAATACCATTGTGATACCCGAGCCTAGGTATCGAGACCTTAGGATAGGTCTCCCCGAGACTTAGGGTTTAGTCTCGAATATTTTGTATGACTTTCCTTAATAGGTTTAAAACCAAATAAGGATTATAAATCCTTACAAATGACTTTTATTAAAATGACCAAACTGCCTAAAATAATAATAATGAATTATTAGTGCCATAATTAATCCGAGTATACTGTATGGATAACTACAGTATTGGCTAAGCGTAACTGGACTGAACGTTGGAGGGTGAAAACCTGCTGAGCGCTAAGGACTCCAAGTAAGTCAACTTATATTGTATGGCTGCAACATGAAATGTTTATTGTCTTGTATGTTAGTATAGGGATACATGCATATAAATAGGCTGTCATAGAAAGTTGCTTAGAGATGTTAGTCTAGTGAGTGCTGATTTAGAAAATATGAACGGTAGAAGTCCGTCATATCCTAGACGGTTGATCCCCGTCACACTTCTTGATTTTATTTATGTCCGGTTCATTACAGCGACGAGTGGCCATGAGATGAGGATAAGCTGGTTAAACCTAGGGGCGCCAAGATAAATGGGACCTAGGGGCCCTCATGCTTACTTAATCATTGGACGGTTAGAATCCGAGCAAGTGCTCTGATAAATTATTCCCGGATAGCAGCCGTGAATATTGGCCATTTCGTGAGAGTGCCTAGAGATACTAGGGGTTGCCAAGATTGAGTGAGGCTGAACACCCTAGGGGCAGCTGCTCACCAGCACCACTGATTAACATAGAAGTCTCCGTAAAACCGTGTAAATTGGATTACACTCTTGAATATGTAGCGATGCCCTAGGTAACACGATAGTTACCCTTGATGAGAATATTTATTGGCTAGATCTTAGTGTGGGGACTCGGTTCTCTTTTACAGATTAGAAATTATGTTGGAGGGCGCGTTCGCCTGAATTGTTGGAAATTGTCGAGCGTTGGTCTCGAATTATATTGTGATATAATATATCTGCTTGCTCTTGGATTTTCTGAGTGCAGGGATATAATTGTTGATAAGATGTAGTTGTGATATAATATATCTGCTTGCTCTGGGATTTTCTGAGTGCAGGGATATAATTATTGATAAGATATAATTGTGATATAATATATCTGCTTGTTCTGGGATTTTTCTGAGTGCAGGATTTTTATCTAGTTATGAATTAATTTATCCTTGGTTATCAGGCATGACCATAAGTTTGCCAGGACGCTTTAGCGTTCTTGAAATTGATTGTGTAGGGTCCGGATGGGTCCGGAACCCTAATTCTCTATATGCTTTGTTTGAAAGTTGATCTTACTAAGCGTTTTCGCTTACCTAGTTGTTTCATGTTGTAGGTAAGTGCAAGGGCAAGGCAGAGCAGTGAGCACTGGAGTCTTCCTTGCAAATGTACATGTGGACCGACCTTTTGGGAAGCCTTTTTATTTTTGGAAATGTTGTGTAATTTTCCTAAACTAGGCTCACTCTAATCTTTATAAAACATGTTTGTAACTAAATGTTAAGTATGGCCATACGACTTTTTAAAAAAAAAAAGTTTGAGACATTTTGTTAAATGAAAACATTTATATTTCCACATTATCGAGTCTTGAAAATCCGGGTCGTTACAGTTGAGAATATCAGAGCTCGAATGCTCGCCTCCTAGAGTCGTCAGAAGAGTTATTCAGACCTGAAACGTAGGGGTGTGGAGTTCCAGGTAGGTGACCATGTGTTTCTTAGGGTTTCTCCCATGAAGGGAGTGAGACGGTTTGGTGTTCGGGGCAAGCTGAGCCCTAGGTTTGTTGGCCCCTTTGAAATTCTGGAGCGAGTTGGGGAGGTAGCCTGCAAATTGGCAATGCCTCCAGCCCTATCAGGGGTCCATGACGTGTTTCACGTGTCCATGCTCCGGAGGTATGTGTCAGACTCGACGCACGTTCTGAGTGACGAAAATTTGGAGCTGGATCAAGATTTATCTTATGAGGAGAAACCAGTTCAGATTCTCGACCGGAAGGATAAAGTCTTGTGGAGCAAGACCATCGCCTTGGTGAAAGTGCTGTGGAGGAACAACAAGGTTGAGGAGGCGACATGGGAATTTGAATCTGAGATGCGGGAGTGGTATCCCGAGTTATTCAGGTAATTTCGAGGACAAATTTTATGTAAGGAGGGGATAGTTGTAACGACCCAAATTTGCTAATAAGGCTTAGGGCCTTGATTAGTGTGCCTGGAGGGCAATAAGTGAATTATTGTTATAATATGTGAATTTATGTGAATATGTGATAGAGATGCATGTTTAGTTGAATTAAATATGCATGTGGGCCCCGTTTGGATATTAGGGGCATGTTTGTGATTTTAGCCCATTGAGGGCATAAATGTGATAAATGTGATATATCTGTGTAGTACGATCCGAGACAGTCCTAGGGAGCCGTTAGTCAGAAAGTCACAATGGGGTTGAGAATCTGACTCGGGGCGAGTCGAGGGGTATACCGGGTATGAGATATTTTATGGGGTTACTGGGTTATGGAAATAAATATTCAGAGATATATTTGAGGTTAGAATGTCTAGGAGGGAATATTGGGAAAATTTACCATTTTTCCCTCGAGGACATTTTTTGGTACCCCGAGTCTTGAGGTAACCACATAGATTTAAGTTAAATAAAACAAAATAAAGGAAACCCCTAGACTTCCTCTAAACCAACCCACTCCCTCTCATTTGCTCTGTTTTTCCCTATACTCTTGAAGGCCTAGAAACATCTTGGAGAAAAACCAGTCAAGAACTAAGGAATTGGATCTGAGCTTGGGAGACTCTATCTAGGGCTTGGAGCTTAGGGAACTGAGTTGGGAACTCAAATCTGTATAAGGTAAGCTTCCTAATATGTTGAGTTATGTTGTTTGCAGCTGAATTCTGTTGATATTGGGTGTTAGGACTTAGACATGCATGGTTTAGATTCTAGGACTGGTTTTGACTGCTTGATGGGTGTGGGAATTGGTTCTTGAGTTTATTGGTATGTCTAGATTGCATGAGTATGAATTTTGGGCTTAATTCTGAGGTTGGGGGTGATTTTGGTTGAGATATGTGGAGTTTGGCTCAAAGGGAAAAGCAAGGAAAATGGTGTTTTCTGGGTTTGGAGGTGAGGGTCGCGGCCCTAGGAGGGGCATGCCGCGGCCTGTGATCGCGCGAGGCCTTGGGAGGCCATGGAACTCGAGGTGCGCCACGGCGATTGCCCAAGCATGCCGCGGCCCGTGTGTGCTTCAGGGAGGTGTCTAGCCTCTATTTTGAGGCTAGCCACGGCGCTTGTGGGGTGGGCCGCGGCCCTAGTTCAAGGTGCAGGGATTTTAGCGGGATTTGACTTGGGAACCTAATTTTTAGGGCTCAGGATGGATTTTATCACCCGGATTGATAGAATTCAAGATTCTGGAGACTAGAATTATGACTCAAAGCCATTTAATGGATTAGAACTTGATGGATGAACATTGTTAATGCATTGTGACTAGGGTTTCGGCGAGGCTCGGACTAGGAAACTGTGCTCGGGACATTGGTGCCTAGAAAGCTCGGGACACAGGTAAGAAAACTACTGTTCCCATAGAGCTTGTGTTGTAGGGCTTGGCCCTATGTGATTGTGCTGCAAGGCTCGACCCTATATGATTGTGTTGCGGGGCATGGCCCTTTGATTGGATTTATGAGTGTTTTAATATATGTTTAGTATATAACATGTATGTATTAATAATGGAACGGCGATGGTCGGGGACGACAAAGGCCAGGAACGGCGAAGGCCAAGAACGGCACGGGGCCGGGAGCAGCGTTTAGCATGCAGAGTGCGAGCTGCCAGGGTGAGACCCCAAGGGATACCTGGGATATCCTTACGGTTTAGACCGCGAACCTAGGGCCTGGTAAAGTGCCTGGGACGGCATGGCTATACTTGTATGACCTGGTGTTGGCTTGATTTTATCTTAAGTGTTTGATATGCGTTTATCATCTGTTTGTGAGAGTTTTCTTGCTGGCCTTCGGCTCAAGGGTGCTCTATGGTGGAGGTAAAGGCAAAGGGAGGGCCAATCAGCCTTGAGTTTGGTGAGCGGGACGAGCGGCGCGTACATGTCTAGTCTGTCTGGCTGCCACAGCCAGAGGTGTTTTGAGAAATGTTTGTACAAAACCTGAATTTTGTCGTTTAGTCGACTTTGGTTATATTTTGAGTTGTAGATACCTCTAAACAATGTTTTTTTTGGGATCCCAAATGTTAAATGTTTTATAACTTTTCAATCAAAGGTTTATTCCAAAGTTTATGACTTTGATTATGATTTAATTACACTTTTTTCCTAAATCCTCGATTAGCGAGTTAGTTGCACATTTTAAACTCACCTAGTAACGGCTCTAAGGTAGTAGGGTGTTACACTGCAAGTTTAGGCTCACATTATGTGCCATTATCAGAGTGTTCAAGGAGCCAATATGGTTGGACGGATTAGTGGTTCTATTAAATGATGGCATAGTTGGCAACCTGAAAGAAACGGGATATAGAGCTGCTGCAATATTAGGAGCATAAGGAGCTCCTCATCGAAATCGCAATCATCTATATTTTTTCCAGACAAGAGCCTCTTCATTTGCTCCTCCATTAGGGTCAGTCGTTCGAGGGTTGGATCCTTCGTCTCTAGGATATTTGGGAGTTGGCTACAAGCTCCCATCCTATTTTGCATGTTCGGTGGGTTATTGTCCCTCCAAGCTTGAGCTTGGTTAGGCGGGATGTTCCCATTGTCATGCACGATAGACGGGTCTTCCCTATTCTGAGTATAGCTCATATCGTCATAACGAGCTGACTGTCCTCTCTGCGTGTTTAGATGACCACGTAGGTCGGACGGTGGATTGGAGCGCAACATTTGAGCTGAGCTCATTTTATTTCTAAGATCGCTTTCATGTCTATGGGAATTCGTGTTACGGGCATTCTTGGTCCTGCCCCCACAATGGCTCTCTGTCCAATAACTACCATTCACAAAGCATATTTCTCATGGTTGAGGTCGAGGAGTTGGATTATTAGTGCGAGATTGTGGGACATATGTGTCTTCTACAGGTATAGAATGTCTCGTTTCATTTCTCCACCTTGGAGTATTCCTCTGTGGGTGTGGTTGTGTTGGATGACAAATAGGTAAAGGAGAATGTCTTAGAGGCAATCCACGTCCCATCTGGACGAACCAGATTAGCACACCCATTGCCTACTCCAATTTCCTGACTTGGCAGAAATATGAAGTTATTACGTGGTACCTAAGCGACTAGCTGATGCGCTGGTGGATTCACGGGGACCTCCACCCTTCTCGATGTGGTCTCAGCTCGCCCTGCATGGCCATATTGATTTCTGTGAGTATGAGTCGTTTGTCCATTCCTACATTTTTTTAGTATGAGGGTTGTTCCCGGGAGTCCGTTTTGAAGTCACGGAGCTTGGGGTTGCTATTCTGATGGAACAACTTATATTAGGTCAATTATTTTGGTGGGACCGAGATCTGTGGGACCCACTTTGTCTCCTTCCGAGATTCTCTTCGGTTGAAGGAAAAGGTACTCGAGCCATGAACTCATCTATTTTCGTATTAGCATGGGCAAGGTGGCTCCTTAGCTAAGGATTCTCCATTTTAATGGACATCAGGTTCCCAGGATCGGGATTCGGTGGGCGTGAGGCCGAACTTCCAGCATCTTCCAGGTCCACATGATATTTTCCAGGGCAACGTTGCGCAAATGTACCTTCTCCAGTGGGGATGGTCGTATAGTGACCTCCCTGATCATCAGGTTTCTTTGTTTCATTGTTGCGCATGGAACGAGTGACTACTATGATGATTGATGGGTTTAATATCGTGTGAAATTTCAAGCTTAATCTGCTCTCAATGAAAGCACCAATCAATTGATGTGATTTTTCGTTAACATGGGATTTAGAAATCTGAGACAGAGAGATTAAGCTTTTTGTAAACCAAATATATAAGAATATAAAAATTCTCACAATTTACGTGGTTTAGTGATTAAAATCAACCTAGTCCACGAGTCATTGTTATTGATCTGTTTATGAACTCTAAAAAAAATTGGCAGAGGTTTTGCATACAGAAAGTCAGTCCCTTTTTTAGTCCATTCCCCTTGTATTAATAGGAGATCAACATGGAAAGTTTTGGATAACCGTACATTAATATGGTAACTGATAAATTTGGGTAACTTCCCATTTGTATAAATACATCATTGCCTAATAAATCTATACCCATTATATCGAGTAATAAATACATAATAAATTTTGGGTATGTACTAGCTGTATAAGGAACCTCTAAGTCTTTTTGGATCCTTCACTGTGCGTCATAGTCAGGCTTCCGCGAGCTGAACATATTCCTCGAGCTGGATGTTGTAAGACCAATGCAAACTAACACGGGTCATGTCCGGAGTTTCACGAGGGCGACCCAGACGATATGTACCTTGAACTAAGTTGTTGGCATAAGAGGTGATCTGGAAACACGGGCTGTTACAGACTGTCAAGTGAGCTCGAGCTACTCACTTCAAAGTAAACAAAATACTTTATATGCATATTTTCTTCATGCGCCTGTCTGCCAGCTGTACCTCGTGCTGAGAAATTTAGCCCGTATTTTGGGGTACAATAAATATTAAGATATTAGGGTCCTTAATGGAGGCCTTGAAATTTCTGCGATTTTGGGAGTTCTGCAACTGTCTTATGGGATTCCGGCCACCCTGAGCCACCGTGAGTCGAACCACCACACCACTATACTCCTCATGATATAGTCTTCAAAACCCAACCTAGGACAGCCTTACTAATTTTCAGAAAGGAAAGATGGGTTTGCCGGAAACCATGGAGGCCTGAACCTTCCATGTGAAAATTCGGCCACCACAATTCGTTCCAAGACGAACTACTAACACCACGACACTGCCTAAGCCTTGGGCTTCAAAGCCTAGTCATTATTTTCCCGAACTACCACTGTGGAGTGGTGGTGACGCCGCCATCGGTGAAGCTCCATTGTCTCCCCTTTTACAACTTATAAAGGGGGAACAAGAAGTTTGAATGGAATGATGAGTGCGAACAAGCCTTTCAGGAGCTAAAGAAGCATTTAGTTGAACCCCCATTATAAAAGCCTGTTAACGAAGAGGTTTTGTACCTTTATCTGACAGTGAAAAAAATTGTTGACCACGATTTTGGCCAACGACGAACAGACGTCAAAACTACAATAAGCTTTTAAGAGAAAGTACGACACCAATAATTTTAGTGGTTCAGCCCCCAATTTATTGGTAATAGCCTAATCCACTTGGAGTTGTGATATATAGAACCTACACTTAAGATCAGATGAACTGGTGTCAACTGAGTTTCTTAAGTGTAAGTGAAAAAGTACATAATTTCTCTCTCAAGAATACAAATTTTATCTCAGAACAATACCCCAAGAATACCCGAGTTCACAAAAGCTTAGCCAGAAAAATTAGAATCAGACCCCCTTCAATGATGCCATGAGTTCTTTATTTATACGCTCATGGAACGTACAATCAAAACCTCAATAATCGGGATAATTGGGTTGCTCTAACTAATTCTAACTAATAATCAAATTTAAAATATAGCAATAAGCGATTTCTTCGGCATATCTGAGAGATGTTTGCTGTAGTTACAGATGATTCTAACTGAAGCCGTTACTGAAACTGGCTGAGTTTCTGATCTATCTGGTCGACCAACTCCACTCCCTGGAGTGAGACTGGTCAGCCATATCACTCTTCTGGTTAGGCAAAACATCTTCATAAGCTGACTGGCCGGATAAATCTGATTCCCAAAGTGACTAGTCGGCCAAAATGCTTCACTGGTTGGCCAAAACATTCTACTGGTCGGCCAAAACATTTTACTGGTCGACCAAAACATTCTACTAGCTGGATAATACTATTTTCTAAAGTGATTGGTCAGATATAACTTTTTACTGGTCGGACAGAAAGTTTACCTGGTCGGTCAAATTACTTCCCGACCAGATAAATCAATTTTGTAACCAGTAATATCACAACTCCGAAGATTAATATCAAACCTTTGCCACATTTATTGACTATTATTGTGTCATTCACCACCATGCACTGCCATTTGTGACTTTTGATTGCCACGTCATCTTATTCAAATTTTGGGGATAACATTTTCCCCCAAGTTTATTATATGATTTTCTCATATGATAAACTTTTTCTCTAGCTTATAGTTTTTCACGGTTAGTAACTTTCACTTTTGAAGTAAACCCACGTTCGAACTTTTCCTTTAGCCCATCAAACTTGTTCCTTTTACCATTCCTAACCGATCAGATTTATTTTGTCCCTCGGAACCCTTGTGCCTTGCAACCCTAGCTCCTTGGTAATGCTACTCCTCAGACATGCTGCTCCTTGGACGCACCCCAGGCGCTCGGACACTACCCCAGCCGCTCGGATACCACCTGTTGACGGTGAAATCTCGTCAACGAAATTAGATCGGAAAACTCAAAGGTAAGTCGAGTGAGGTTTTTGTAAGAACTAAGAATAAACTTTAAGAAAAAGTAGACACAGATAAATGATGGAGCAAATCCTGGTATATTTCTCAATAGCCTCTCCTTACAATGAATTTTCCAACCCCCTTTCAGGTGGTCTTAGGGTTCCTTTTATAGTAGGCCCTAATGGCCTTAGATACATAGTGGTCCAGGGGACCAAGTGGTACATACGTACTGTGTCAGGGGAGTGGCTTCAGAGGTTGTGGTCGTACACCCCGTACAAAAGCAGGTGTCAGGAGGATGTCTCCACTACTTGTCGGTACCCATGTCTAATGCGTGGTGGCAGGCGTAGTGGCGCAGGAGGTAGTGGTGTCGGCTCTGACCCATGGCCGTAGACGTACGGACCATAACTCCTATTCTTGCATAACCACTCCTGGCATTCCCACTACTTGTCTGGTAAGGGTACTATATCTGTACTCTGACTTCTTTAGGTTTGTAGGCACATTCCATATTCATGCATGTACCTTGTCCTTTGTGAGTATTCTCACCTCCAAGGCCATGGGCGAGGCCATGGGAGAGGCCATGGGAGAGGCCATGGGCGAGGCCATGGGTGAGGCCATGGAGAGGCCATGGGCGAGGCCATGGGCGAGGCCATGGGCGAGGCCATGGGCGAGGCCATGGGCGAGGCCATGGGCGAGGCCATGGACGAGGCCATGGACGAGGACATGGGCGAGGCCATGGGCGAGGCCATGGGAAAGGCCATACCTCATTGCGAGCCCCTGGTGCGCGCGGGGCGCGAGGCCCCTGGTGCGCGCGGGGCGCGAGGCGCATGGGCGCGCGGGGCGCGAGGCCCCTGGTGCGCGCGGGGCGCGAGGCGCATGGGCGCGCGGGGCGCGAGGCCCCTGGTGCGCGAGGCCCCTGGTGCGCGTGGGGGCGCGAGGCGCATGGGCGCGAGGCCCCTGGTGCGCGCGGGGCGCGAGGCGCATGGGCGCGCGTGCGCGAGGCCCTTGGTGCGCGCGGGGCGCGAGGCCCCTGGTGCGCGTGGGGCGCGAGGCGCATGCGCGGGCGCGAGACCCCTGGTGCGCGCGAGGCGCGAGGCGCATGGGAGCGCGGGGCGCGAGGCCCCTGGTGCGCGCGGGGCGCGAGGCCCCTGGCGCGCGCGGGGCGCGAGGCGCATGCGCGGGCGCGAGACCCCTGGTGCGCGCGGGGCGCGAGGCGCATGGGCGCGCGGGCGCGAGGCCCTTGGTGCGCGTGGGGCGCGAGGCCCCTGGTGCGCGCGGGGCGCGAGGCTCATGGGCGCGCGGGCGCGAGGCCCCTGATGCGCGCGGGCGCGAGGCGCATGCCTTGATGAGACATGGGATACATCCTAGGTGCGAAATGTCTTCTTGGCGTGAGGTCCTTGGTGTGGGACACCTCGGGGCAAGGCTAGGCGCATGAGGTGTTGGCATGCGCGGGGTGCTGCTGGAGTGGTGTTCGCGAGGCTGGGGCCTTAACTTCGAGGGGCACGGATAAGGGCCATGTGTGCATGACATACACATCTAACAAGGTGATGCAGCTTGGAGGCCTGGAATGACCTCATGAGGCCTAGAGCTCTGCGAGTGTCTAACACTTCGATGGCCTATAATTACCTTCTGCCTTCATTGCGTACTTGGCGCCCTTGGTGCCCCTTAGCTATTTACTTCTTTAAGGGACTAGAAACTTCTTTTGTGTGTTTTTCTTATTTGGTGGATTTTCGGCATCCACACTTACCCCCCAGTCTATAGGGAGGCCTTTAGGCGTTCTTGTAGACTCTTCCGCTCCTTTTTATTATTCTCTTATTCTTCTTCTTTTTTTTTTTTTTATATATTTATCATGTTCGAGGTCCTTTGGAACCCACGCGAAAAGGGGGTTCGGTAGGCCTCTCTGCGATGCGTCTTAGTTGCACCTGTAAGGATATATTGACCCCTTGGGTTCTAGTTATCCTTTTATATATCTTCGCGCGCGCTTATTATATCTTGCGAGAAGCGTCCTTCTCGTCATTAGGCATAGTACTATTTTTGCAAGCGTCTTCTTTGAGACCCTTTTTGCAAGCGTCTTCTTTAAGACCCTTTTCGGAAGCGTCTACTTTGAGACCCTTTTGGATAGCGTCTACTTGGGAGACCCTTTCTGGAGGCGTCTACTTTGGAGACCCTTTTTGGGAGGTGTCTACGTTGTAGACCCCTTTTGGTGGGTGTCTACTTTGTAGACCCCCTTTGGGTGGTGTCTACTTATGAGACCCCTTTTGAAAGCGCCTACTTTGGAGACCCTTTTTGCAAGCGTCCACTTTGGAGACCCTTTTTGGAGGCGTCTACTTTGGAGACCCTTTTTTGGAGGTGTCTACTTTGGAGACCCCTTTTGGGAGGTGTCTACTTTGTAGACCCCTTTTGGTGGTGTCTACTTATGAGACCCTTTTTGCAAGCGTCTACTTTGGAGACCCTTTTTGCAAGCGTCTACTTTGGAGACCCTTTTTGCAAGCGTCTACTTTTGAGGTGATCTCCCCTCAGGTGGAGACTTTCATGGCTAGATGGTCTTCGTTCGATCTCTAATTTGGTCAGGGACCCCTCTAGCACGATGCCCCCCTTCTATATGGAATCCCCAGACATACTGGTAGTATGGCCACTGGAGGAAGGTTCGCTCTCTTCGACATGGAAGTTCTTATGGCCCTCTTCCACACGTATGTACTTCTGTGCTCTGTCGAAGAAGTCGTCCAAATCCGAAACTTCTCTTTTGAGCATGTTACTCCATAACTTGCTTCCTGGACGAACTCCGGCTGTAATAGCCATCTTGAGCTCTGCTTTGGTTAAACATCCCACCTTTGTTGCTTCTATACCGAATCTATGGATGTAGTCCTTCAAACTTTCATTCTCGCCTTGTTTGATGTTAGCGAGGCTGGTAGTTGGCATGACGTAGTCACACGCTGCATGGTGTTGCTGAAGAAATTCATCAGAGAATTGTTGCCATGACTTGATTGTTCCTGGCCTTAACCTCCTGAACCATTTGTACGCCACTCCTTTAAGAGTAACGACGAAGCAATGACATTTTGCTCTGTTGTTGACCCCCCTTAACCTCATCAAGTTATTGAAGGAGTCTAAGTGATATTTTGGGTCTGTAGTACCCTCATACGGAGTCATGCGAGGCTCTCTGAAGCCAGTGGGCATTTGTTCAGCCTGAATCTCCCCTGTGAAGGGTGAATCACGGTCGAATTCTCCGCCATCCATGTGCCCCCCAAGTACAGTGGTGATCTTGCCTTGAGGGCATCGCATTTTGGTGTCTAGTCCCCTCCTCTTTTCGTATAAGGAATTTTGCGGGTTCTCGGGCTGATCCCTCGCCTTGGTTGTGTCCCTCGGTGGAACCGCGGGGGGTGCGTCTCTTACTTCTGACCTCTCCTCATGGAGCCCTTTTCTTAGGCCAGGGGGTGACCCTTTTGGGGGGACTTCGGCATCTTTCTTATGACCCTCATCTTCTCTCTGCCTATGCTCCTGGGGACACTTCGTTGGCCTATGTCCCCCATGGTACTTTGCCTGGGGGGTTTCACTGGCGGAAAGTTGGGTTCCCCCACCGTCTATGGGGACAGTGTTTTCCCCTTCTTCATGCTCCTTCCCTTTATGCTTTGGGAGGGGCATGCTTGACTTCCCTTGCCGTAGGTTGTTTAAAACCTTCTGCATGTTCTCCATCATGGTTTCCAGCCTCCTAGTCTTTTTATGCAACTCGTGAATCTCATCCTTGTAGAAGCGCGTCCTTGAGCTGGAACTTACCGAGCGTACCCCGGGACCCTTGCCTGGCCAGTGCGTCGAGGGACTGGGGTCCCGGTGGCCTGAGCGTGGGGTCAACCGGGGCCGGTTAAGTGGATACACTAGCGGCTCTGAATGACCTCCGTCGGGCTGGGTAGCTGAGGATGATGCTTCCCTCTCCTCCTCCGGGGGAAGAGGTTCTTCTGGTCCATCTCCATGCTCGGGCAGAGGGGGGTCTTTCTTGGAAGGCCTCCGCTCTACTTCTTCTCGGTGAACCTCCACCTTTTGTATTTGCCGTAGGTGTTTTGAACGTCTTAGCATCTTTCTTTGTTGGAAATGAAGGAAGAACACTGGCTTGATGCTTGTTCTTCCCACAGACGGCGCCAAACTGTTGACGGTGAAATCTCGTCAACGAAATTAGATCGGAAAACTCAAAGGTAAGTCGAGTGAGGTTTTTGTAAGAACTAAGAATAAACTTTAAGAAAAAGTAGACACAGATAAATGATGGAGCAAATCCTGGTATATTTCTCAATAGCCTCTCCTTACAATGAATTTTCCAACCCCCTTTCAGGTGGTCTTAGGGTTCCTTTTATAGTAGGCCCTAATGGCCTTAGATACATAGTGGTCCAGGGGACCAAGTGGTACATACGTACTGTGTCAGGGGAGTGGCTTCAGAGGTTGTGGTCGTACACCCCGTACAAAAGCAGGTGTCAGGAGGATGTCTCCACTACTTGTCGGTACCCATGTCTAATGCGTGGTGGCAGGCGTAGTGGCGCAGGAGGTAGTGGTGTCGGCTCTGACCCATGGCCGTAGACGTACGGACCATAACTCCTATTCTTGCATAACCACTCCTGGCATTCCCACTACTTGTCTGGTAAGGGTACTATATCTGTACTCTGACTTCTTTAGGTTTGTAGGCACATTCCATATTCATGCATGTACCTTGTCCTTTGTGAGTATTCTCACCTCCAAGGCCATGGGCGAGGCCATGGGAGAGGCCATGGGAGAGGCCATGGGCGAGGCCATGGGTGAGGCCATGGAGAGGCCATGGGCGAGGCCATGGGCGAGGCCATGGGCGAGGCCATGGGCGAGGCCATGGGCGAGGCCATGGGCGAGGCCATGGGCGAGGCCATGGGCGAGGCCATGGGCGAGGCCATGGGCGAGGCCATGGACGAGGCCATGGACGAGGCCATGGGCGAGGCCATGGGCGAGGCCATGGGCGAGGCCATGGGAAAGGCCATACCTCATTGCGAGCCCCTGGTGCGCGCGGGGCGCGAGGCCCCTGGTGCGCGCGGGGCGCGAGGCGCATGGGCGCGCGGGGCGCGAGGCCCCTGGTGCGCGCGGGGCGCGAGGCGCATGGGCGCGCGGGGCGCGAGGCCCCTGGTGCGCGTGGGGGCGCGAGGCGCATGGGCGCGAGGCCCCTGGTGCGCGCGGGGCGCGAGGCGCATGGGCGCGCGGGCGCGAGGCCCTTGGTGCGCGCGGGGCGCGAGGCCCCTGGTGCGCGTAGGGCGCGAGGCGCATGCGCGGGCGCGAGACCCCTGGTGCGCGCGAGGCGCGAGGCGCATGGGCGCGCGGGGCGCGAGGCCCCTGGTGCGCGCGGGGCGCGAGGCGCATGCGCGGGCGCGAGACCCCTGGTGCGCGCGGGGCGCGAGGCGCATGGGCGCGCGGGCGCGAGGCCCTTGGTGCGCGTGGGGCGCGAGGCCCCTGGTGCGCGCGGGGCGCGAGGCGCATGGGCGCGCGGGCGCGAGGCCCCTGATGCGCGCGGGCGCGAGGCCCCTGGTGCGCGCGGGGCGCGAGGCGCATGCCTTGATGAGACATGGGATACATCCTAGGTGCGAAATGTCTTCTTGGCGTGAGGTCCTTGGTGTGGGACACCTCGGGGCAAGGCTAGGCGCATGAGGTGTTGGCATGCGCGGGGTGCTGCTGGAGTGGTGTTCGCGAGGCTGGGGCCTTAACTTCGAGGGGCACGGATAAGGGCCATGTGTGCATGACAAACACATCTAACAAGGTGATGCAGCTTGGAGGCCTGGAATGACCTCATGAGGCCTAGAGCTCTGCGAGTGTCTAACACTTCGATGGCCTATAATTACCTTCTGCCTTCATTGCGTACTTGGCGCCCTTGGTGCCCCTTAGCTATTTACTTCTTTAAGGGACTAGAAACTTCTTTTGTGTGTTTTTCTTATTTGGTGGATTTTCGGCATCCACACCACCCCAGCTGCTCGGACACCCATGCCTATTCGAACATGCTGCTCCTCGGACGCACCCCAGCCGCTCGGACACCACTCCAGCCGCTTGGACACATGGCGCATCTGCTCAGATCGGCCGCGCGCCTGGTTGCTCTAATATGCCCCATAGTTGCTCGGTTTTGCATGCTTTTAAGCTTTCGGGCTTGTGCAAAAAATTTAAGGTTCATGCATTTGGGTACCAAAATTTCTTATTATTATTGTTGCTCTTATACTTTTTATCTGGGTAGTAAAATATTTTTACTGCTCAGAGAAAACATTTTACTGGGTAATAAATAATTTTACTGCTTAGTGAAAACATTTTACTGGGTAATAAATATTTTTACTGCTCAGAAAAAATATTTTTCTGGGTAGTAAATATTTTTTATTTGCATTCATTTGCTCGTGTTTGTTTGTACTCCAGGGACTCATCACTGTTAATCATGCTCAACGCCGAGCAGTAGACTATAAGAAGTTGGTCAATTGGTGGAAGCCCAAGCAAAGATTCAAAGTCTGACTAAGTCTGAGAAAGATCTCTAAGAAAAGACTAAGCAGGCTGAGAAAACAATTGATGACTGAGATAGATCGTTGAAGAAGTTGGTTGATGAGAACAACAAGCAAGTCCAGGCCAATAAGACATTGACTGACCAACTGAAGGAGAAGACTCAAGAAGAACCGACGAGAGGAGGTCCTGGATGTTGACGATGGTGTTAACCAGTTAGGGACTAGTTTACCCGACCAGTAGACACTTTTAGCTGACCTGAGAGCATCCTATCCATCAACAAAGTTTCCTACTCAACCAGTGAAACATGCTCAATCGACCAGGGAAGTTGTATCTGCTCTCCCGACCAGGCAAACTTTACACCTGACCAATTGAACTTTGTATCTGGCTAGTAGTGTACTCTTTGTTCTTATACTTTCGTGAAGACAACTGCTGCTTAGCAGCTTTGATATTTTTCTCGTAAGGCCGAGCTGTTGGCCATTATACTTTACTTTTCTTTGCAAACTTGAAACATTCTAAGTCTTTTTAGACTTAAAAAGTTATAAGTTTTTTGTGAATAGTAAAGTCACTTTGATATATGCCTTATATTTTTGCATGAATAATTAGTTTTCTAACATAGAAATTCTAGACATTTCATAAGTCCCTACTAAGTATACTTTCTCACACTCTTATTGCTCTAACATTTTATGAGCATAATGTTTATTATCACGGGCATATTTGCTTCTAACTTGAAAGTTTGAAAAATTCCAAGTTACTTAAGCTTTGTCAAACAAGTTAGCTTAATGGCCTTTTTTACTTCAAAAAGTTTGAAACTTTCCAAGTTACTTAAGCTTTGTCAAACAAGTTAGCCTAATGGCCTTTTTTTACTTCAAAATTTTACAAGTCAGCCTAAAAACAAATATCTTAACTCATTCTCTACCAGTATACCCCATGTGCCCCCCAAGTGATCGAGGGTTGAAAGATCCTAGGTCACTTGCTACTTGACCGAATTTGTTCGAGCAGTTAATTACTCGTGAAACACATAGAATATTTGGAAAATATTTGAGCAGTTGAACACTCCTTGAATGTATCGACCAGTTGAACACTGTCCAATTTTACTGACCAGTTAAACACTGCTCGGATAATTAACACACATGCACATTTGTAGCAAGAATCGACCACGCTGCGCATAGTCTCTTTTATTACTTATAAATTAAAAAGGACAAAATGTGTCTAATAACGAGTCTGAAACAACAAAAATTGTTCAAAAAATAAATGAATGGTTAGCAAATAACCAGCTCATAAACCAAACTTAAATAACAAGTCAAACAACTTGAAATTAAGCTACCACTCTGAAAGTAGTATTTAGAAATAATATATCCACAGACGCTCGCCATTCCAGAAGTTCCTGATCAGGCTCCGTTCACCAAATCTGATCCTAGCACTCCCGCTCATGTCGAAGTGTCTGGGCATACCTCTCCCTTGCTTTGTTACTATCCTCAACCAAGTGTGAACCTCCACATATAGTGTCTAAGGTAAAGTCCACAGGCCCAGGTTGCAAGGGTGGAGATCTCTGTCGTTTGAACCCAAGATTGCTGCTGCCTCCTTCTCCTTGGGGTGTCTCTGCCCGGTACTTTTTCAACTGGCCCGACCGGAGAAGAAATTCTATCTCATCTTTGAGGTGATTGCATTCATTCGTGTCATGACCATAATCTCCATGGAAACGACAAAACTTATTCATGTCTCTCTTACTCATCTCTTTCCTGATGGGTGGAGGTTTCTTGTAGGGAACCTCTTCATGACTAGCAAGATATATTTCCACCCGACTGGTCGAGAGAGTGGTGTAATTAGTGAACTGAGGCTCATATTTGGTTGGTTTTTCGTTTTAACTCGACTTAGCCTTCTTTTCTTCATGGTGGTCGGACCCGTTATTCCCACGTTTCTTTCCACCACTTTTAGGAGGGTCAGCAGATCCGCCCAGATTGTTTATGCCTTTCTCCTCTTTCTTGATCACGTCATCCAATTTCATATACTTATCCACTCGGTCAAGAAATTATTGAAGTGTTGAAATTGGATTTCTATGAATACTATCCCACGAAGGGCTTCGATAAGTTATTCCAGAGGATATGGCAACCATCTTCCCCTCATCTCTGACAGCAGTTGCTCGATTGGCTTCTCTCATGAACCTCTGTATATAATTCTTTAGAGATTCATCCTTTCCATGTTTGATATCTGCCAAGTGGTTGGCATAAACTGGTGGAGTCCAAGCAGGACTGAATTGTCTACAAAACTCATTCCTGAATGCTTCCCAAGAGGTAATGGAATCTGGTTTAAACATCCCATACCACTCCTGGGCAGTATCTGACAATGTGGTTGGGAAAAATCTACATCGATAATGTCTGATGAGATCTACTTTTTCTGTATATACTGGCAGTACTGGTGCTTTATATTTTGCCAGCGGCTGGGCTGCTCTAATCTGAGCACAAAATGGACTGCCCCGCCTGTGGTCTACCACATCCATTCTGGAAGGTTGTTTTGATAAACCTTGCACCATATCTGTTAGCGCGTCAAGCTAGGCTTGGATGGCCGGGGCGACCTTCGGGGTCTCAAGGTCTTGACCGCCTAGTCGGGCATTTCTGTCTGGTTCAGATCTTGCCCTTCGACCGGGACGGTCTTCCTCTTGTTGGTGACAACGTCATCCTTCTAGGAAGCATGCTCTCCTAGCCAATCGAACACCGTACTTTTTGATTTTTCAAAAGTCATACTACGCGGGACCTGCACTCTCCTACTACGCTGCTAGCTAGGATGTAGTGGAGGCTTCTCGGTATGTCCCGAGCAGTCTTTTCCTCATTGCTGGTCAGTTCCTTCTTTTTCCTTTTCTCTTGACCGGTTGGTCTGATGACTGCCCCCCTCGTGTTGACCATGTCCATCTTTGTAGCTAGGAGATTTTTTATCTCGAGGAGCTTTGGTTTGGTTGCTTGCAGGTGGAGTGTGCTTACTATCCAGCCGGTAACTTTCTGATCTGAAGGTTTTCGACCGGAGACTTCTAGAAGGGGTTTTAGAGTTCTCCCTCTGCGTCGAGGTAGTTCTAGAGCGGACTTCGTCATCTGCCCGACCAGCCTCATTGCTTCCACTCCGGCCAGGTCCCCGAGAGTCCGTCCTTCCAGCAGGGGACTTCCGACTAGCGTTGTCCTTTCGTGCTTCTTGGGCGGCTGCTTGTGCCGCAGCTTGAGCATTGGCTTGGGCCAATTGGGTAGCCACTTCTAGAGCAAGTTCTGCTTCACGATGTCTCTGGTCGGCCTCCTCCTGTCGTCGCCTAATCTCTTCACTCCTGGCATCCATCTCCTATTTTTGTTGCTCCAATGCAGCCTTCTGCCTGGCCATTTCCTTGGCAAAAGACTCCTGCCGAGCTTGGAATTGCATCATATCCTCTTGGAAAGTGCCTATTGCTTCCTAGAGTTTTTCAACTTCTGGAGTGGTTTCCTCAAGAAAGACCCTGGGCTTAGTCCCTGGGTTCCGCGGTCCAGAACCTTCTGTTCTAGCAGGCTCTTTTGACATACTTGGCTTTTTTGAGAGCATACTGGTATTCTAGGGAGCCATATTGGTAGGGTAGCAGTGTGCTTCTTCTCTTCAGGCTCTCAATGAAAGCACCAAAAATTTTGACCACGATTTTGGCCAACTGCGAATAGAAGCAAAAACGACAATAACCTTTAATAGAAAGTAAATAATACAAGTAATTTTTATAGTGGTTCAGCCCGAATTTATTGGTAATAGCCTAATCCACTAGGAGTTGTGATATATAGAACCTCCACTTAAGATAAGATGAATTGTTGTCAATTGAGTTTCTTAAGTGTAAGTGAAAAAGTTCAGAATTTCTCTCTCAAGAATACAAATTTTCTCTCAGAACAATACCCCAAGAATACCCGAGTTCCCAAAAGATTAGCCAGAAAAATCAGAATCAGACCCCCTTCAATGATGCCATGAGCTCTTTATTTATAGGCTCATGGATCGTACAATCAAAACCCTAATAATCGAGATAATTGGGTTACTCTAACTAATTCTAACTAATAATCAAATTTAAAATATAACGATAAGAGATTTCTTCGGCATATCTGAGAGATTTTCGCTGTAGTTACGGATGATTCTAACTGAAGTCGTTACTGAAACTGGCCGAGTTTCTAATCTATCTGGCCAGCCAACTCCACTCCCTAGAGTGAGACTGGTTGGCCATATCACTCTTCTGGTTAGGCAAAACATCTTCATAAGCTGACTGGCCGGATAAATCTGATTCCCAAACGCTTCACTGGTTGGCCAAAACATTCTACTGGTTGGCCAAAACATTCTACTGGTCGGCCAAAACATTTTACTGGTCGACCAAAACATTGTACTGGTCGACCAAAACATTCTACTAGCTGGATAATACTATTTTCTAAAGTGATTGGTCAGATATAACTTTTTACTGGTCGGACAGAAAGTTTACCTGGTCAGTCAAATTACTTCCCGACCAGATAAATCAATTTTGTAACCAGTAATATCACAACTCCGAAGATTAATATCAAACCTTTGCCACATTTATTGACTATTATTGTGTCATTCACCACCATGCACTACCACTTGTGACTTTTGATTGCCACGTCATCTTATTCAAATTTTGGGGATAACAGCAGTCAGCGCAGTTGTAGTTCGAGAAGAGGACCAATCTCAAAAGTCAGACTATTATATCAGCAAGAGGCTTTAGGGAGCTGAAACTTGGTATCCCTTGGTGGAGAGACTTGCGTTCTGTCTGGTCTTAGCCTCTAGGAATTTATGACCTTATTTTCAGTCCAACACAATACACGTCTTAACTAATAAGCCTTTAAGGCATGTTTTGCAAGAACCTGAAACATCAGGATGGTTGTTAAATTCGGCCATCGAGCTTAGCCAGTTCAAGATTCTTTATAAATTATGATCAGCCATCAAGGGATAAGCCTTAGATGATTTTGTGGCTGATTGTACAGGTTTTCAAGACGAGTCCAGAACCTATACAAGAATTGTGGCAGCTCTTTGTAGCGTCCTAAAATTCCTAATAAGGTTTCGTACCATGATTAGTGTGACAGGAGGGTACGAAGGCATTTATGTGAATTATATTATTATATAATTGAGTATGCATGATTATGTGTATTAAATGTGTTTAAAGACCAGCTTTTGTTAAAAAAGAGGCATTTACATAATTTTGATTCGTTGAGGGTATATTTGTAATTATAATGTGCTTTGTGAATTTTGACCACATTATTATGTGGATATGTGATATTTTCGGCAAGAGTAGATCCTTTCGAGTGGTTTTTGCAGAAAAGTAGCAACAGAGAAAATACCTGGCTCAGGTCGAGCTTAAGGGTATTTTATGAATTATTGGTGAAATGAAATTAATCGGTGGATATTAATGATAAATTAGAGATAAGTTAGTTAATTAAATTTATGGTTAGTGGGATTTGTGATAGTGGTAAAATATTGCTAGGTTACCCTTTAAGGTTAGTTAGCTAGACTATTGGGAGAGACGGGAATTCGGTCTTTCGACCTTGGAGATAGAGAAATCTTCTGAGTGCTGAAAGCTACTCCTCTTTTACGTTCAAAGTTTGTCCTCTCTTTTTCTAAATTTTTTCTTCTTCTTCGAACTCAACAAAACTACCAAAGCATCCAAGGCTAGGACTAAGTTTGTTAGTTTTTGAGGATGTTGAAGGGAATTTAAGTATCAAGGGAAGGATTTAAAGCAGCTACAAACCTGTCTCAACCATTGGAAACTAAGAATTTCTCATTTGACGTATGTGTTCTTGAATGTTCATCATAATGCTCTTGATAATTTGGGGTTGGTGTTAATTTCAAAAATTGGTGCTTCTAGGGTGTTTTTATGTAGTTATTGTTGATACAAAGTAGTTGGGAATTGTTGTTATGGCTTTAATTCTAAATGAAAGTAGGTAATTTATATGAATTTCGATGGGATTTTCGGATTGAAGCAAAATTTGGTTTTAGAACACTAAATTTTCAATTGGTGGCTTTTATGTGTAATTGATTGGTTAAGAGGTTGCATATTACCTATATAAGTTGTATTGGGGTCGAATTTAGGTGCTGGAAACACCAGGTTCGTTTTGGGGGAAAATTTTAATTTCTGGGTTACAATTTTTTGTTCCAGGGACCTAGTGCGACCGTGTTAGTGTCCCAGAAGCCCCTAAAGTGTATAATAGTGTGACCACACTACGATAGGGCGCGACCCCTCTAGGGCCCCAGGAAGCCCAAAATTTAAGAGGGCGCGACCGCTCCCAAGGGCTGGTGCGATTGCGCTAGGAGCCTAGAAAAAAAGCTTTGGTGAATTTTGGAAGTTTGGCTTGGGGTTTCGAGGAATCAATTTGGGGGCCCACTTGGGGGCTCGAGAAACGATTCCATTACCTTGTTGAATAGAATTGGAGGCCCAGAGAACTAGGCTTTAATTTTGGAGCATGTAATTGGACTTAGTTCCTAAAAAGCGTTTAACGAATGTCGTAACTAGGATTTCCGAGGGGCTCGAGGAAATGATCGCACTTAAGGTTGTTTCACTTTTAGCACAAGATTGAGGTAAGGAAACTGGCATATGCACATAGAGTAGGGAACTAACCCCGATATTGATATATGAGTGGTTATGACCATATACCTGGATGTTTAGCTAGGGTTATGTACCCTTGTTTTATAATTGTGTTTGTTGAATCTACTTGCAATATATTTTTCTGTGGTTGATCGACTTATGCCGTATTCGAAGATAATCATGCGGAATGTAGGTCATGATGGCAGGACCACTATGGGGGTGTTGTACACACTCGCTCAACACAGGGCATAAGATTGGCGCCCCAGTGATGCGCCTCGCACGGCATAAATAATGTAAATTTTTTATATGCTAAAATAAACTTGTTTATGATCTACGGAGCATGATATTTACTGTTTATCTTTAATTGGATATGTATTGTGTCTTGTTGGGTTTTCTTCCAAGGCCTTGGGTCATGGAAGCTCATATGGTGCAGGTAAGGGCAAGGGGAAAGTCGATCAGCCATGAGTTGGAGGGCTTTGGAGCGGCACATGCATATTTGACTTGCTCGGTCGTCAGGGTCGGGATATCCGAGGGACTTAGAGTAAAAGTGCACTTTTGTCCCTTAGGCCAACTATTTTTTAGAACGTTAAATGTAATTACATTTTGTATAAATATTTTTGGGATCCCTCATAAATATTTATAATTTTAATGAAAAGTTTAAATCTTTTGACCAAAATTTTTAGCACTTAAACATCTATTTTACTTTAATTGCACTTTTGATTCCAAAAGACTCTCTTAACGAGTTAAGCACTATTTAGAACATACAATGTAATGGTCTTAAATTTGTAGGGCATTACACTATTCGCAGACGGTGTAACGCCCCGCGTTTCAGGCGCCAGGTAAAATCTAGCTGTGAAAATTTTAGTTCTCGAGAAATCTTATATTTCCGAGTATGTGAATACTTGTAAGGGATATTGTATATTTTGTATGAATGTTATGTTGTTAAGTATTAGCCATTATGCGATAAGATTAGTTTTTTTATTAAACCAAGACCTTCGGTCTCAGACCTGGTCAAAAACCCTTAGCAGGTAAAAATCTTAGATAAAATATAATGTGATAAAACAATTATGGCAAATTAACTGATAAAAAAAACTATTATTAAGTTTGAAAATGAAAATGGAAATTAAATTTGATGGAAATTTCAAATTTCTGCGATATTTTGAGTAAAATGCCCAATTTTTCCTAAGTGTGTGATTAGGACAAAATAAATAATTTTGAATTAAATAATGGGCATAAAAATTAATCTATGTGTGTGACAATATTTTTAAAATATGGTCACCAATTTTTATTAGGATTAATTTTTCCAAAAATATTTAAAAATAAAATGGAAATTACAAAAAAGGGACTTGTGTTTAAAAGCTTGGCTTGGAGAAAAAAAATGGGAGGACATTTTGGTCTTTCTATAGGGGCGCCCACAAGGGAATTGAAGAGTTTATTGTATTATTAATTTTATTTATTTAATTGTGAAATCATTACACACATTTTCTTAACTCCCAAGTTAAACTTGACAACTCAAAAGTCTCTCTCTCTCTCTCTCTCTCTCTCTCTCTCTCTCTCTCTCTCTCTCTCTCTCTCTCTCTCTCTCTCTCTCTCTCTCATTCCAATCACAAAATCAAACCATTTTATCTCCATTTCCTCTCAAAAAAAGTTCCTCCCTCTCTCTCTAAGAAAAGGAAGAGCCTCCATTGAAGCTCTTGGCTCATCTTGAAGAAACAAGTCACAAAACAGGTGAGGATCATGAATTTTTTTTTCTTCTTCTCTATGCTGAAGCCCTAAAGGATTTTCCCTCTATTTTTTATTTTTTTTTGGGATAGGCTCTCATTCTTTCAAGCTCACTTGATCATCAATTTAGAGCCTATGAGAGTTGCATGCAAGATCAAGTACATGCAAGACTCTTTCTTCACTCTCCTTTCTCACTTATTTTCTTCTTCCTTTTGTTTGAATCTGATCATGGGGAGTATGATACGAGTGTTAAGGTTCTAAGAGAATACAGGAGTGGTTCGAAAAGCTCAAAGATCTAAAAGTAACTGAATCTAGAACTTGAAAGGAAAAAATCTTGTGTTTTGGTAATAGTTTATGTTTAATCTTCCAATCTGCGTTTTTGAGATGCATAGAAGGTTTTGATCTCTTGTTTATGTTGTAATAAGGTGTGTGTTAGCATAAGATGATGCATGCATGTGTGCTATGTTGATTTTTAGTGGAAATAAAAAGCTTCCTTAGGTATTTTCAAATCTGCTTGTTGTCTTGTTTATGGTCTGACTTCCAACGGATCTAACACAACTTTTATGGACTTCTTTGTTAAAAAGGATTGTATATTTTTTTAGTTCAGAAAGATTACTTAAGTTTAGGATTTTGAAACACTATTTTCCAAAGTCGGAGTTATGGCCCCTGCAAAATCTATACTTAACCTGAAATTAGAATCATGAGAGCTTGCACCTATATCTTTGTAAAAAATTGTTGAACATGCTATCTTTTCATTCAGGAGCTAATATTTGGTAGATCTATAGTAGACATATTGAATATGAAGCACATATTACAGTTTTGTTAAATTCATTAGGGTTTGTGAGTTATGAATTTTCTAACTTCGATGCTCAAAACTTTTTGTTGCCAAGATGGTGTTGTTAAAGTGGCTTCCAACGAGCCAAACCTTAAGTATTTTGTAAAATTTTCAAATGGGACTTTCAGAACTCATTATTTAGAAAAAGTACTTGATTTTAGCATTTTGAAACACTCAGAAACTGTAAAAAAAATCATTTATTCGCTAACTTAATTTAGAAAAAATATTTTAACAACTCATGTAAAAAATCGAGTGGAATATCTTAATTGATTTTTGAATTGATTTATGGATTGATTTATAAATTGATTTGTGAATTGGTTGTCAATTGACTCAGCTATCCTTAATGTGAATCTTTATTAGTGTGAATAAATTATTTTTACCATTTTTATTACAAAATAGACTTTATTGGTAGAATAATATATTTGACTTATTATGACTGAGTATTTTTAGGGATTGAGTATTGCAGGATAAGAAAAATTAAAAAATGAATCTGGTGTAGAAAAATGGCCAAATTCGTTACAGCCAGCCAAGATGGATGATCATGCTGCCTAAGCAGTTTCATGATTTTCCAGAACAAAAACAAACTGGCTAGTAGATTTTTTTAAATCAAAGAAATTTGCAAATATTCTTGTATTAATTTCAAGATTACAGAAGAGCTGGCCTTGGTCATTTTTTCTCGGCTATAAATACCTTGATAAGGCCTTTGGAATAATTACCTCTTCCATTTTGAATTTTGTAAACATTTGTTGTTATTTTTAAGGAGTGTTTTTCTTTGTAAAGATTAAGTTGTTCATCTTAATCTTTGTGTGTGTGTTGAGTTCACTTGTCCACATATCTATCTTGTTCCTTGTAACAGGTGGTATCTCTTGCGAACGTGTTCCTAAGGATTTTCGAGAGAAGACTTCATCATAGTCTCGCTTCGGGAGGAAGAGAGCACTCGCTATTCTTTGAAGGAATTTCAAGAGAATCTCCATTTCATCAAAACATGATTCATAGAGAAAAGTACAAAAAGATTGCGGCAATCATTAAAGAGGGAGTCTTACTTTGCTTAAGTCAATGCTTTTGTACACATTATTTCTTTACTAATTGGTTTATTCTCTGGGCATGGCCCCATGGATGTAGGTTATCCCAAAGGATTTCTGAACCACATAAAAATTCTTATGGTGTGATTTTTTACCTATTTTTCTATTTCTATCTTAACATTCGTAATAGTTGTGATAACAACACTTGAATCAATCTAAACAACTTAATCAATATTCTGCATTTAATAAAGTTGTTTATCTCTAATCACTTGGTAATAAAAAAATACAGAATTTCATTTGGTATCAGAGCGAGTCACTAAACTCTTAGTGTGATCTTGTGGTATTATGTTTGTTTGTTCCTTGTGAAATGTCTTTCTTTGCAGAAAGTGGTTCAATAACACGTCCTCCCTTGTCGAATGACTCTAACTATCCTTATTAGAAAGTTAGAATGAAATCCTTCGAAAAATGTCTAGATGAAAAGGCGTGGAGATCAATCTTAACAGGTTGGACACCACCTACTGTGTCAGGTCATTTAACAAACTCAATTTGAAGGAACTATTGATGTCAACCGTTCTAGGTTTGTGATGTTAACTACAAAATTCAAAAATCTTAGAATCACTAAAACTGTGTGTCCCACTGAATTCTATGAAAGATTATCTGATATTGCTAATGAATATTTTTTTCTTGGGTGAAAAATTGGAAAATAGTTTGTTAGTTCAAAAAATTGTTAGAATTCTTCCTAACAGGTTTCAAACTAAACTCACGGCAATTGAGGCAAAAGATCTTAATACGATGAAAGTGAAGGAGTTGATGGGTTCACGTCAAACTTTTGAATTCAATCAACGAATTTTTCAAAAAGAGAAACCAAGTGCTCCCAAAGAGAAATCAATTGCTCTCAAAATGTCAAAGGAGAAAAACTCGGATGAAGATGATATGGCCTTGTTAACCAGAATTTTCAAAAATACATAAGATTGGTAGCAAGAACCCATGTTCAAATCATCCAAATGTAACAACTCCTCTAAACATGTTGATACTAACAATAAAAGAGGTGTGCAATGCAGAAATGTGAATGAATTGGTCATATTCAATCTAAATGTGTCAATACACTAAAGAAAAATAAGAAAGTAATGGTAGCTACTTGGAGTGATCAGGACTCTAAAAATAATGATAAAGAAGATAACTCAAACCTTGCCTTAACTTATTGTTTCTGAGTTGACCCAAAACTTGCAGGTTATAAAAAGTTTGTTTATCTGAACCACACAGTTTAGGAAAATAATATTTCTTAATGTGAATCCAATGAATCTGATCTGGATGAGGATTCTTTTAAAGAGTCTTACAAAGACATGTATGATCAGTGGTTAAAGGTGTGAAAATGCTTAATCAATTTCTATGATTTTGGATGATGTAATCTGTGCAGAACACAAGGCATATAACTTTATTGGAAAAGGATCAGATGGGCCCAAATCTAAAAGGAAAACCACTTTTGTGAACTGTTTCAACCACTGATGTTTTTGCAGGTACATCTCTTGTAGCTAGTGCTACAAATGTACAGTTTGTTCCAACATCTGCTAAAAAGACCAACTTATTTCAAAAAAGAAAATCTGGGCATTTTGTTCCAACCTATCATTTTTTAGGTGTAAAAGGGCACATTCTACCCAGGTGTTTTACTATGATGAATTTGTTAAAAAATAATCATCTTAATCATTGCAGTAAAACAAGACAGGTTGTGGGAAAACCATCCAAATAGATTTGGGTAAAGAAAAAAGAAATAAAATGTCTTGCTGTGTTTACTTGTCATAAAACCCATGCTTCTAATTCCTGGTATGATAGGTGATGCAATTATACTCACCAATTTCCAATCTTTGAAATGTGGTGTTGTAACGTTTGGTGATGGTATGGCAGGGAATATTGTTGGAAAAGGGACCCTAAATCTTGATGTGTTACCAAAATTGAAAAATATTTTACTTGTTGAAGGACTTAAAGCTAATTTAATTAGCATAAGTCAAATTTGTGATCAAGGCTTCATAGTAAATTTTCTCGTGACGATTTCTATGTTGTTGATCAAAATGGTACGAGTGTATTGAAAGGATATAGATCTTTTGATAATTGTTATACACTTTCACAAACACTTACATGTCTTTCGAACATAGGTAATACAACTGACTTATGGCATGAAAAACTTGGTCACATTAATTTCAAAATTTTGAAAGAAAAAAAAAAATCAAGTGCAGGACTTGTTCGTGGATTACCCAAATTGAAAATTTCCCACAAAGGTGTTATAGGAATTAATACGTCAAAAGTTCTTGTAAATTTTATGCATATGGATTTCATGGGACCTATAGTAGTTGAAAATATTAATGGAAAAAAGTACATTTTTGTATGTGTTGATGACTTTTCTCGCTTCACTTGGGTTGATGTTTTTAGGGCAAAAGCAGATACCTTTGATGCTTTTAAAACTCTTTGCATGAAATTAAGAGTTGAAAAAGAATGCAATATAGGTAATATTGTGAGAATTAGAAGTGATTATGTTAAGAAAATAGAGAATAGTATTAATGATTACTTTTGTAAATCTCTAGGTATTTATTATGAGTTCTCAGCTCCCAAAACTCCTGAGAAAAATGAGGTTGTTGAAAGAAAACATAGAACCCTACAGGAGATGGCCAGAGTGATGTTAAACAGCAAAAAAACTTTCAAAAAGACAGTGGGCTGAGGCAATTAACACTGCCTGTTAGATAATAAAATGTGTGTTCTTACAACCAGGTACTACCAAAACTCCATATGAGATTTGGAAAGGTAAATGACCTAACGTAAGTTATTTTCATGTATTTGATTGTGTGTGTCACATCCGTAGGGATCGATAAAGTATCAACAAATTTGAAGCCAAAAGTGTTGTGGATGTTTTTCTTGATTACTCCACTAATAGTAGAGCTTATCGTGCTTGCTGACTGTCTTTTTCTCTATCAAGTTAATAAAACAGAACTATAAAGAAATGTAGTAAAGAGGAAGACACTTTACGTGGCTCAGGTTATTAATTAACCCTAGTCCAGGAGGCTATTGTATTGGGATTGATGAAACTTGGTTGGGCAAGCTTCTATGGAGCTTCAAACAACATTTTTGCAATGCTCTGAATACAAAAGTTGGGGATCCCCTTACAATGGATACCCTGGCCTTATTTATAAGGGTTAAGCGCAAGTAATTCCCTTAATGGGAAGTTATTACAAAAATCCCCCCAAATGATTGGAATTAAAAGCTAATTAATACACTTTATGTGATAGAGGTAATGGTGGGCTCATGCGTATCACACGAGGCCCATTTACGAGGTTGTAGCCCACCATCTTCTGGGGAGACACGCTCTTGGCAGTGTCAAAGAGTGGCTGCCCGTTTTCCCATGCTAGACGGCGCATTGGGACATGTTGTTTTTCGTCATTATGGGCTCGACACCACGATCTGTAGGACAACAGTTCTATCAGACAATTACCTGTGGGCCAGAGTCTCTGTGCGTGACACCTGGTGCTACCCTCTAGACTCCGAGAGGTCTTCTCACAAACCTGGAGGACTCATAAGGAGGAAGCTCAAGCTAACATATCCAAGGTTCTCGGGGCATGGCCTGTCGGAGGATAACTTTCCCTCGAGGAACTGGCTGAAGTCAGGGGGACAGCCTACCTTCCGAGTACACAGTGAGCTCATTAGAGATCTCTAAACCTCCTCGGAGAACCTAACTACTATCGGAGACCGTCACATGTCCTTGGTGAAAACGGAGACAACAATGTTTATAACATGAGAACTCAAACTGTTATAGAGTCTGCTAATGTTGTTCTTGAAGATTTGAAAGATATTTATGAATATTCCAGTGAAGAATATATTGACACGTTAATCGATGAAAAAACTCAAAAATAATTATCTGATGTGAGTGAAAGTGATTATGTGCCAACATTTTCAAAAAAAAGTTGGAACAGAAACTGAATCTATTCCAACAACCTGTGAACGGAGAGTGAAGGAGGGTCTAGAAATTATCACAGACTCAATTCAGAGAGAACCTTCTACCATAGTAAAAAAGAATCACCCTAGTGACCTCACTCTTGGTGATATTGAGGAAAGTATGGTCACAATAAGAAGGTATGTGAATCTGGTTCCGTTTCAATGTTTTACATCCATTTTTTAACCAAAAAATGTTAAAGAGGCCTTAAGTGATGAATCATGAATAAAACCAATGGAAGAAGAACTAGAACAATTCACTAGAAATGAGGTATGGGATTTTGTACTTAGACCTAGTCATACCAATGTTATTGGTACCAAATGTATCTTCAAAAATAAAACTGATGAATTTGGTACAATAGTAAGGAATGTGGCTAGGTTAGTTGAACAGGGGTATACTCAAATTGAAGGTGTGGATTTCAATGAAACATTTTCCCCTATTGCAAGACTTGAATCCATAAGATTGTTATTAGTTGTTGCTTGCAATTTTTGTTTCAAACTATAAAAAATGGATGTCAAATCTTCTTTATTTAAATGAAATTTTGAATGAAGATGCTTTTGTTGAGCAACCAAAGGGATTCGAAGAACCTCATTTTCCTGACCTTGTTTTTCAACTCAAAAAGACTCTTTATGGTTTGAAACAAGCTAGAGCCTTGTATGAGAGATTAACTCAATTTCTTGTGATGAATGGTTATAGAAGAGGTGCAGTTGATAAAACTCTTTTCATTAAAATGTTGATTCTGACATTGTTATTGCTCAAATTTATGTCAATGATATTATTTTTGGCTCCACTACTAGATCTCAAGTGTAGGAATTTGTTAAGCAAATGAAAGATGAGTTTGAAATGAGCATGGTAGATAAGTTAAACTATTTTCTAGGTTTGCAAGTCAAACAGTTAGAAGATGAACATTCATATCTCTAGGTATGTATGACAAGAACTTGGTGAAAGAGTTTGGTATGGAGTCTGCCAAACATGCCAAAACAACATTGGGGACTACGGTCAAACTGACAAAGGATGAAAATGGTGTAAAGGTAGA
The DNA here is from genome assembly GCF_963169125.1 of Humulus lupulus. NCBI lineage: Eukaryota > Viridiplantae > Streptophyta > Magnoliopsida > Rosales > Cannabaceae > Humulus > Humulus lupulus. The sequence goes on along the minus strand of NC_084802.1, from coordinate 149,860,217 downwards.
TCCAACAAAATACAGAAGCATGATTGGAAGTCTTCTGCATCGCACAGCTAGTCGACCTAACATAAGCTTTAGAGTTGGGGTGTGTGCTTGTTATCAAGGGAATCCCATGGACTCCCATGTGACAGCAGTGAAGTGTATCATTTGATATGTGAATAGTATGCTTGAGTACGAAATTCGGTACCAAAAGGAAACTAACTCTAACCTTGTTTGTTTTAGTGATGTTGATTGAGCAGGCAATGCAGATGATAGGAAAAGTTCAAGTGGTGGATGCTTCTATCTAGGGAACAATTTGTTTCCTTGCATAGCAACAAAAAAAAAAATTAATCTCCTTGTCAACTGCCAAGGCTGAGTACATAGCTGCAGAAAGTTGTTGTACTCAATTGCTATAGATGAAACAAATGATGGATTAGTTTGATTTGGATACTTTGACTATTTTTTGTGATAATACTAGTGCAATAAATATTTCAAAAAAATTTGTCCAACACTCTCTCACAAAATACATTGATATGCGCCATCACTTCATTAGGGAACTTGTTGAAAACAAAACTTTGATCTTAGAATGCATTGAGACAAACAAAAAAAGGTTGAGTGTTACGTGCTTGTGAGCATGGATGATGTTCTGAGAACAAAGCATGAACTCATGGAAACTGCTTTTGAGATAATAGAATCTCTGCGGACCATGTTTGGGCAGTAATCTGATCAAAGTAGACATGCAGATACAAGCACCTCCATGACTACAAAGATGAAGAAGGGTGTATCTATGCGTGAACATGTCTTGAGCATGATCAACATGATGCATGAAACATAAATACATGGGATCGTCATTGATGAGCATGCACAAGTAAGCATCATACATGAATTGCTCACTCCTGCTTTCTCTGCATTCACAACAAACTATATTATGAAGGGAAATTTTAGTTTGTATGCTTGATAAAGGCTACTATTTAAAAAAAATGCTAGGCATATTAAGGATTTCAAAATAATGCTACTTTACCCAAAATACCCTTACTTGTGATGAGCATACACAAGTAAGCATCATACTTGAATTGCTCACTCCATTTCTCTCTTCTATCTTCTCTCTTCTCTGCATTCACAACAAACTATATTATGAAGGGAAATTTCAGTTTGTATGCTTGATAAAGGCTACTATTTAAAAAAAAATGCTAGGCATATTAAGGATTTCAAAATAATGCTACTTTACCCAAAATACCCTTACAATTTCCCCCCTCACTTTTCACTTCTCATTTCTCTCTTCTATCTTCTCTCTTCTCTCTTCTCTCTTCCCTCTCTCTCTTAGTTCACTCTCTCTCACCTCACGACACCACCAACACCACCACCACACTAAATATTATATTTTGAACAAATCTGGGCATGATTTTTGAGTTTTTTTTGTGATTTTTTTTTTTAGATCTGAAACTCTGAAATCTGCAGAAAATCGACATTGCTCGATGGTGGTTCAATGGTGCTCGATGCCAACTTGATTACGGCTTCAAAATCATGATTTTTCATGAAAAAATGACTTTGCTCGATAGAGGTTCGATGGTGGCTCGACGGTGCTCGATGCAATTCTTGCAAGAGACATAATTTTTCACTCGGGTGTCTGTTTGGGGTGATTTATTTTTTTTATTTTGGGTATTTTTTTCAATATCTACATGTTTGACATGCTCATATTCACATTTGTGAAGTGTAACACTTGAAAAAAAATACAAAGTGCAAACATACCCATGTTTAATACATGTTTTGGTATGTTTTCAAGTTTTAAACTTTCTAAATGTGCATATAAGCATGTCAAACATGTAGATCTGTAAAAAAAAAACCACCCCAAACAGATACCCAAGTGAAAAACTATGTCCCTTGCAAGAATGGCATTGAGCACCATCGAGCCACAATCGAACCACTATCGACCAAAGTCATTTTTCTCATGAAAATCTTGATTTTGAAGGCCCCATCAAATGGTTGCTCGATGCCAGCGCGATGGGGCCTTCAAAATCAATATTTTTCATGAAAAAATGACTTTGCTCGATGGTGGCTCGATGATGCTCAATGTGATTCTTACAAGAGACATAATTTTTCACTCGGGTGTCTATTTGGGTGATTTTTTTATTTTGGGTATTTTTTCAAGATCTACACGTTTTTCAAACTTATATGCACATTTGGGAAGTTTAAAACTTGAAAATATACCAAAACATATTTTAAACATAAGGTATGTTTGCATTTTTGTATTTTTTTTTTCAAGTGTTACACTTCATAAATGTGCATATTAGCATGACAAACATGTAGATCTTGACAAAAATCCCAAAATAAAAAAAATCACCTTAAACGGAAACGCAAGTGAAAAATTATGTCTCTTACAAGAATTTCATCAAGCACCATCGAACTATCATCGAGCAAAGCCATTTTTTCCTGAAAAATCATGATTTTGAAGGCCCCATCGAGCTAGCATCGAACCACTATCGAGCAAGGTCTATTTTTTCCAGATTTCAGAGTTTCAAATCTGAAAAAAAAAATCGCAAAAGAACCCAAAAATCATGCCCAGATCTGTTCAAAATGCAGTATTCAGTGTCTTAAGTGAAAGAAACATCATTATATTTGATAAAAAATTAATTACCCATAAATTTCTACTCAAAGAATCATCAAAATGTATGTTTCTTTGGGTATATTGTATTTATCTCTACAAGGTGGCAGAAGTTATGGAGGTTTTTCTGGTGTTGGTGGTGGCGTCGCTACCGTGGGTGGTGGTGTCGTGAGGTGAGAGAGAATGAACGGAGAGAGAGAGAGGGAAGAGGGAAGTGAGAAGTGAGAAGTGAGGGGAAAATGACAAGGGTATTTTGGGTAGAGTGTCAATGAGTGTCATTATTAAAGAGGCTGAACTGTAGACATTTGAATCTCTTAACAAATCCATAATTAAAGAGGCTGAGGCAAATGTGACAAAGGAGAAACTTTCAACCTCTAAAGAGAAAACCAAGAAGAGGAAGAAGAACAATAACAAGGACAAGGAAAAAAGTAAGGGAAAGAAGTCCAAGAAAGGCAAGATGGCAATAAAAGCTAAGGAGAACAATAATGAAAACAACTCCAAAAAGAAAGAACCAAAGGGAAAGTGTTTCCATTGTGGATTTGAAGGTCACCGGAAGAGAAACTGTAAAAAGTATATCAATGACCTGAAAAAGAAAGGTAAATTTGATATACTTGTACTTGAAGCTTGTATAGTGGAAGACAACATGTCATCTTGGGTTTTAGACTCAGGAGCCACTAACCATGTTTGTTCTTCTATGAAAATACTTGAGAAATCAAGGGAACTTGCTGATGGCGAGGTGACTATGCGAGTTGGAAGTGGAGCGCTCGTTTCAGCAAGAGTGAAGGGAACAATCTGTTTATTTTTTTTGGAACCATTATCTTATTTTGAATAATATTTATTTTATTCCTGAATTTTCTAGAAACTTAGTTTCTGTATCTATGTTGCATGAACAGTCTTTTGACATTTCTTTTAATAATAATGTGACTGTTATTTCAAATAATGGTTTCAAAATTTGTGAAGCGGAACATACAAATGGACTGTAGCTCAAGCCAAATGAACGATCGCTAAATAAGTCGGAGCTATTTAAAGTAGCTAAACTGAAAGGAAAAAAAAAACAAAAGGTTTCAAATGAGAACGACACATATCCTTGGCATCTTAGACTTGGTCATATAGGGACTAGATAGGATAAACCGGTTAACTAAGGATGGACCACTAAGAGAACTAAGAGTTGGAACTCTTCCAGTTTGTGAGTCTTGTATAGAATGCAAAATGACCAAATGTCCTTTCTTAGTGAAAAGCAATAGAGCTAAAGAGAATTTAGAGCTTGTACACAGCGATGTCTATGGTCCAATCAATGTACAAGCTAGAGGTGGATATGAGTACTTCGTCACATTTATTGATGATTACTCTAGATATGGTCATACTTACCTAATGCTTAGGAAGTCAGAAACCTTTGGTTAGTTTCAAGACTTCAAAGTTGAGGCTAAGAAGCAATTAGGTAAGACACATAAAACACTTCGATCAGATTGAGGTGGTGAATATTTGGATTTGAAATTCAAAGATTTCTTGCTGGAGCATGGTATTCTATCCCAACTCACAGTGCCTGGAACACCACAGTAAAATGGTGTTTCAGAAAGAAGAAACAGGACCTTGTTGGACATGGTCAACTCTATGTTAAGTTACCCTTCACTTCCTCTCTCATTCTGGGGATATACACTTCAAACGACGACTTACATTTTGAATGTAGTCTCATCTAAGAACATAACCAAAATGCCACTAGAACTATGGAATGGTAACAAATCTAGTTTGCACTATTTTTCTGCATTTGGGGTTGTCCTGCTCATGTTCTTAAACCTGAATCAGGGAAACTTGATTTGAGGTCTGAAGTATGCATTTTTGTGGGCTATGCTCCAAAAACAAGACGCGGTTATTTCTATAGTCCCAAAGACCAAAAGGTAGTTGTTTCAAAAAATGCAACATTCCTTGAACACGACTATATGAATAACTATAAACCTCGGAGCAAGATAGTTTTTGAGCAACTCACAGCTGATAAGATTTCATCACCTTCAACATCATCATTAAATGATAAATGACAAACCGAGGTAACCACTATTCCTTATAAGCCATGAACATAGAAATGGAATCGATGTATTCCAATTCTGTCTGGGAACTTGTAGACCCACCTAAAGATGCCAAACCTATTGGGTGCAAATGGATCTTCAAGAAGAAAAAAGCAGTAGATGGGAAAGTAGAGACTTTCAAGGCAAGGCTAGTAGCCAAAGGTTACACTCAGAGAGGATGTATTGATTATGAAGAAACATTTTCTCCTGTGGCAATGCAATGAACCATCCGCATCTTCTTATCCATAACTGTCACTTATGACTATGAGATATGGCAAATGGATGTCAAGAAAACTTATCTAAATGGCTATCTTGATGAAAATATCTATATGATACAACCGGAAGGATTCATTAATGATGGGGAAGATCATAAGGTGTGTAAATTTCTAAAACATATTTATGGATTAAAGCAAGAATCTAGATCTTGGAATATCACCTTTGATGAGAGAATTAAAACATACAGCTTTGAACAAATTGTCGACGAAGCATGTGTGTATAAATATGTGAAAGGAAAAGGGGTGGCTTTCTTAGTTCTTTACGTGGATGACATTCTCTTCATTGGTGCTTGGGTGAAGCGAGCTATGTTCTGGGAATCCAAATCCTAAGCAATAGAAAGAACAGGCTCTCGGTACTTTCTCAGGCTAATTATATAAATAAGGTGCTTGAAAGATTTTCTATAGAGAATTCCAAAAAGGGTCAGTTACTGACCACACATGGAATTACTCTTTCCGGAGATAAATGTCCAAAGACACCTCAGGAAAAAGATGGCATGAGAAACTATCATTATGCTTCAGCAATTGGGAGTTTAATGTATGTTATGCTATGTATTAGGCCCGATATATGCTATGCAGTAGGGATTGTAAGTCATTATCAATCAAATCCTGGTTTGGAACACTAGATTGCATTATAGTACATTCTCAAGTTTCTTAGGAGAACGAATAATTTAATTATTCGCTAGTGAATTAATGGTACTTAAGGATCAAGAGGTAATTAGAAGCGTAAAACGGTAATCTTGACCAGCTCTAATTAACGAACCAATAAATGGAGGACAGAACTACATTTATTGATTATATCAATGGACTACAAAGAAAACTCTATAAATATAATTCTATAAATACTTAGAGTGCAATTTCATATTTATAGTGCAGTAATCATGGAATTAATAATTACAACATGATTAATTCAATTACAACATAATTAATTCTCACTTCTAAAATTTTAAATTAAAATCATATAAAACATGTAATAGATGGTCAATCAATCACAAGCATTAAGCATAAACTTCAATAAATCAAAATATAAAAGAAGAAATCATAGAAATTACATTAAATCAATAAAGAGTTTCAAGAGTCTTCATTAAAGCCCTAGAAAATAAAAATTTAGTTCATATATAAATCCATAACATCCATTGATTCATAAATTAACACAGAAAGAATAAATTAAAGACGAAAAGAAGAAAAACACTTAAAGAAGTTTCCAATATTGATCTTCAAGTGCTTCAATATGTTTCTCTTGTTTTCTAGCCGCCAAAAGTACTTAGAATCGCTCATAATTATGTTTTTATAGTAACCCTGGTGATTCTATGTGAAAAGACCATTTTGCCCTCAAAAAAATAGATCTTGTGGACCGTATCGACGATGGGCGCAGTAGCGCCCATCCATTGCGTTGGGCGCTATTTCGAGTCCTTGAAAAAAATTGCTCTCTGACTTTTCTAATGCTGCAGCACTACTAAGGAGCATTGGGGCGCTAATTCCTCAGCTTTGCCTATGTTTTCATTAGCGCTGGGGCGCTAATTCCAATGCTAAAAATCTTCGAATCGACTCAGAAATCTCTCCAAACTTTTCAAAACACTTGTAGACTCCCCCATGAATATGATCACTTCAAATACCAATTTAAGCCTTTTCTAAGCCTGTATCTTCTCATTTATCCCTAACTCACCTCTTTTACCATTTATTTCTCAAACATGAAATAAACAAGCAAAAAACCACTGAAAACAATCCTAAATAATTAAAACATAACCTAAAACAACCTATAAATTAAACCTAAAATGATCCTAATAGAATTCCACAAGGAGTTTTGTGGAGATCGCGCTAGGGGAAAAATCTAGCCATGAAGATACTCAGGCAGAGGTATTTTTGGCTCAAAATGAATAAAGACTCAGCCTTGTATGTTCAAAGGTGTGATAAATGCTAGGGATTCTCAACGATAGCTCGGGTTGCACCTATCGAGTTGACCATGATCTCGTCTCCTTGGGGATAGATTTGATATGATCACTACCTACGGGGAAAGGTGGGGTACTTTATGATGTGGTCACAATGGACTATTTTACGAAGTGAGTCGAAGACAAACCATTGGCGGCAATAACCTCGAAGAAAGTACTTGACTTCGTAGTGAAGAACATTATTTGTCTCTACGGACTCCCAAGAAAAATTGTATCTGATAATGGGACTCAGATCGACAATGACTTGTTTACAAACTTCTGCAAAAAGTACGAGGTTATTAAAAGCTTTTCCTTGATGGTGTATCCACAAGATAATGGACAAGTGGAGGTGGTAAATAAAGCTCTGAAGGCGAGCTTGAAGAATATACTTGAGGACGCTAAAGGATTATGGCCTGAACAGCTCCCACAAGTACTTTGGCATACAAAACTTCTCACTCCAAATTCACTGGTCATACCCCATTCTCGTTGACATATGGAATTGAGGCTATGCTCCCAGTTAAAGCCTTAGTGACATCCCACATGCAGAGGACTTTCGATCGAGAACAAAACCACGATCTATTACAAGTGTCTCTAGAACTAATTAAAGAACACAAAGAAGCATCACAGCTCAACCTCGCGCAATACTAGCAGAAAGTAACTCAATATTTCAACTCAAAAGTTAAAGAAAGAAAGTTCGAGTTAGGGGAATCAGTGTTGAGAAAGAGGTTCTTGGTGAATGAAGATCCTAAAGACGTCGTACTAAGACCGAACTAGGAGGGACCCTATCCGATCGTAGAGGTCTTACAAGAAGGAACATTTAAATTAGCTCGATTAAATAGAGAATGAGTTCCACGAACTTGGAACGTGCTACATTCGAAGAAATATTATCAATAAGTGTGTAGTCCAAGTTTAGGTTTTCTTTTTGTAATAAACTGAATTTAATGGTTGTTGTGTAACTTAAACACAGTACCAAATTTTTCTTTAAATTTTGTGTAATAACACTTTAAAAGTGACCTATATTATTAATAAATTATTATCGCTTAGGGGACAGTTACCTACGATTATAGTCATTTATATATTTTAAGTCATTGAAAAGAATTATGTAACTTGGCACCTTGATTAAGCCCTAGTTTTCATAATAATTCCGAACACAACTAAGTGAACAAAAAAATATTGAAGCAAAAATTCCCTGGACATAACTAGGTACATGGATTGAATAAAAACAGGTGAGCTACTAAGCTACTAAATCCTAGATCTAGCCAGGTACGCAGCCTAAGTACTAACTAGTTAGCTATTAAGTATAATGTTCTAAAATTACCTCGAAGTAAAATAATTCCTACAACTGCACATGTATATAAAAAAAAATATTATAACATGGTAGAAAAGAATTACATAAAGGTACACAAAAAGTAAATTTAGAACGAGGATGTTATCCTCTAACAAAGCCAAAATTGGCAAACTGTCTCGGCCTTTAAAAATTACCAAATATAAAAAAAAAAAAAAAGGAGGCTCCTAGACTTCTTGACAGCTAGGCCGGAATCGAATGTTGCGATTAGATTGCTCATGTCTTCTTCATCAAATAACAAAAGGAGGGTTAGAAAGACTTTAACAAAACTTGATGAACCAAATAAAGAAGATGATGACCCTATCCTCCGAGCTAGTGGAGGAGTCTATGATAATTGGATCTAGAATACGAATTGGGTTGGCTGGATGAGGGCTGGTTAGGTAGAGGATAACCGGGTTTGGAGGAGACTCAGGTGGAACAATCTCAGGCATCTTTTCATGCTCGAGCTCATCCTCTGAGGTTAGGTCATACTCTGTGTGCATTGAGACTGGAAAAAACGTGCCAGTAGACAAAATGATACCTGGGCAAATATAACTGTCATATTGTTGGAAAATGGCACTCCTAATATGTAATGTCTTATCTACTATGATAGTCCAAGAAGGGAGGCTAAGGTCATATCGGGGAACTAAATGTTGAAATTAGTTAAATACATAGTGAAATTTTTTAGGCAAGAATAGGTGCTAAAACAATAACAATTTCACAAAAGTCAACATGTGAAAGTTAACTTTCAGTATAGGCATTTATAAATCAATTTTTTTGGGTCCAAAATGTTTATTTGGAGTACATAAGAGTACCCAAGAAGTTTGAGAGCATTTGGAGGTGTTTTGAGACAAAGTCTTAGAGTGTCAAAACAGAGGCGCTGGCGATGTGTCGCCTCCTAGGAGGCGATGCGTCACCAAAAGCTTGAAACACTAGGCTGAGACGGACCAGGCGATGCATCGCCTAGTATCAAACAATGTGTCGGCTCGGTGTTACGGAAAGTTCGTACAGTTACGTAAATAACCTCCAAAACTTACATTAAAATAATCTAATCTCATTAGTTGAGCCTAATAAGGGTCATATACTATTTAAGGGGTTTATATGAGTTGATTGGTGAAGTGATCACTCACCTCTCTCTCTCTCTCTCTCTCAAAGAAGTACACTCTCCCTCTCTCTCTCTAGCTCCAAGATTACTAGTTCTTTCCAAGATTTTCATCAAGAAAGCTTGATTGGTATGAAGGATAAAGGATTGTGTATCCCAATCTCATTCCATTGCTGTAGCTTCAAGCATTTCCTTAGAGAATGCTAGGAATAGAAATTTTTAGACAACAAATCTTCATTTGTGTCAAGCCTTGTAACTTTTTTGTTTCCCATAAAATCATAGCTAGTGAGGTCCACTGGGGATTATGTTCCTAGGATTTGTTCTTCAAGGGAGGTCCACTGTAAACTCTTATCTCATTATGTTTATGTAATTTGTGTTTCACTATTCTCAAAGGTTGACTTACTTATATATTTTATCTTGAGTTGTATCACAAACCAAAGGTTATCTATAGCCTAATCCCCAACAATCAAAAATCTCTATCTCTAGACATTTGTTTTGTGTCAAAGTTTGTGTATTTCTAAAGATTTTTTTCCTAGTTAAAGTCATGGAAGAGAGCTCATCAATCTCAGCTCTCAAGTTCATGCCTCAAGATCTAGTTAGACTAGATAGGTTTGATGGCTCAAACTTTGTAAGATGCCAAGATAAGATCAAGTTTCTCCTCACAACATTGAAATTTCACTACATTCTTGACAAAGACTTGAAGACTTTGGAGCCTCAAAAGGATGGTGATTCTAAAGAAGTGATCAAAGAAAGGAAGAAAAGAGAATAAGATGAACTCATTTGTAGAGGCCACATACTCAATGTTTTGTCGAATAGCCTCTATGATCTCTATACAGACACTACATCAGCAAATGAGATATGGGAAGCTCTTGAGAAGAAATAAAATACCTAAGAAGAAGGTACCGAGAAATGCATTATCACTCAATACATGAAATTTAAATTCTTTGATGCTAAACCCTTACTTCCCCAAGTACATGAGCTTAAAGTTATTGTGAATAAGTTGTCTACTCTTAAGATAACATTGCCGGAACCCTTCATGGTGAGAGGGATTGTAGTCAAACTACCTCCATCTTGGAGAAGCTATAGAAAGAATATTTTCCATAAGAATGAAGAGATATCTTTGGAATAAATCTTAAAACACATAAGGATTGAAGATGAGTCTCGGTCTAGAGACAAGAGTATGGAAGAGTCAAATGTTGGGACATCCAAGGCAAATGTCACTACAAGAATTTTGAGTAAATATTACGGTAAGATATTACACATTTTTTAAAGTGTTATTATTGATTTAGCTCTAAAATATTCGGGGAGAAATTTAGTGCCAAGTGAATTAGTAATGGCGCCTTTACTTTTCATTTTTTTTATTATTTTACACAACACTCTCATTCTGAATATGGGTTCTCTCTAAACGACTAAATCCCTTCATTCTCACCATTCATTTCATCGATTCTCTCTAGCCTCCACGAGAGAGTGCTCAAACCACATGGCATCGTTCTCCTCCACCGGCGGTCAGATCGGTCTACTCCAACATCACGAAGTTGCTCTCCACCCCATCGGCTCGACTTAGCAAACATCAAAGGTACTCTTTCTTGTCCTGACCTCACTCTAGTAATGGTTCCTACTCTTCAGTAAATGAGAGAGAGCCCTAAGCCGCTGCCCTCTCCTCCTCTCACTCCTATCCGTTATTCTTCTTTTTCTTGGAAGAATAAGTGACGGCACCTGGCAGAGGCAGAGGCAAAGGCGAGGTCACGGGTTCGATGATGTGTGGGTCTTCTTCTCCTCAGCACACGACGGAGGCGAGATCTGGTATGTTTCCTCTCGACTTATTTTTGTTGTTGTTGGTTGGTTCATGGTAGTCGAAGCCTTAGAATGGGGTATTTTAATTACTGTGTGTTTAATAATCTTATAGGTTTTCTTCATAGTATATATTTTGTCTTTCATTTTAGTTATTATATGTGGATTTTTTAATATGAGTGTGAGTTTAATGAAGTTTGAATCTGGGTGTTGTTCTTCTTTCCTAGTCACTCATTCCATTGTCATCATTTTGGCCTCCCTCCCCCGTTCCTCAACCTCACCATTCATCTCTCAATATTGCTCCATCAATTTTGATTTCTGCAATTTTTTGTCTCATGTGTATATATAACTATAATATTGTGATTATTTGTGAGAATTTTTGTTTAAATTAGGGATTGAATATACTGTACTATGTTCGAAGCAAGAAAGAAAGTGATAATTAGTGTTGAGCTTTGTGAATCATTATTTACAGTTAGCATCTTTTTTTTTATTGGTTTATTGGAGCATAAAATGAAGGTATGAGTTCTCAAATCGATAGTATATTTTTGTCTAATTTTTCCTACTTATTTTTCTTTAATGCATTGGTTGGATCTTGATTGGTCTCTCTTTCCAAAAATTGGATTTAATGGAATGCATGGAGCGAATAAGTTTGGGGATGGTAAGTTAAATTATATTACATTGTATGTTATTATGTTTTTGAAGTTATTCTTTTATTTATGTAATGGCTGAATAGCTCATTTTAAATGGCAATGTACAACAGAAAGTTCAGAGTAAAGAAGGGAATAAATGAAATTCTTTTATGTTTTAGATTCATACTGTGACTTTAACTCAATTTCTCTTACGGAGTTTTACAATAAAAAGTGGCACAAGTTGAATAAATGAAATTGTGTTCTATGTTTTAATTGGTAAAGTTTTGGTGTAATTCAGGTTCATGGGTTTCCTTTTTTACCTTCAAAATTTGAAGCTATGCATGCCTTTGTTTATGTCTTTTGGGATCGTTTAGTTATTCGGTGTTTGAATTAATGAATTCATTATTGGCTGTTGCTTGAAACGAAGCTTATCTTTTGTTGTTGTGGAGGGGTTGGACTAGTTTTGTGCATGTCGTTCCTTATTTGAATCCAAAATTACATGAAAACTTTGGAGGCAGGGAAATGGTATATATGTCTCAATCTCATAGTGATATATGAGTCTCACTCACGTAGTGATATATGCAAAACTTCAGTTGATTTGGAAGAGGAAAGTTGAGCAGTATTAAGTTATTAAAGGGTACCATCTTTAAAAAAAAGTTGTAGCTGCTGAAAAATGATTCTATTTTGATGGTGCTACTGCTTTTTACTTTCTATTTTATGTAGTTCATGGTATTTCCCCAAATATTTAACATAATGCATTAGTTGTGCATAAATTATTCAGTTATGAATCAAGTTAATTAATCATAATATTTATGTTAGAAATGCGGGATTCTAAATATGGTTTGAATTTTACTTGTACGTTCAGGCTCACTACTTTTGGCCTTTGGATAGCATGGCTCTAAAGAATTTTGAGAAGATGTGGCATGAGAACACATAATTTTAAATTTTACTTGTACGTTCAGGCTCGTGATGGACTCGTGAGGTTAACAGAGTTCTTGTGATGATTTTTTGTTCTTAATCTGATTGTGGTGATACTTTTTGTTTTCAAGTTCTCTCCCTCTTAATGTAATCTGTCATGATTTTTAGGCTAGTCTATCCGGCCTTGGAAAGTTTCCATTTGTTGTGATGGCAAACAAGGTAGTTATTGATGGTGTAAACAGTCGGGTGGTAACTTATTTCATCCTCTTTGTATTTCTACCAAAAAAATTTGCTACTGTGTTTTGCTTGTTTATAACAAAAAATAATGGTGATTTTGTTCTTTTAGAGTGTACCCCTGCAGTTGTCTTATAGTGTATCGAATTATTTTTCATCTTCCTTTGCTGGGTATTCTCCTCCAATTCGGTCTATATTATAATATTTATATATATGTACATATATGTTTACTTTATCTTTATTTGCTAAAAGTGATGCAGTGAGGTTTAAAGTTGTGGTGTTTATTGTAATTATCTTCAAAATGAAATTGGCAAGTAGTTTATTAAGTGTTTGTATAGTTTGTTTCCATTTCATAAGATTCCATCCATAAATGTATATAAGTTATATTTTCGAGTATTGGACAGTTCATAATTTTTTCTATAACTTGCTTTGTTTCTGGGTGTTTCATTCATTTGCCTTGAAATTGTTTTATTAATTTACGACAAGAAATTTTTTGGGTGATATTTCTACTAAAGACCATAAGAATGCCCAATCGTAGTGTGAACAAAATTGAAATGTCCTTGAAGTAACCATAAGTATGGCATGATTTAGATTTTCTTGTCATTTTTTTTTGTGTTAATGCCTTCCATCTTTTTTGTTTAATAACGAGTTTTTTTTTCTTCTGATTAACTTACATATTTTTCTGGTTTGGGTATTTTCTTTTTCTTTTTCTTTTTTTATTTCTTCAGGATACTACATATTTTAATGGTCATGACTTGAGAGTTTATCATGATATTGGGCTCTTCATTTGACATTTTCTTTGTTGATGTGGTCATATTTATGCTTTGATATATCTTTTTCCTAGTAATTCTGTATGTTTTCATATAATTACTATTTCCACTTGCAACTTTATGCTTTGATACTTCATTATAAGTCTGTAAAAATTATAGTATAGCATTCATTCATTGCCTTGTGAAAGTAGATGCCATGGGATCTCAACTTGTCTCATATTATAATCTATATAACATGATGAAGGTATTGTAATTGTTTTCCTTTTGAGTTTTTTTTTTTTTTTTTTTGTGCAATTGTCATGCCATGGAGGTAGTTGGAATTGATATCTCATCCTGTTGTGCTCCCTTTATTTCATCCCATAGATAGTAAGTACGAAAGTTACACCAATTATTACCAACAAAAGAAATAAAATAAAATCACAAATAAAGCTTCTAGTCATAACATATTTTTTCATCATCAATATCTAGTCAAAGGGCATAACTACAACTATTCTTTTATATATCATGTTTTGTATTTATGAAAACTTGACTTGGGTTTATTTTTTTATTATCACATGTTATTTCTATTTATTAGTGATATCCCTTCTTGTTTTATCTTTTTAAAGTATAATATTCAACATTATGTTTTTAAATATCTATTTCTTGTGACTGAGAATTGATTTTGTCTGTTAAGTTATATAATTTGGGGATTTTTATTTATGTTTTTGGATTTAGGTTTATGGCTCTGCTTTGTGATGATGATGTTTTGAGGGAGAATCTACATCTCCAAACTGATTTTAGGGATGTTTTGAATATTTTATTTCCTTTGTACTTTTTAGGTTTGCACATAACATGCTTGTTAAAATGCCTCAATATGTACTAGCTTCATAAACATCCATTTTACACCCAATTATGCCTCTTTGTTGTTCTTTCTCAGCTTTTTATTTTGATGTTCTTAGCTATGAGAATATGTTTTTGGTTATTAGCTCTTGGAATTTCTGGATTATGTTCATGTTCAACCACTTTTAGTTCATATATTGATTGGTGTCGAATTTTATTGATTGGTGAAGCTTTATTTGACACAAAGGATCATTGTGAAAATAAGTACTATTTGTGTGTCTTGAATTTGTTTGATGAAAGGTTCCTATAAGATAAAATTATATTTAATTGATGATCTTGTATAGTTTGAGATGTATTTATGCATACTGTACTTGAACTTGCTACAAGAAGCAATCTCAAACCAGTAACTTTGGAGCTTGGAGGAAAATCCCCATTTATTGTTTTTGATGATGCTGATGTGGATTAGGCCGTTGAGTTGACACATTTTGCCCTATTCTTTAATCAAGTATGACTTAATTTTTTTTCTAAACAAGATTATTGACTAAACAAGAAAAAAAATCATTGTTGAAAACCAATCCCTTCCCTTTTGCAGGGACAATGTTGTTGTGTTGGTTCAAGAACTTATGTCCATGAGCGTGTGTATGACAAGTTTGTTGAAAAAGCAAAGGCACGTGCAATGAAACATTTTGTTGGCGATCCATTCAAGGCAGACATTGACCAAGGCCCACAGGTAAATTAGTAGCCGTTCTGTTTTATAGCAATCTTTCTGATATTATCTGGTTTTCACTAGCTTTTAGCTCTATGTTACTACTCACTAGCTTTTAGCCAATATTGGGGGAAGCAACATAAGGATAGGCTAATGATAAGTACTCTCTTTCTCTCACTTTTGTTAATTTCTTTGCTGCATTTGTGTAATCAATATTTGTGTGAGTGTGTACTAAGCTAGTAAACTCTTGGCATGTATTTGAGTACTTGAAATGAACTGGGTTAGAAACATGGGAAACTTGCTCAAAGAAAGATGGCAGCATCAGTAGTCAACTTTTTGGAATCTATTTTCTGTAAGGACAAGAATTATAATCTATATTTGACATGTACACAATTAGTTTAAGTGGTGTCTTCAATTCTATCTAGCTTGTTTTTTCTTTAAAAAAAAATCTGATTTATGCCTTCCATAACCAAATCACAGGATGTTGCTTAACTTTAATAGTTTAATCCAAATTGTACTTAGTATTAGATTTATTCTCTTTGTACTCTTTAGAAGTATAAAGAGCTTAATTTTATATCACCATCATCATTTTTTCTTCTTTATATCACCATCACCTAAAGTTGTAAGGATAGATATATACACAATGTCAAACTAATAGTGAACTCATATATATATATATATATGTAGATTCATAGGATGCTTACTGCAAGTTTTAATTTCTAATAAGTGCTTTCATTTGAATGGAAACTATCATGCTAAGTTTTTTTCTTACTTATTTTCTTTCCTTTTTAATTTTCTTCTCTCTGCCCGTTTAAATTTATATTGACCTTTCTTTAATTTTTCTTCTATTATTTAATAAGCGTTAAAATCTTATCCTCAAACTGATACATATTATTCATGCATATATGTTATTTTGTGTCCATCTTCTTCTCTATTTTGGGCTATGTGCTTGCTAGAATATATATAAATATATATATATATATAAATATAAATTTCAATTATTACTAATAATGACTTGTGGTGGGCCATCATCTTTTTTTTTTTTTCTTTTTAATGGTGCTGTGGAGCATTTTATGTTGGTGTTTATTCAACAAAAATGATGATTCATATGTATCAATTGTAAATTTATGCTCATTTTATAATATCTTATTTTCTAATTATTAATTATCAAATGCTTGAGAGCACACATGGTTTTATGAGGACTCACAAGTGGCTAGCCATTGGACCTTTTATAAATGTTGAAATATCTTGGACGGCCATGTATGACACTATCAATTACCAATCTTATTAATTGTAAAATATAAAACTGTACACATAATTCATTTCATATGTATAATTGATTTGTTGGCTGTTATATAATTCTCTTAAGCAAGTACAATTCTACTTTTTTGCTTTCAATTGAATATGCACTAGCCATGGTATGCATAAACATGGAAATTTGTTGAGATAAATTAATAAAGGGGTCTTATTTTCTTTCTCTATAACATTAGGCATTGATCCAAAATAATGGAATGCTAAAAATAAAAATATTAAACATTCAGGGGTGAAAACTATAGTATTTGCAGTAAATCATTTGTGGACTGTATTTTCCTTGACCTATGCTTGTTAGTTTTTATGGAAATTAAGCTAAGAGTTATGAAGGATTTTTGAATTGTTTTTTCAACATAATTTTTTTTTCTTTTATGCAAACAAGGCAAGTAACATTTATATTTCTATAAGAGTAGGGTATTTTGATAAATGATTGGTTTGTATACTAGTTATTATAAATGACAATTAGGTTCTAGCTCTAGTTATCCCATTCAGTTCATATATGTTTTCACTTCTAATGAAACAATTTACTTTTTACTTTACTAATGATTAAATGACTGTTTTTTTTTTTTTTTTTTTTTTTTGCAATGTGCAAGTATTATGAGATTGTCGTTCTTTAAAGAAAAATCAAGCATCATTTGTAGTTTTGGTCTTTAGAATCAAATGATGTATTATTCTAACTTTGTAGAAGATATAATTCTAATTTTGTAGAATGTATCTTGTAATATGAGTTTGGAAGCCTAAACTAGACTAAATATTGTAATTCAATTTAAGTAATTAATAAATATTTATTTATATTCTCTTTTTGGCTCCAACTAAAAAAAGTGTTATATAAACTTTAGTGGAGTTTGAATATCTTAGATATTCATCCGTAGTGAAGTAGGTTCTGGGAATTTTGTGTTCTACGGTGATAACGGAATGTTGAAAACTTGCATGTCTTAGTGAAGTAGGTTCTGAGAATTATGTGTGTTGCGGTGATATATGGATGAAAACCTGTGTGTTGTTTGATTTATTTGAATTGTTGGTGTTGATTGTGACAGATGGCTAGGCTAGTAAATTAGGGAATATGTTGTTCGATTTTTAATAGATTTTTTATACTTAGTTTTGTTTTGTATGCTTATTTTATTTTCATAATTTGTATCTTTTATTAAAACAAATAGGCACAATATGGAAAATGAATGAATGTCAGCTGATAGGTTGTCAGTGAAATATATAAAATTGGTCGATGAGTTTCTTAAATTTAGTTTGGATCATGCCAAAGATCCAAACTATATTTTTTGTCCTTGTAGTAAGTGTGGAAATATGAAAAAGATGACCGCCACAATGATGTGGTGAGGTAGTGATTTTATTTTTTAGGGTGAACTGCATCTCCTAGTGTGATTTAAAATTTGGATTGTAAGAATTCATTATTTGGCTTTTATTTACTAACAATTTATTTATGTTTCTTCTCAGTGCTGAAGTTATTGAACACCTTTGTAGATTTGTTGAAGTTATTGAACACCTTTGTAGATTTAAATTTCTCATTCTATGTAAATCTTTGCAGACTCACATAACTTTTTCAAAGTTTGTTGTATATTTTTCTAACATTGTGCAGCCATGTTTGCTATATTCAGATTTAGCTTGCTGTATATTTTTTTTGATATTGTGTTTCCATGATGTTGATATTGGTATTCTGATTGAGGATATAATTTGCCCTATGTTTACTGCATTAGTGAAGCAGATTCTTTGTTGCTGTAGTGAGGTTTAGATGTTTGGTTGCTTGAGTTTCTTATAAATGTTTCTTAGCCATGTGTAAAGAATCTATGCTTATTTTGATGAGCATCTTGTCAAGTCTCTTTCCTTTTCTTTTAAATACCATATTGTTAAATGCTTTTAATTTGTCTCATTCTTAGAAATACATTTATCTTTGACTTCTATCATTGTGCTTAGTTTATGCTTTGTAATCTTTGTGGTGTTTCATATATAATCTCAACAGAACAATACATTCACTCTATTGTGACATTTTGATTTAGTTGATTAGCTTATGGAAACTAGGTTTGTAGGATTTTGAGAAACCTTTAATTGTCCAGTAGTGAAATCTGCAATAAAAATGGCAAATTCATTGCCCTTGTTATTTGGAATTTTATATTTGATATAATTCTAGTTCATGTGTCTATGCTATTGGGTTTTCTTTATAAATTAGTTGTTGCATTGTATATATATATATATATGTTTGGTTGGTGTATCATTTACATTTTCATTTCATAATCATAAAGTGTTTAAGCTAACTTTTCTAATGAGTATTTTACCAAGCATAAATCTTCAATCTGTCATGTGTATGTGTTGTAATTAGTGTAATTGCATGGTCATCTTATAAAGTCGTCGTAATGAGGTTATTAACTTTCTTTCTTTTTGTACTCTTTTAGTTTACTATTAACTCTAAGTTTAAGCATTAATTATTTAAACTCTTGTGTAGCTAAGTAAATCAACCTCACAACAAAGACCAAGTGCACAATGGAATGAATGATGAATTGGAGGGTGGAGCAAGCTTCATGATTTACTTTTTGTGTATCTTGCTATGTTTTCGTTTTTTATTTTTGAAGCAAAAGATGTGCAAGACTATAGAATTTTATTATGTATGCTTTCAAACTCAAGTTAAAACTAAGAACTTTTGAAGTGGACAATGTCATGGTTTGAAGCAGTTCATCTTCAAATGTAAAAAGACTCGTGGTTTATCATATATATTGAATATTTTATATTTTTGATCTATGTGATCAATTGTGATTTTTTTTAATCAAAATACAATAATAAAAACTTCTTACAACAATTAAAAATGCATACTACAAAATAACAAAATATTATTACTGGGAGAATTTATGGTTGTTTTGTATAATATATTATAATTGAGATAAAAAGTTATGATTTATATAATATAATGAACTAAAAACGTTATAAAATGATCAAATATAACAATTTTCATAACAGTTGGAAAGTGTTATGCATAAAGTATAAGATTAAACTTCAAATTTACAACCAAATACTCTAACTAAATGTTATTATTTTAATATTATGGCAACTAAAAATGTGTTATTGAATAGTTTAAGATAACATTGAACATAACGTTCGAATACTGTTATAGAAAAGACAGGACTTTTAATAACAGGGGCTATGTTAGCGTTTTCAGAAGCGTTATCAATACTCCCAGTTAGTAGTTTTTAAGTGTTATGAATACTATTTTTTCTTGTAGTGTGTCATAGAGATACCCCAATCAAAGAAAGATACTCATCTAGCCCCAAGGAAGAATGAAGGGCACTTCAAGGGTGTGAGAGGCCCTTATTTCTTTTGTGGCAAGAATGGTCACATGGCTAGAGA
Organism: Humulus lupulus; assembly: GCF_963169125.1. NCBI lineage: Eukaryota > Viridiplantae > Streptophyta > Magnoliopsida > Rosales > Cannabaceae > Humulus > Humulus lupulus. The sequence goes on along the minus strand of NC_084802.1, from coordinate 149,840,430 downwards.
ATGCAAGTATCAAAAGCCCCATAACCATGGATCCAAAGTCAACACAACCAAAGAGGAGTTGGTTGCACTTTCAGTGAGGTGAACACCATCCAAGGAAATGTGCAAAGGTGGTGGTATGAAAATTGTGTCACCATTCATGTAGCCTATGATAGAGAGGTCTTCAAGACCATTGAGGAAACAAAGGATGGGCATGAGATCCAAATGAGGAATGAACAAAGGTCCAAGGTGTTGATCTTTACTTCACATCTGGAAAGAAGGTTCTCTTTACCAATGTGTTGTATGTTCCATATATGAGTAGGTACCTTATGAGTGGACATTTTTTGAGCGAATCGGGCATCAAAGCAATCTTTGAGGTCGTTAAGCTAATTTTATCCAAAGGCAATTACTTTGTGGGAAAGAGTATGTTTGTGATGGGATGATAAAATTGTGTACCAAAGACAATGGTTTTGATAATAATGCATGTTCATTTTCCTCTTATGTGCTTGGTCTTGATTCTATTACTTTGTGGCATAATAGACTTGCTCATATTGGATTTAGTACAATTAAAATGGTTGTCAAATGTGATTTAATTGTATGCAATGATGTTGAGCATGATAAATGTGAATTATGTATTAAATCCAAGATGGTAAAGAGACATTTTCCTAGTGTTGAAAAGAAAACTAACTTGTTAGATTTGATACATAGTGATTTGTGTGAACTGGATGGAATAATTACTAGAGGTAGTCATAGGTGTGACATGTTGTGACATGACACACTTCTAGGGGCCATTTTATATGTATGAGCATGATTTGGTGCTTGATCATTAGTCAAGTCTTGGACCAAGTAACCTTAGAGGAAGGAGATGACACTTTTGTAATTATGCATGTCTCCCCGAAGAAAATCATATATATTCTTGGGAAGACTTTATTTCCTTAGAATGCTCTTTAGGGGAGGTGACCTGGTGACTTAGGGAAGTACCATGGTCATCAGCAAATAGGGGCTTAAGTTGTGTACTTCCTTGCCCTATCAAGGTCATATATGAATAAAACAATGTTTATCCAAGTCCCGTTGTGTATGCTTTCTTTATGGTCTATGTGTTGCTTGTTTGTTACCTTTTTTAGGTCATCCCATGCCACTTGTCTATGTTGTATGCTCTAGTTTTTGTGTGGGATGTTGTCTATGGATGGCTTGCTTTGTGCTTACTCATGCTTCGTCATTGCCCTTACAAGCGCGAGACTTGTATCGTGGCTAACCGTTGGGTTTGTTTGTTGTTGGTGTGAGTTTTAGGCTGACTTGCTAGCAGAGTGTGCTAACAAGTGCTGCGCGTTCCGTCAATTCAATGAGTCAATTTGGCGGCCCATGACAATAAGTGATGCATCACCTAGTGCCAGGCAATGTGTCGCTTGGGCTGTAATGAAAAGTTCGTACAGTTATGTAACTAACCTCCAAACTTAAATTTAAATGCTCTAATCTCATTGGTTGAGCCTAATGAGAGCCATATACCATTTAAGGGGTTTATATGAATTAATTGGTGAATTGATCACTCACCTCTCTTTCTCTCTAAAAGAAGTAATCTCTCTCTCTCTAGCTCCAAGATTACTAGTTTTCTCCAAGATCTTCATCAAGAATGTTTGGCTTGTATGAAGAATCAAGTCTTGTGTATCCCAATCTCATTCCATTGTTGTAGCTTCAAGTATTTCCTTAGAGAATCCTAGGAATAGAGATGTAACGACCCAAATTCACTAATAAGGCTTAAGGGCCTTGATTAGTGCGCCTGAAGGGCATAGTGGGAATTATATGTGATTTTAATGATTAAGATGCATGATTATGATTTAAAGCATGTTATATGACTATTTGAATATCTGAGATGCATGACTGTGTATTAGTATGCATGTAGGCCCTGATTAGGTTAGAAGGGCATAATCGTAATTTTGGCCATTATGGGCATAACTGTATTGATATATGTGATAATTGTCGAGACCACATTATTATGTGGATATATCTGTGATTTATGACTTGAGACGATCCTAGTGAGCAAAGTAGTGGAAAAGTCATGGCAGGGATTTATACCCAGCTCGAGGTGAGCTCAGGGGTATAAATGGGAATTTAGTGAATATACTGGAGTCTATCTTGACATTGAGGAATACTGTTGGTGATTAATTAGGTATCGGGAGTTAAGCGGGATATATTAGAGACACTCGAGAAATTAGCGGGAATTTGGGTAAAATGACTAAAATGCCCCTAAGTGAATTAAAGGGTTTAGACTTAATAGGGAGGGCATAATAGTCATTTGGCTTACAGGAGTTAAGTATTACCAAGGCTTTATGTTAGTGAGAATTATAGAGAAGTGTAGAAGTCTGAAAAAGAAGGAAAAGGAAGGGAGAAAACAGAGAGAGTTTTCTAGGTCGGTTTACATTTCCTTCATCTGTTTCTTGAGGATTTCTAGAGCAAAACTCAGAGGAGAGCTGGGATAAACTAAGCATCAAGGATTCTAAGCTAAGTTTGGGGAGTTGGCAGAGGTTTAGAAAGAGTTCATCAACACTTGAGGTAAGACTTTAGAGTTCTTCAGTTTCTGTTTCTGGTTTTTGAGCTATGGTGTTTAAGTTGAATTGGATGGAAACTTTAGGGAATTCAGGCCTAAGGCTGAGGAGGAGCAAGCCCAGGAAGTCTAGAGGCAACTTGTGGTCGAAATCCCATTAAAGGTATAAAATTCTAAGCTCTAACTTTGTTGTTCAGCTGGTTTCTGCTGAGTTTTAGTGTTTAGGAGTGGCTATGGTGAATTTTGAGTTTGGGGATGCATGTGCTTGAGCTCTAGGTATTTGGGGTGCTTGGGATGAGTGGAGTATGGTCATAAGGTTTTTTTTGAGGTTGGGAAAGATTTGGAAGAGTTTTGGTTGAGGTTGGTTCGAGGAAATCGCAGGAAGGGAGAATTCGGAGTTGGTCAGTCTGTGACTAGCGCTACAGCGCTAGACTTTGGGCGCTGTAGCGCTAGGCCATGAGTGCTGAGGGGATTTTGCTTCTGTTTGTAGCGCTACCCTGCCTTCTGAGGAGGATTTTAGGATTATTTGCAAGGGTTTTTGACCAAGGGTTTGGGGTTTGTTTCCACCACCTTGTTTGATGAAACTAGGACTTCCCGGGGGCTCGGGATTAGCCCCGAGGCTAGGTTTTGGACTTGAGGATTGATGATGACTTTGACCTATGATTGTGTTTAGGTGAGCGCTAGGGCTCGAGGGGGATCGTGCTCAAGGAGTCGAGGGATCAAAGCCAGTGAATTGAAAGGTAAGAAAACTGCACCGGTTATATGTTTGTGATGGGACTAAGTGCTCCTGATACTTGTATCGTGTCAATGATGGTATTATGCCATGGGACATGTAAAAGCGTCCTAAAAGTGCCGTACGTAATATTTGCGCACAGGGCGCGGCTTGGCCACTGGTAGCCGAGGACAGTTTAATATTCACTTAGCTCGGTTTAAGCGGGCCGGAGTCGGTGGGATAACGGAGGGAGCGGTCTAAGGGCGCTAGCCCTAGTTATCATTTGTGAACTGTAAATGATATGAGTTGATATGTTTGGTAGGTGGAATACTTTATTATATTGAATGGTTATGTGGTTGAGATTATGTGATGCAATATGAGATATTGATTTGTCTGTTGATTGCTTATGCTCTGTTGTTGTGTTTTCTTGCTGGGTCTTGGCTCACGGGTGCTACGTGGTGCAGGTGAAGGCAAGGGCAAGTTGGACCAATCCTGAGGTGGAGAGCTGCGGGGTTGAATGTACATAGCCAGCTGTTCGATCGCCATGGTCGAGGAGTGGGTCAGGACAGAGATTGCCTAACTGTCTGTTTTGCCTTAATATGGCTTGATATTGTATATGAACCTTGTGTCTTTTGTAAACAGTCTCTAAACTTAATATTTTTTGGATCCCGTGTAAACAGATGATGCTTCTTAATGAAAATGCGGCTTTTGAGACCAAACCATTTTTAACCCTAGTTCCTTTATAGTTTCAGTAACACGATTTTGATTAAATGACTTGATTAGCAAGTCCGGCACTTTATAAACACACAGTGTAACGGTCTTGGCTATCCAGGGCGTTACAAGAGATTTTTGAACAAAAATCTTCATTTGTGTCGAGTCTTGCAACTTTTGTGTTTCACATAAAATCATAGTGTGATTTTATGTTCCTAGGCTTTGTTCTTCAAGGAAGGTCAACTCTAAACTCTTATCTCATTCTGTTTAT